>NC_000073.6:19542387-19846554 GCF_000001635.26 Mus musculus | reverse complement strand
ATTTATTTATTTATTTATTTATTTATTTATTTATTTATTTATTTAGACAGGGTTTCTCTGTGTAGCCCAGGATGTCCTGGAACTCACTTTGTAATCCAGGCTGGCCTCTAACTCAGAGATCAACCTGCCTCTGCTTCCCGAGTACAGAAATTAAAGATGTGTGCCACTTCCCAGTAGAGACCCTCTTTTATGACCCCACTTAACCTTAATGATGCTCTTATGGGCTCTGTCTCTAAGTGCAGTCTTTTTAAGGGGTTAGAGCACATGGGAGTGAGAAGCACACACTGTCCCCACCTGTGTCACCCACCTTCAAGGACAGTGCCAGGCAAACAACTGGTGCTCAACAGATGCTTGAAAAATGGGTCAGTGAGTGCGTGAGTCAGTGAACACCTGAAACCTGCATGTTGGCCATGCAGTCTGTAAAGGAGCCAGGTAAAGTTTAGGGGTGTGTATTGAAGAGGGCAACAGGATCTCCAGCCTCAGCAGTCCAAATGGGAAGCAGAGAATTGGGAAAGTCTGTAGACAAGTCATTAAAGTGATATCCTGAAAGCTGTGAACAAAGAAATACAAGGGTATGAAATTTAGACAGATGAGAAGCAGCCTCCCAGGCAAGGACATTCAAAATATGCATTCGAGACTGGGGGCGTGGCTCAGTGGTAGAGCCCCTGCCTAGAATCCCCCAGTGAGGGGCTGGGGGGCGTGGCTCAGTGGAAGAGCCCCTGCCTAGTATTATGAGTCCCTGGGTTCTAGCTCCAACACTTCAGTGCAGTGGAAAAACTAAAAACTGGGCTGGCAAAATGGCACAGCTGACAAAAGTATTTATAGCAGAAGCCAAAGGACCTGAGTCCAGTCTCTAGAACCAAACCTGAAGAAGAAAAGAACTGAGTCCTGGAAGTTTTCCTCTGACCTCCACATGGGTGTTTTGTTATGTAAGGCAGCACACATTCACGTGTGCGTGGCCACGCTAATAATATCAATAATAACGATAATAATATCAACAACAGAAATAAACAGAATAAAGTGTACGTGAGTTTCCTCTGCTGCTGTAACATATAACCACAAATTTGGTGGCTTAAGCTATGATCCCTAAAGCTAAAACTAGATGTTCCCTGAGCTGCCCTCTCGGGGCTCCGGAGAAGAAATTCTGCCTCTCGTCCCATTCCTGGAAGCTGCCTGTGGTTCCCTGACCTGTGCGCCGCACGTGCCACAGCTAGAAGGCAAACGGGGGTAGGGGGTGGGGAGTGTCACATCCAGTATGACCCAGTAAAGACAACAAGAGGAATATAGAGGAAGTGGAACAGGGGTGGGAGTCAGGACAGTTAGCCAGTTGCCTGAGGAAGGTGGGCACTGTGGAGAGCTCCGGGCAGAGAATGGACAAGCTCTAACTTGGATGCCACTAGCTCCCCTGCAGCTGCCTGTGAACATGGGCCTCACCGGAAGGGGAGAAAAGAGGTAGGGGCATGTCAAGCTTTGGGGCCCAGCAACTGTCAGACAAAGCACACAGGCAGGTGAGGGGGACCAGAGAATAGAGTAAGTCACACATCCTCTGGACCCTGAGACACAGGGGCTCCGGAGGGAAGTGGGTGACGAGTGGGCTGTGGTTTTTCACCCATCTGTGAAGAAGCCTCGTTTTCTCTCCGACTTCCCCTCCTGTCCCGCAGAGCTGCCTTGTTTGTTCCCCCATCCTTCGTTTATGATGGGAAAGGCTGGATTTCCCCTAACCCAGCAGACACCTCTTCCCTCTGCCTAGCCCTACCCTCCCACCTCGGGAAGCCCCGTGCGGCCTCCCAGAATGTCCCAGAAGGATGAGTGTACTGATATACCCTCTACTACCCATTCATCCAGCCAGACGGGTCCCCAAAAGAGGAAGGAGGTCACCCGCAGTCACCCAGCATGTGGCCAGCTGGGAACATCAGGACTTCACCTTCCTACGCCCCTCCCAGCACCCCAAGACACTCATGTGAGAAACGGGTTTATAAGGACGTTCTGCAGAAGGGGGAGTCTAGATTCAAACCCAGGTCTCAGAATTGGTTTTGCTGTAAGTTTAGAGGCAAAGGCCACAGATTAATGGAACCTGGCTTATGCCAGGAAGACAAACCTGAGCCCCAGACAACCAAGGCCCACCAGATAGAGAAGTACAGGTAGGAGCTGAGAATAGTCAGAAAGGCCTTCCTGGAGGAGGCATACATCTCTCTAAGGCTCTCTAAGTATGGGATGAATCAGCCTAAGTGTCCCCTAGAGATGGAACAGTGTATGCAACAGCCTGAGGCTTTGTAATTACATCCATTGCTCTCCCGGTCTGAGTAAACAGTTCAGTGTCCTCTCATTCATTCAATAAACACTTCCCGGAGTGAAGACATGTGGAGAGCGGTGGTCCCACTGGATCGTGACCTTGACCTGGGAATCAGAGAGGGTTCTGGAAGAAGGAAGACGTGCAGAGGAAGGGAAAAAGAAGAAAGGACACTCCAGATAGAGGGAGCAGCCTCTGCAAAGGCTGGAAGTAGCTTCTTACAGTGACACGATTTACCATCCGCCCGCAGTTCCTCTGAAGCTTGGTGTCCTTGCTCAGAGAGGCCATCCCTGTGGCCTTTGGGGTACACAGAGGAGAAAAACAGTAGGTTGTACCTCGGAAGCCAGCCTCCTCAATGCCCAGGGGAATGAATACAGCGAAGCCATTAGAATTTGTACCTAGGTCGGTCCCGGCCTCTGACTAGGAGATTGGCTTGTAGTAGCCTCCAGGTGGCGCCAGTGAGCCACCCGCCGAGCCTCTCCTGCTACAAAGGTGGATCTGGCCTGAGCAGGGCACTGGGGTCCCCCAGTCGTGTGCCCATGCTCCCTGACCTATTAGAGGACAGGGATTCCTGATCCGTTCCCTATTGCCTGGGAAACCTTTTTCCCAACTCAGATTTATTGGAAGCCCACGGTGTCACCACCCGACCTGCCCATACTCCTGTGAAACTCCTGGGCTGGGAATGGTGGGGGAGGGGACAGAAGGGTAGGGGTGGTGTTTTCTCATACCATGAGTAGGAAATACTCCTGTTTTATAAAGAGGGAAACTGAGGCACGGGAAAGCGAAGCCCTGACACCCCACTGAGCTGCGGATGAAGCCGCAAGCGCTTCTGTGCCCAGTTGAACCCCCTGTCTGCACCTGCCTCCCAGCCCCACACCCTGGGTAACTCCCCTGGCACAAGGACCAGGGGAATTTCTGCCCCGCCGGCCTCTGGGCCACTTGCCTGCCCTTCCCGGCGCCAACCCCAGCCGAAGGTTAAAGTCCAGAGCCGAGCCTGCGACTCCTGGCAGATAGAAAGGGAGACGAGCCCCACATCCTGCGGGGACTCCCCTGCTACCAGAGGGCTCACACTCATCCTTAGGAGGCAGCAACAGCTCCCAGAATTCTTTTCTGTTGCTGGTTCTGTGGCCTTGAACGTGGAACTTCACCCTTCCCCCTGCTCCAGCCTCAGTTTCCTCTAGCACTGAGCTCCAGGGTGCTAGAGAGCAAGACTTTGCTGCGGATGCTGAGTGCCCGAGCTCTGTGTGAGATCCTGAACCAGCCAGTCCATTGCTCCTTGCCTCGGTTTCCTCAGCTATGGAATGAGGGCATCTGGTTTGGTGATGGTTAAGGCTCCACGTGGGGAAGAGACAGCTTGTACTGCACAAAATGTTACCTCCTAAGTCTCTGGATTTTTCTTTTCTTTTCTTCTTTTTTCCTTTTTTTCTTTTTTCTTTCTTTCTTTCTTTCTTTCTTTCTTTCTTTCTTTCTTTCTTTCTTTTTTTTTCCTTGTTTCTCAAGACAGGGTTTCTCCGAGTCCTGGCTGTCCTGGAACTCTCTGGCCTCAGAGATCCACCTGCCTCTCCCTTTCTCACAGCCTGGCTTTTTTTTCTTCCTTTCTTTCTTTTTTTTTTTTTTTTTTTTTTTTGGTTTTTCGAGACAGGGTTTCTCTGTATAGCCCTGCCCTGGAACTCACTCTGTAGACCAGGCTGGCCTCGAACTCAGAAATCCGCCTGCCTCTGCCTCCCAAGTGCTGGGATTAAAGGCATGCGACACCACGCCCGGCCTCTTTTTTTTTTTTTTTTAATTTATTTTTGTTGTTCTGTTTTGTTCTGTACGGAGTGTCTCACTATGCAACCCTGGCTTTCCTGGAACTCACAGAGATCCCCCAAACTCTGTCTCCAGAGTACTGAGCGTAAAGGCGAGTATCATATTGGCCTGTTTTTCTTTGTCTTGTTGCAGTCCTGGGGACTACGTACAAAGCCTCCCACTTGCTATTCTAGAAAAGCCTACCACCACCAAATTACACTCCCATCCCCCACCCCAGCGGTGGTTCTCAACGTGTGGGTCGCGATTCCCACGGGCGGAATATCAGATACCCTGTATACCAGACAACACACATTCTGATTCATAACAGTAGCAAAATTACCGTTATGAAGTAACAATAAAAATAATGTTACGGTTGGGAGAGTCTTCACAATGTGAGGAGCTGTATTAAAGGGTCCTATCGTTAAGAAGGGCAAGAACCACCACACGGAGTCCAATTCAAGATACTTAGGAGACCGGGGCAGGAAGAGCACAAATCAAGGCGAGCCCTGGTGAGCCTGTCACAAAATAAACAGTGAACGCTGTGTGGATGACTCAGTGGGTAAAGTTCACTCTGTTCAAACACACAGACCTGAGATCGTATCCTGAGCACCCACAGGAAAGCAGAGCGCATGGCAGTAGACACGTGTTAGACCAGCGCTGGGGCAGGTGCAGGAGAACGGATCCCTGGGGCTTACTGGCCTGCCAGCCTAGCAGAGACAGCTCTGGTTGTAGAAGAATCTCAAATTATAACACAGAAGCCAGGTGTGTTGATTGAAGCCTTTGTTCCCAGCACTTGAGAGGCAGAGGTAGGCGGATCTCGGTGAGTTCAAGGCCAGCCTGATCTACAGAGCAAGTTCGAGGACAGCTGAAGACAGGAAGAAATAGGAACCAAGTCCAAAGATACAAGGGGACATGAGGGGACACAAGAGGCCCAAAGGGGCTTCTTTCTTTCTCTTCCCATTACCCTTTAGCCTTCCCTTTTTAATCTTCCTCTTTTTCAGTATCGGGCTTCTCTGTGTGGCCCAGGCTGTCCTGGAACTCTCTATGTAGACCAGGCTAGTCTCCAAATTATAGAGATCCCCCTGTCTCTGCCTCCCAAGTGCTGGGATTAAAGGCGTAATCCACTGCATTTCTGCTTTGTTGTGTTGTTTGTTTTTTTAGTTTAGTTTGGTTAGTTTTATTTTATCATCATTTTTAGGGACAGAGTTCCATGTAGTCCATGCTAGCCTCATGGACTTACTAAGTCACCAAGGATAACCTCGAACCTGTGGCCCTACTGTGAGCACCACCACCCTGTTTCTTGGGGTGCTAGAGACTGAACTCCATGGTTACAATGTCTAGGTGAGCACTCTACCAAGGAACTACATGGCCAGGCCTGTTTTTCTGGCTGGACTCAGACTCACTATGTAACCCAGGCTACCTTTGGGTTCCTGATCCTTCCGCCTCCACCTCCCAAGTGCTGGGATCACTGCTGTGCCTTCCTCGCTGTGCCCAGCTCAAGTTCACTTTTATTTATTTGTGCTTGTCCTTTTTACACATTTCCAACCACAGGGTCTGGGATCTGGAGCCTCACACGAACACTCTACTCTGAGTCCCAGCCGCAGAGCTGATAGGCTGACTACCCCCCTCCCAACAGGTCTATGGCCTTTTGGTATGTCTTTACCTTCTCAGAACCATGGCTAGGGAGAAGAGGGAAGGAGGGCAGCACAAATGCCGCAAGTGTCCCTGCAGATCTATCCAGGACGTATGTCCAAACCAAACAGAAGAGCCTTGTGAGTTTTCAGGGAGGAACTGGCCACAAAGCCCAGAGCAACTGCCACCCACTCCTGTGAGGCAGGGGTGGGGCCTGCTCCTGTGCCTATGCCTGGCACTGGCTCCAGCTGCTTCCTTACACTCCTTTGGTGATCTGGGAAAGCAGAGAGCCATCCTGGGTCACACCGGGTGGCATCAGGCCACAGTTAAGAGCGTTATTTTGTAAACCAAGCATGATAGCACATGCCTTTAATCCTTGCACTGACAGGTGGATCTCTTTGAGTTCAAGGTCAGCCTGATTTTTAGTGAATCCCAGGACAGCCAAGGTTACACAGAGAAACCCTGTCATAAACAGAACAGGAGGATCACTGTGTGTTGCTGCTTGGGGGTTTTGTTTAACATTTATCTAATGGGTGGAGATGGTTAGAGAACACAAAGTGCATATGATGTCAAAAGATAGCTCCCAGGAGTCCATTCACTCCTTCTATCATAGAAGTTTCAGGAATCGAACTCAGGTCCTTGGCCTCGGCAGCAGGCATCTTTACCTGCTTCGCCTTGCCCTAGTCAAGGGCTTAAGAAGGTTTGTTTAATAGTCTGGCAGTCATAGTCTACATTTCTGCCATTTTACTTTATTTCTCTGTTCAGGAGTTTTTTGTTTTTTTGTTTTTGTTTTTGTTTTTCCTGGTTTTTTTTTTCTTTTTTTTTTAATTACGTATTTTCCTCATTTACATTTCCAATGCTATCCCAAAAGTCCCCCATACCCTCCCACCCACTCCCCTACCCACCCACTCCCACTTTTTGGCCCTGGCATTCCCCTGTACTGGGGCATATAAAGTTTGCAAGTCCAATGGGCCTCTCTTTCCAGTGATGGCCGACTAGGCCATCTTTTGATACATATGCAGCTAGAGTCAAGAGCTCCGGGGTACTGGTTAGTTCATAATGTTGTTCTACCTATAGGGTTGCAGATCCCTTTAGCTCCTTGGGTACTTTCTCTAGTTCCTCCATTGGGGGCCCTGTGATCCATCCAATAGCTGACTGTGAGCATCCACTTATGTGTTTGCTAGGCCCCAGCCTAGTCTCACAAGAGACAGCTATTGTTCAGGAGTTTTTGTTTGCTTTCTGTTGTTTTCTCTTTTTGTTTAATTTTGGGGTGGGGGAATAGTTATTTTGTTCGGCTCTTTCTTTCTTTCTTGGTTTTATTCATTTTGAGACAGGGTTTCTCTGTGTATCCCTGGCTATTCTGGAACTTGCTCTGTAGACCAGCCTGGTCTCGAACTCAGAGATCCACCTGCCTCTGCCTCCTGAAGAAATAGCATAAACAGAACAGGAGGATCACTGTGTGTTGATCAAAGGTGTGCGCCACCACCACCCTGTACTTCTTGGCTTTGTATGAGGAGCTCTTGTAGCTCAAGCTGGTCTCAAACGACTTATGTTGTGGAGGGTGATCTTGAATTCCTGCTTCTGCTTCGTGACGGATGGGATTAGAGGCTCGCACTGCCACAGCAGTTGATGGAGTGCTAAGGATGAAATCCAGGGCTTTGTGCATGCTAGGCAAACACTCTACCACTGAGCCCTATGCTCTGATTTTGAGGCTGAGGTAAAGAGGTGTGAGTGGGTTAGCAATGAGGAGAGGCCTCTGCTAAGAGTCTACGCAGAGGTAGGTGTCTGATGCTACAGTTCAGATGGGAGAATTCACTGTCTCTGGCTGTCTATCTGGGCCAGGGCAGCTATCTTAGAATCTATCCATGTGGGCAGAGAAGCCCAGGCATGCAGGAACCAAGAAAGTGAGGCCAGGAATGGGGAGGACACCAGGAGGAGGGTGGAAGCAAGAGTAGCTAGGGCACAAGAGGAAGGTCGACCAGAAGTCAAGCCTGTGCCCTCACATCTCAGTTCCCACACCACCTAGGAGGCCAAACCTATGAAGTATTTTTGTTCCCCAAGTTCAAGATCATGTGTCTAATGCTCACACACAAGAAATCTGGATCATTCCTACCTTTTTAAGATTTTTTTTCTGTTTTATTCAATGTTAGGATACACTAAGCAAGATGTCACACCCCAGCCCCCCACTGGGGGATTCTAGGCAGGTGCTCTACCACTGAGCCACACCCCAGTCCCTCACTGGGGATCCTAGGCAGGGGCTCTCTTCATTAACAGTTTCTTTTTCTTTTTTTTTTTTACGATTTATGTATTTATTTTATGTATATGAGTACACTGTAGGTTGTGAGCCTTCATGTAGTTGTTGGGTATTGAACTTATGACCTCTGCTTGCTCCAGTTGGCCCTGCTTGCTCAGCTCACTCTGGCCCAAAGATTTATTTATTATTATAAATAAGTACACTGTAGCTGTCTTTAGACACACCAGAAGAGGGCGTCGTATCTCATTATGGATGGTTGTGAGCCACCATGTGGTTGCTGGGATTTGAACTCAGGACCTTTGGAAGAGCAGTCAGTGCTCTTACCCCCCCCCCCCCGAGCTATCTCGCCAGCCCTCATTAACAGTTTCTAACTTAGAATAGGATCTTGTTCTGTAGTCTGGGCTGGCCTTGATCTTTTAATACTTCAGTCTCAGCCTCTGGGGTCTCCAGAATGACAGGTCTATATCTCCACACCTGGTCAAGCCTAATACTTTTTTAGAAATAAGATTTAGTGTGTTAGTATGCATACTTGCATATCTGTGTGTAAATTGGTGCATGTGAGCAGGGTATCATCAGAGGCCAGAAGAAAGCATTGGATCCCCTAGAGCTGATGTGAACTGCATGAGGTGGGTGCTTCGAATCCGTCTCTGGCCCCATGCAAAAGCCATCCTCGTTTCTAACCAATGAGCCATTTCTTTAGCCCTACACATGACAATCTTAAGAAAAAGAATTCTAGTATACAAGGCTTTCAGTTGCATGAATTCCAACATTCTGGGTCTCTGTTTTCTTTGGAGGATTAAAATCTAACTGCAGATACTTACTTAGATAGGGCCTCAGAGTAGGAGTTCTGGATTTTGCTCTCCACTGCATTTGCTACTTAGAACAAAACAGGATGAAGACAAATACATGAATATCTGAATACAGGGATCATAAAGAGCTGTGTTTGCATAGGCAGGCATGGTACAGTTGGGAAGCCTGGCTCAGTGGTAGAGCCCCTACCTAGAACCCCCCAGTGAGAAGCTGGGGGTGTGGCTCAGTGGTAGAGCCCCTGCCTAGAACCCCCCAGTGAGGGGCTGAGGGCGTGGCTCAGTGGTAGAGCCCCTGCCTAGAATCCCCCAATGAGGGGCTGGGGGCGTGGCTCAGTGGTAGAGCCCCTGCCTAGAATCCCTCAGTGAGGGGCTGGGGGCGTGGCTCAGTGGTAGAGCCCCTGCCTAGAATCCCCCAGTGAGGGGCTGGGGGCGTGGCTCAGTGGTAGAGCCCCTGCCTAGAATCCCCCAGTGAGTGGCTGGGCATATGGCTCAGTGGTAGAGCACTTACCAAGTTTGCCTATGGCTCTAAATTTACTTCTCATTGCCAAGCTTCCTATTGGCTTTTGTTTAACTGGACCTACTGGAAAAGGTGTTCTGTGCTCTCAGTGATCTAGGAAATGCACCTTATACCTGTGGGAAAATTCTGACACACATACTCATACACTAATTCTAAGATGACTCACAGATCTGAAGGATCCAGAGCTAGCAAGGATGTGAAGCAACCAGAAGTCCCAGCAGACACTGAAGATCAAAGTCGAGGCTGACTCCACCCACTGAGAACACTGGCAGATAAGTCAGTAGCTTGACAACGTGTTGTCCAGCAAGTTCACTGAGGATAATGTAGAAGAATACCTGTTAGCAGCCAGCAAGTTGGAAACAGTGATGACCTGGGTCCAACTTCCAGGACCCACGTGGAAGAAGAGACCAACTCCACATATTGTCTTCTGACCTCCACATGAAGGCCATAGATCACACATTTTGGGGGACACACAGACACACAGGTACACACAAATGAAAAAAAAAGTCTTTATAAAAATGTATGGCCAGGCAACTGTGGCACTTGCCATTAATTCCAGCACTCAGGAGGGAGAAACAGGTGATCTCTGTGAGTTCAGGGCCAGCCTGGTCTACAGAGTGAGTTCTAGGACAGCCTGGGCTAAAGAGAGGAACCCTGTCTTGAAAAAAGAAAAAAAGGGGACTCCAGGAAATAAACTCTGCCCTGGTCATATGTCTGGAACTACAAACAAACCATAAGCCCATCAGCTTGTGAATTCATTAATTCATTAATGAATATTAATATGCCTGTGTAAGTAAATACTACCCTGCAGTGAAAAAGGATTATACTGAAACTAATGATAGGAGATAAGGAGCTTAGGGGAGGAAGGATGGCTCAGTGGTTAAGAGCACTGGCTGCACTTGCAAAGGACCCAGGTTCAATTCCCAGTCCCCACACAGAGACTCACAACCCTCTATAACTCCAGTCCCAAGGGACCCATCATACTTTTCTGGCCTCTGTGGGTGCTGTGGGAATGTAATGTGCATGGACACAGGAAGGCAAACACTTATTATACACGTAACATAAATAAACCCGAGAGTCATGCGGCCACAGGTGATCTGAATTCACACAGCATGGTAGCCACACCTGTGATCCCAGCAATTGGGTACCAGAGACAAGAGGATCATAGTTCTGGATGATCCTGAATAGGGAGTTTAAAGGCAGTCTGGACTGCACGAGACAGTTCTGAGGAAACAACATCCCCTTGCTAAAAATTTAAAACTGCCTGGGCCCAGCAGCTCACACCTTTAAATACAGCGTTCAAGAGGTAGAGGCAGACAGATCTCTGTGAGTTCAAGGCCAGTCTGTTCACATACTGAGTTCCAGAGCTGCATAGTAAGACCATGTCTAGATAGAATGGATGGATGGATGGATGGATGGATGGATGGATGGATGGATGGATGGATAAAGACAGACAGACAGACAAAAACTATATCAAATACAGTGGTCCACACCAGCAATCAGAGCAATCCAAGGTTCAAGGCTATCCTGGCCTAGGTCGTAGTAAGGCAGTGTCTTTCTAGATAATGAGTGAATGAGTATCTGAGATCTACAGTGGTCAAGTGTGCATTCACAGGTAGCAAAAAATATGAAGAAAGTCAAGCAAACCTTACCTAAAGTTTAAAAACAGGTTACCTGGTGAGGAGGGAGTTTGAGGTTTAGAACAGGACTTGGGGGCCTCACTAAAGTGGGCAACCCTGATGCTAAACTGGTTATTTTTATTTTGTGAAGTAGCTATGTTGCATTAAAACTATTTATTTATTTTTAAAAAGGTTTTTTTGTTTGAGACAAGGTTTCTCTGTGTAGCCCTGGCCATCTTGGAATTTGCTCTGTAGACCAAGCTGGCCTTAAACTCAGAGATTTTTTTTTTCCTGACTCCAACAACACCTGGCTAAAATATTTTTTAATTACAATTTTTTTTCAAAAGAGGGCTTCTCTGTGATGCCCTGGCTGTCCTGGAACTCATTCTGTAAACTAGGCTGGCCTTAAACTAGGAGATCTGCCTGCCTTTGCCTCCCAAGTGCTGGGATTAAAGGCATGTGCCACCCGTCTGGCTAAATTTACTTTTTACGGAATATATTTTGGTCATATTCTCTCCCTCCTTATCTCTCTCAGATCCTGCCCCTTTCCTACCTACTTCATCTCCCTCCTCTCAAAACAAAAAATCCAAAAACAAAAACAAGTAAGTAAAAAAAATATATAAACAAAGCAAGAAAACATGGAGTCCATTTGTGTTGGCCAATTGATCCTGGGAGTGGAGCCTGCCTGGAACTCGGTTGATATACCCAGTGACAATCCACTCACTGGGGAAATTCTAGGCAGGGGCTCTACGGCTTAGTCACCTCCCTTTTGGGCTTTCTGGGTTTTACTTGTTTGTTTTCACCATTTTGCCATGTCTCCCATGTATCTTCTTCCCCCTGCCTTCCAATTGCTGGGATAACAGGAGTTTTCCACTACAACCTGACCCTTTTTTCTGGAACTCATACTGTTCCAGGCCTGTTCTGAGAGGGGCTGGGCCCTCTTAACCCTCACAACTATCTTATAAGGTATATGTTCTACCCCACTTCATAAGTAAGGATGCTGAAGCTGAGAGAGCGCTAGTAGCTGTCCCCTCTTCCCATAAAGTCTCCCAAGGGGGCTTTTAGGGATCAGTGAGATGTCTCAACAGATAAAGATGCTTGCCTTCAAGCCTAAAGACCTGAATTCCCACCTTGGGCATCTCACAGTGGAAAGAGAGAATGGACTCCCAAAGTTTGTCCTCTGACCTCCATGCCATACACATACATACATACATACATACCCTAAATAAATAAGTTATTTAAAACACAAATTTAAAGAAGCATCTCCTCAGGACTGGAGAGATGAGTCAACAGTTAAAAGCACTTGCTACTCTTGCAAAGGACCCAGGTTTGATTCCCAGTACCCACTTGGCAACTCACGACCATCCATTCACAACTTCAGTTCCAAGCGATCTGGTGCCCTCTTCAGGCCTCCAAGGGTTTTGCACACATATGGTATACATCCATAGACACATCCAAGACAAAAAAAAACAAAAAAAAAAAAAAACAAAAAAACTCACAGAATACAAATCAATCTAGAAGAAAGGAAGGAAAGAGATCTTTTAGTCTAATGGTGGAGCCTTGCCTCATTCCATGAACGGCTAGACTGATGGTAGACACGTTTCCTCACATCAAGGCTTAAGAAGTAACCATTGGGCAGTGGGACAGTTGGTAGAGCTTGCTCAGCGTCATGGGCCAAAGGTTCCTGCCACAGAGCATTCGTAAGCTGACTGCCGTTCCTCAAACCCGTTATCCTAGCCCCAGGGATGTGGAGGCAGGAGGATCAGAGGTTCAATGGCATCGTCAAATCCTTGCCCTATCCTGGGGATAAACTTGGACATGCTCTCACGGGCGCTGATGGAGGCGTCAAGAAGCACAAAACCCTGTGAATTCTAATCCGATGACAGAGGCAAGAACCAGACTGACCTGTGGGGAGCTCTGCCCACTCTGTTCCAAATTCACTCACTTTGTAGCCCAGGCTGGCCTTAAAGAGATAACAATGTTTCTGCCTTAGTTTCCCAAGTGCTAGGGTTACTGGTATGAGCCCCAACACCCAGTTCCTCATCTCCCTCCCCCTTTCCTACCTCCATTCCTTTTTTCCTTTCCACAGGCTCTCATTATAGCCCAGGCTAGTATCAGACTTACCATGTCTATCCCTACCTCACCTCCCCAGTCCTGGGACTGCAAGTGCTACCACCATGCTTGGCTCTAGTTCTTTTTAGGGGAGTGTAGGGAACTGAGGTACGATCTTGCTCTGTGGCCTGGGCTGGCCTCAGACTTCTAGCAATCCTTCCCAACCTCCTGAGAGCCAGAATGACAGACAGGTCTACGTCCCCAGCGGGCCAGAACCAACTTTCCTTTCTCATAAAGATTTGGGGGGGGGCGGGGGGGGGAAGCAGGCATAGTGATGCACATTTTGAAGCAGGTGAATCTCTGAGTTCGAGACCAGCCTGGTCTATAGAACGAGTTCCAGGACAGCCAGGACTACACAGAGAAACCCTGTCTTGAAACAAAAACAAAAACAAAAACAAAACAACCACTTTTTTTTTTAAACTTTGTGTATGTGTGTACATGCCTGCACATGCATTGTGTGAGTGTGTATGTGTGTGGTATGAGTGTGTATAGTGTGAGTGTGTGTGTGTGCGTGAATGTGAGTGTGTGAGTGTGGTGTGGTGTATGTGGTATGAGTGTATGTGCTTGTGGTATGATGTGAGTGTGTGTTTCAGTGTTTGTGCATGTGAATGTGAGCGTGGGAGTGTGTGTGGTGTATGTGTAGTGTGAGTGGAATGGTGTGTGTGTGTGTGTGTGTGTGTGTGTGGTGTGAGTGTGTGTAACACATGCCTCATGAGTGTGGAAGTCAGAGGACCATTTGAGGGAGTCTTTTCTCTCCTTCTACCATGTGGGTTTTGGGGGTTAAACTCAGGTCCACTGTGACATCTTACTGGCTCTCTTGCTGGCCTTGAACTGGCTATGTGGCCAAGGATGATGGCGTTGAACTCCTGATTCTGCTGCCTGCACAAGCTAGGTGCTGGAGTTAAGGCACACGCCACCACGCCTGGTTTATGTGGTTCTTAAGCCGGAACCCAGGGATTCGCGCAGAGTAGCCCAGCACTCCACCAACCCAGCCCCAGCCCTCAGGACCTTCTTTCTTGCCCTGTCTCCCTCTTCTCTGACAGAATGAACCAGAATCTGGGCTTCCCCTCCCACCTTTGAGGTGAATCCTAGAAGCAGGAACCTCTCTGGGAGCATACCATGGTTCCCAGACTGGGGCTTCCCTTGCTCAGCCCAACTCCTGTCTCCCTGGGGGCATAGTCCTGCTTACCTGTCACCCACAGGTGCCATGACACCAGCTGGCTAATGACTGTCCCTGAAAGTGGAGCGTGCCAGACTCCCAGGGGGTTTCCACAGCCAATCTCATCATGCCCTACCCAGGAAGAAGGAGCAACCCCACCTTCCAGACAAACTGGGAGGGAGTGGCGAGGCAGGGTGCTGCGGAGGCCACACTGCCCAGAGCCCTGGATCCTCCCACAGCAGGATGGAGATGTTCTCCGGAGGCGCCACTGTGCCAGGCACAGCAATGCCAGAGGCTTAACTGCAGAGTCACTGAGTCTCCCAAATGTCACATGTCATTCTCAATGTCGTCATAACAGTATGAGATCACTGGGGGTGGGGACTGAGGCCAGCTAGATCGGATGCCTGGAAGGCTGAGCCCTGTTTCCAAAGATCACGTGGCAGCTGTGCTTTCCTGGTGTCTGGTACTTGTGGGGAGCCAGGCAAACAAGACTGATGAGGTACAGCACCAGAGCTTGGCCCGGCGGTCTGGCACAGCAAGGAAAGCTGTTGCCTTCAAAGCCCAAGACCTGAGTTCGATCCCCAGGACCGACATGGAAAGAACTGATTCCCAAAAGCCGTCTTCTCGATTCCACATGAGTACTCTGACATGTGGATACACACACACACACACACACACACACACACACACACACACAAAATAAATATGTGTAACTAGCCAGGTGGTGGTGGTGGTGGTGCACACCTTTAGTCCCAACACCTTGTCTTCTAAGCACTGGGATAAAGGGAGTGTTCCAGCACAACCTGTCACTTCTTACTGGAATTTATACTGTGCCAGGACTGTCCTGAGAGGGGCTGAGCCATCTTGACCCTCATAGCCATCTGATAAGGCGTACATTTAGCCCCACTTTATAAGTGAGGAAGCTTGCTCAGAGAGGGCAAGCCATTTACCAGGCAGGCAGCTAGCAGGTCTGGTTCTTTTGTTTTGTTTTGCTTTGTCTTTTTGCCAGATGTGCTTCTCTTACTCTGTGTCCAAAGCTGACCTCAAACTCATGAGCCTCTCAGCCTTCAAAAGCTGAGACAGCAGGTGTCCGGGGCATGCCTGGCTCAACCCAATCTGACAGTGTCTCATTCACAGATGAGGACCTGGTCGGCACAATCATCACATCGCCTGACTGCCAACTCCTGAATCCTTCTGACCTATACCCAACCTTCCAAGACACCCAGTCACCCGCCAAGGGGCAGGTGCCAACCTTCCCATATTCTGACCCTGTCCCTCTGCCCTGATCAACGCGGTTGGGGGAGGGGCATGTGGGGTGTCACTCTCCCAGGACTAAGAGAGAACAAACCAGATGTTGCAATGCCCTGACTCAGCTCCTGCGTGCAGACCCAGCCAGAGGAGAGAGAAGGAAGATTAAGCCTTGGCTGAGCCCCAGATGGGTTGACTCTGCCCAGTGCCAGGGACTCAGGCAGCCGCCAAGGTCCCGGGGCGGAGCCAAGAGGTCCAGATCTCGCTCCAGGAAGCTGGCCTGCTTTCACCCCTGGGGCGGGGCATCCTAGGGGGAAGAGAGCGAGCACTGGACTCAGGGTGGATGTCCAGCCAGGAGCATGGAGAAGAGGCTCCTTGTGACTTCTTCCTCTAGCTCGGCGTTTCCCAACCTGTCCGTTGCAATCCCAGGGCTGGGGCTGGAGGCTGAATGCCCCCTTTACAGGGGTCGCATACCAGATATCGGATATTTACATTACAATCCATGTCAATGGCAAAATTATAGTTATGAAGCAGCAACGAGATAATTTTATGGTTAGGGGTCACTACAACATGAGGCACTGTATCACAGGGTTGCAGTGTTAGAAGGCTGAGAACCTCTTGCTATAGGGTCTTGCTTGTTATGTGACTGAAATCCAATGTCATTCCCTCTTGCTGCAATGGGCATCTCTGTTCCTCTGCTAACCCCTCCCTGCCCCAAGCTACAGGTGTGAGCTATGCTGCTCAGATCTCTGTAGATGCCCCCAAACCCACACCCTTCCATGCCTCAGTTTCCCCATCTGAACCATTCCTTCCCAAGGAGTAGGGGCAGACAATTATGGCTAGTTTGAACTTTCTGGCTTCAAGTAACCCGATGGCTACTTGATCAGCTCAGGAGGTTGGAGACATTACTGGAGTCCTGCTTAAAACCTGAGTCTGCTCTGTTCCTTGTGGTATGAGCTACGGAAGCAACTGCAACTGAAAATCTACTGTATTTCATTCCATCTCTGGATAGGCACTCATGTAGCCCAGGCTAGCCTGGAACTTCACAAAGTAGCTGAGGATAGCCTTGAACTTCTGACCCTGCTGACTCTACCTCTCAGGTGTTGGGATTACAGGCCTGTGTCACCTTGATGGGTTTGTGTGGTGCTGGGATAGAACCCAGTGCATGCTGGGAAAGCACTCTACCAACAGACCTACAGTCCAAATCGCATTAGCCCAGAAATATTTGATGAATTTCTTCACAGGGTGTGGCAGCGATTAAGTAGGTTGACCCCTGTAGGAACTTGACTAGAATGAGCTAGGCCTTCTGTCTCGTTTGTGTGCATAAAAGGAGGCCTGGCTGCTTGGGTGAGAATTAAGGCAAGCAGTGTGGTTAGACAGAACAATAGACACCAGTAATCCCAGCATTTAGGAAACTGAGGCCAGCCTGGACTACATAGTGAGTTCCAACTTCAACTACATAGCAGCTTACATCAGAGCAACAGTGGAGCTGGAGAGCTGGCTCAGCAGTTAAAAGCACCGGCTGCTCTTTCAGAGGACCAGGGTTTGATTCCAGGCACCCACAGGGTGCTCACAACCATCTGTAACTCCAGCTCCAGGGGATCTGGTGCCCTCTTCTGGCTTCCACGGGCACCAGGCATGTGCAAGGTGCACAGACACATATGTAGGCAAAGCACTCATATACATATACATAAAATGAATAAATCTAAAAAGAAACAAACAAAAAACATTAAAAGTCCACTCAGGAGGCTTAGGGGGAAGGACACCTCGAACTACACAGCAAGACCCTGCATCCAACAAATAGACAGACAGAGGGAGAAATTGAGGTTAGTAAACTGCTTGCCACACCAAGCACAGGACCTGAACTCAATTGTGAAAACAACACATTTAAAACTCTAGGCGTAAGCCAAACTTCAGTGACTCATGCCTTTAATGTCAGCACTCAAGAGGCAGGGGCAGGCAGATCTCTGAGTTCAAGGCCAGAGTGAGTTCCAGGATAGTTGGGGCTACTCAGAGTAAAATGATTGCCCAGGACTTGAGTTCAATTGTGAAAGCCCACGTTAAAACAGCAGGTCCAGGAGTGGGTAGGTAGGGGAGCAGGGTTGGGTGACGGTATAGGGGACTTTCGGAATAGCATTTGAAATGTAAATGGGGGGCTGGAGAGATGGCTCAGCGGTTAAGAGCACTGACTGCTCTTCTGAAGGTCCCGAGTTCAATTCCCAGCAACCACATGGTGGCTCACAACCATCCGTAACAAGAACTGGTGCCCTTTTTTGGAGTGTGTGAAATACAGCTACAGTGTACTTACATATAATAAATAAATAAATCTTTTAACAAAAAAAAAAAAAAAAAGAAATGTAAATGAAGAAAATATCTAATAAAAATTGAAGGAAAAAAAAACCAGCAGGCACAGTGTGGCCTCGTCTGTAACTCACACACTGAGAATATATTTACAAGCACATCCTTGGTGTTTGCTGGCTTCTGGTCTGCTAACCTAGAAATCAGGGCATCATAAGAGACTGTATCAAAAAGGAAAAAAGGCTGGGCAGTGGTGGCGCACGCCTTTAATCCCAGCACTTGGGAGACAGAGGCAGGCAGATTTCTGAGTTTGAGGCCAGCCTGGTCTACACAGTGAGTTCCAGGACAGCCAGGGCTATACAGAGAATTGGTGCTGGCACAACTGGTTGTTATCGTGTAGAAGAATGCGAATCGATCCATTCCTATCTCCTTGTACTAAGGTCAAATCTAAGTGGATCAAGGAACTTCACATAAAACCAGAGACACTGAAACTTATAGAGGAGAAAGTGGGGAAAAGCCTTGAAGATATGGGCACAGGGGAAAATTTCCTGAACAGAACAGCAATGGCTTGTGCTGTAAGATCGAGAATTGACAAATGGGACCTAATGAAACTCCAAAGAAACCCTGTCTCCGGGGAAAAAAAGAAAAAGAAAGAAAGAAAGAAAGAAAGAAAGAAAGGAAGGTTGGTTGATGACATTGACACAGAGGAATAGCACCCAAGGTAGTCCTCTAGACACAAACACACACAGACACACAGAGACACGCACACCCAGACACATACATAATACACACAGAGACACACACATGCATACACACACAGACACACACATAATACATAATACACACAGAGACACACACATACACATGCATTCATACACATATATACATACATAAACACACACATACACACACCTGTTTTGTTTTGTTTTGTTTTTCAAGACAGGGTTTCTCTGTATAGCCTTGGCTGTCCTGGAACTCACTTTGTAGACCAGGCGGGCCTCGAACTCAGAATTCTGCCTGCCTCTGCCTCCCAAGTGCTGGGATTAAAGGCATGCGCCACCACGCCTGGCTTGCTTTTTTTTTTTTTTTTTTTTAAAGACAAGGGCTCTGTGTAGCCCTGGCTGTCCTTCATCTCACTCTGTAGATCAGGCTGGCCTTCAATTCACAGAGATCCACCTGCCTCTGCCTCCCAAGGCCTGGGATTAGAAGTACGTGCCACCACTACCCAGCCAGCACACATATCTTTTTAAAGGGGGAAAGACAAAAGAAAAATGTGTTTTCTAGAGTTGGTCCACTTTGCAGGTGGAAGGATCAAGGCTGGATAATGTCACTTAATTCTCTGGAAGTCACACAACTAAAGCGCAGTTGGTAGGATCTGCACCCAGGTCTCCAAAGCAAAGAGGGATGAACAAATTGATGTGGGTGAGAGAGGACAAGGGCCTCCACCCAGCCTCCCTCTTCATACCAGCCACCTTGGTTCTCCTGGGTACTTTGACTGAGTGGGCCAGGTTTCTTTCTCCTCCCCTCCTCCCCAGGAGAACTTAGGAGCAATGCAGGAGACAGGAAGGAAGGATTGGAACAGGAACAAAGAGGTAGGTGTTTATATGAGGGAAAGTGGTTAGACAGCAAGCAGGACTTCCCAGCCCTCCCTGGGAAGTTTTTGGGACTCATCCAGGGGCTGCCCCTGCCAGTGGGTGGGGGCCTCGAAAGCTAAAGCACCCTAGAGGGGAGACCCTAGTCCTCCCCGCCTGGGGTTCAAAAAGCCAGGGGGGAAACAGGGGAGAGGCCATCCTGGTTCCACATCCTCCGTTCCCGACACTGGAGGGGAGGCTGCTGTGGGATCTGGGACTTTCCTAGGCAGCTAAACTTTCTGGGAAACCAGAGACAGCTGCAGGGCGGGGCTCATTCCAGGCCTGCCTCCCTTCCCCTCCCCTCCATCCCTGCTGGGTCCCCAGGCACAGGGCCTTCCACCTTCCCTAAGGGGATCCTCAAAAGCTGTTTCTTTAGGCCAGTGAGATGGCTCAGTGAGTAGAGGTGCTTGCTGCCAAGCCCGGCTGCATGAGTTAGATCTCTGAGACCCAATGCTGGAAGGAGAGAACTCACGCCTGCAAGCGACCCTCTGTACTCGTGCACCCGTGGGCACACACACAGTGAGGTAGTAAGCGAATGTGAATAGGAGATTAGTAAACACAAGGACACTTAGGCCTTGCTTCCTCTGATCTCCTCCCTCAACTGACTTTGGCTGAAGATCCCTTCCAAATAGACCTCCTCCCTCACCTCCTCCCTTAGACCCTCACCTCCTCCCTTAGACCCTCACCTCCTCCCTTAGGCCCTCACCTCCTCCCTTAGGCCCTCACCTCCTCCCTTAGACCCTCACCTCCTACCTTAGACCCTCACCTCCTCCCTTAGGCCCTCACCTCCTCCCTTAGACCCTCACCTCCTCCCTTAAATTTTACCTCCTTCCTTAGGCCCTAATCTCTTCCTTTAGACACTGTCTGTTCCCCATAGACCCTTCTCCCCAGGCCCTTCCGTTCCCCCTCCATTCTCACACAGGAGACCCTCAACACCATCTCTCTCAGCACCTTTCAACACTGCCGAGTCTAGCACATAACATTTTTTTTTTTTTTTGGTTTTTTTGAGACAGGGTTTCTCTGTGTAGCCCTGGCTGTCCTGGAACTCACTCTGTAGACCAGGCTGGCCTGGAACTCAGAAATCCGCCTGTCTCTGCCTCCCGAGTGCTGGGATTAAAGGCGTGGGCCACCACGCCCGGCGCACATAACATTTTATACCACCTGCTCTAGTCACGTAAGGGCCAAGCCACTGCCCTGCCTGTCCCAAGGTGGCAGGCAGTGTGAGAGTCACCCCTACACCCTGCCTGCCCCCTGCCTCAGCTTTCCTGTCTGAACTGTGCTCAGAGCTCTCCACCTTTCCTTTGGATTCGAAGGACCCAGAGGAGTGGGCTATCAGATGTTGACTCCTTACCCTGCCCTGACTGCATCCCTCTCATGCTGGCGGGCAGAGGTGACATTGCCTACTGTCCAGAACAGAGTCTCAAGAGAGAAGATGGGGGCTGATGAGATGGCTCAGTGGGTAAGAGCACCCGACTGCTCTTCCAAAGGTCCGGAGTTCAAATCCCAGCAACCACATGGTGGCTCACAACCATCTGTAACAAGATCTGACGCCCTCTTCTGGAGTGTCTGAAGACAACTACAGTGTACTTACATATAATAAATAAATAAATCTTAAAAAAAAGAGAGAGAGAGAGAGAGAGAAGTGGATGACTGAGTTCACAGAGAAGGTCACTGAGGTCGCTGGGGACAGGAGCCCAGGGGTCTGGTGTGACAGGAAAGAGCACTGTCATTGAGCTGTACCCCAGCGCTATCATGTTAGGCATAGAAGACTTTTATTCACTCAGTGTGTGTTTGTGTGTGCACACGGGGCAGGACATATGGAGAACAGAGGACACCAGTGGGAGTCGTTTGTCTCCTCCAACCCAAGACTGAACCCAAGTCATTTTGCTTGGTGACTAGCACCTTTATCTGATAAGCCACCTCACTGGCCACTTCTTCATTTTGGGGGCCATGTAGCCCAGGCTAGCTTCAAACTTTTTCTGTAAGTAGCTAAGGCTAGGCTTTGTCCTAGCCTTCACCTCCATGGTGTTGGAATACTGAGCCTGCACTATCCAGGCTGCATTTTTGTTTTTGTTTTATTTTTTACTCTTATTATTGAAATAGAGTCTCCACAAGTTGCCCAGTTAGCCTTCAGCTCACTCTGTAGCCCAGGCTAGTTGCAACCTTTCTATACTCTTTCCTTAGCTCCTGAGTACCTCAAATATGCAACTCCCCAGGTGGCTTGGAGGTGAGATTTGAACACAGATCTCTTCAAATCAGTAGCCGCTCCCCTGATTCACCTTAATGGAACACTATGGGGTGGGGTGGGGGGTGAGGCAGCCGGAGAGACAAAAGGCAATGGGAAGTGGTAAGGTCGCCTGGCACTTCGAATCCCACAAACCAGGTTAACCATCCACCTGGGTGCGGCCTCAGCCGGCCAAAGTCCCTTCACAACTCCACACCCACTTACACGGTCCCAGAGAAGCACCACGGAGGGCACAGGGACAAAAAGGGACAGAAAAATGGAGGTGGTGACTCTCACCTGTAATTTCAGCACAGAGGCAGAGGCAAGAAGATCGCCCCTAGTTCGTGGCCAGCCTGGGCTAAAGAGAGTCTCCTTGCCTGGAAAAAAAAAAGGAGTCAGGGAACAGAATGCAGGGCCAGGTTTGTAGAGACACATGAACATCCAGAGAAAGAACCAGAGAACCCTGAGAATCCTCTGAGCAGGTTTGCCATGCGGTGCTATTCCCCTGCCTCTCTAAGTCTACAAAGCCGCCCCGCCCCCCTCCGCCTCCCTGTGACTCAGTGACCTGGACTCAACCCCAGTGTGTGCTCCACCTCCCGGGATGTCCGGGAAAGCCCCGAGCTGCTGCCCCGCCCCGGGGCGGACCCGGAGGAGGCGGAGCCTCTGCCCCGCCTCCCCGGCTCCAGCGGGTTTGAGTCAGGGCCCCAACCAGCCCGGCCTGTTCCCCACCAGCCAGCCCCTCCTTGGGGTGGGAAGGGAAGTGGGGAAAGCTGAGGGAGTCAACCTACACCCCCCAACCCCCACAGTTGTCTGGCCTTGAGCCCTAAGTGAGGCCTGCTGGTCCAAACTCTTAACTCTCCCTATCTACACTTGCATCTCTCAGGATCTGTCTCCAAATCTCCTCTCTCTCTCTGCATCTGGGATTCATTGGCGTTTCGTTCTTTGAGGCCTCTGGCTGGGTGCAGGGACCTGGCAAGGAGACACATTCAGAGCTCTCCTGCACCCCTAGCTATCCTGTGCCCTGCGAGTTAGGAGGCATGAGGAAGGCAGAGGGTGGCTACTTTCTGCCAAGAACCAGTCTCTGCCTTGGGCTGGGCTTTTCTCTCGCACAAAGAGTGAGTCTGGGCTCACCCTGATGGTGCAGACCTGCATCCCACCTCAGACAGGAAGATTCAGGTTCTAAGCCATCCTGGGCTACAGAACAAAGGCAAAGCCAGTCCGAACAGCTTAGTCTTAAAACGGAACGCAAAGAGGGCTGGGAGATCGCTCAAGTGCACAAGCTCCTAGGCTCCAGCATTGCAAAAAGGAAACGGCTCAGAGGGAGAAGTGCATGGCCAAGGTCACCCAAGAGGAAGTAGGACTCAGGATTCAGACCCATGCCCTAGCAACCCTGTGGCCTCTAAGGACTTCAGAGTTGGCACTAAGGGAGATGGCTGAAAGAGTCAGAAATACTAAAGGAAAGATGGGACCAGTGGGAGGGGAAGGTGCTCACAAAAGTAGAAGCGATCGCCAGACACAGCCAAGAGATTCAGAGATGGGGGATTTGGGGGAGGGGCTTAGAAGTATGGATCCCTAGCACGCAGGAGCCTCCCCCCCCCCCCACCAGCCAACAGAAACGTTTGCCGGTTATGGTGTCCCAGGCGAGATGGGAGGTAGAGGAGGGAGGATCAGGAGTTCAAGGTCATCTTCCGCTACACAGCAAATTTAAGGCTAGCCTTCGATCCATGGTCCAAGAAAAAAAGAAAGGAAGGAAGGAAGGAAGGCAGGCTGGCTGGCTGGAAAGATAGATAGATAGATAGATAGATAGATAGATAGATAGATAGATAGATAGATAGATAGACAGACAGACAAATAGATCAAGGCACAGTAGTGCAAGTGTCATTTCAGCACTCAGGAGGTTGAAACAGGAGGAACAGAAGTTCAAGACCACCCTCTACTACATAGTGAGTTCGAGACTAGCCTGGGCTACAGGAGCTCCAGTCTAACAAAGCGAGAGACAGACAGAAGATGTGAGAATCTCAAGGACTCAGACCCAGACAGAGCTCCCGGCCAGAGGCACAATGAGCAGAGTGGCGGGTGGGGACCAGGAGCTCCGCCTCCGAGACGCGGGTCCAGGAAACCCCTGGGGCGGACGGGTGGCCCCGGGGGCCCGGGGGCGGGGAGGCGGGAGGCGGGCGCCGCCCCGACTGACAAAAGTCCCTTCAGTTCAGTCGGCGGCAGGGGAAGTCCCGCTGCCCGGCGAGACCGCCTTCCCGTGCCGAGCTCGCCGCACGCCCCGGCGTCTCCGGGCGGCCCGATGCCCCGATGCCCCGCGGGGGCCATGGACGAGGGGCCCGTGGACCTGCGCACCCGGCCCAAGGGCACCCCGGGCGCCGCGCTGCCACTCCGCAAACGCCCGCTGCGCCCCGCGTCCCCAGAGCCCGCAACCACGCGCAGCCCCGCTGGACCCCTGGACGCCCTGCGCAGCGGCTGCGACGTCCCGGTTGTCCCTGGGCCCCCCCACTGTGTGGCCAGGCCGGAGGCCCTTTACTACCAGGGTGAGTGGCCTCCCCCATGAAAGTCAGGGCCGGGTGGGGGCCACCTAAGGTCAGCAGAACACAGGACACAAATAGTTGGGGTTCCTGGTAGCTGGGACTCCAGGGTGCAAGTTGATGACCCAAAGACAGCTAGGAAAGAGGTTGAGAGGCCCTGGAGCTCAGCCATGGGCGTGCCAAGAAGTTCACCCAGGCAGGTGCCCAAGGGTCAAATGGCCTTGGGGAATGGGGGTCAGAAGACAGCGTCCAGTGTCGCAGATATGGGATCCCAAGACACTCCAGAGACGCAGAATATCTGGTTGGGAGAGACCAGATGTTCAGAACTATGAATAATCGTCACTCGGACCTTGGAAACTGGGGTTCTGGTAAGCAGATATGGGGAGATGAATAGAAATGGACCCAGGATCCAAGGAGGCTGATACGGTAGGTTAAAATCCTGGGAACCGAGGTCTTAGGGCGATAGTGACTGCATTCTGCAGGCTAGTTGTGAGCACTCACAAGTGTCCCTGGGTCAGGTGGCCCTAGGGGCAGGCTTGGGGACTGAGGGTTCTAAGAGAGGGAACACAAGGAATTTAGAAACTGAAGGGCTTCGGTCCAAGGAGAGGGATTCGGGGACCTGGGAAGGGGGGACTTTAGAAAGGGAACCCCAGAGCTGGTCAGACAGCAAGAAACCGGATACCTTTCTCTTCAACTTTTATATCCAGGAAGGGACATCCACCTGCAGTAGGCACATTACTATCTGCTAAATACCCCAGCGCTGCTGAGGTCTCTGGGCCCTCCAGGTTCTTCAGCTACTACCTATCATGCTCCAGCAGGAGGACACTATGTAACAAGAGACCTTCTCCATCTGATGAGAACCCTGCCCTCCATTTCCCCATCTGTGCAATGACCCTTCCCAACGTTGTCATCCAAAAGGGTTCTAAAGGACAAGTTTTCTGACAGCCCCAACTCCCCAGATCCCCTACACCCAGATATTAGCTTGTCATTTATTCCTTCAGCTAATTACTCACAGTGTAATCTTATAACTGAAGTCCCCTGCTGGGTGGTGACAGGGCTCTCTCTGCCCTTAAGGGTCCTTTCTGTAGATGGAGGTCAGACATTTGTGAGAGAAGAGATGTGATGTAGGAAGGAATAGGAATAAGGAATGAAGGTTAGGGTAAGGGATGGGGGCTAGAGGTGAGGGATGGGGGCTAGAGGTGAGGGGTGGGGGTTAGAGGTGAGGGGTGGGGACTAGAGGTGAGGGGTGGGGGTTAGAGGTGAGGGGTGGGGGCTAGAGGTGAGGGATGGAGGTTAGAGGTGAGGGATGGAGGGTGCAGGAGCAGGGAGGAGGGGCACGAACAAGAACATTATCTTGGGTGTTGAGGGCCAAGTCTGAGAAGCTAACAGAACCTGGGGTAGTCAACATGGTGCTGCATGCCTGTAATCCTAGCATTTGGGAAGCTGAGGCAGGAGGATCTTTTTGAGTTTGAGGCCAGTCTGGGCTCCATAGTGACACAACGTTTCAAAGAAGGGATGGGGGCCAAAGAGGTGGTTTAGTGGTTAAAAGCCTCTGGAGCTCTTGCAGAGGACTAGAGCTTGTTTCCAGCATCCACATCTTTCAGCTCACAGTTCTGAGAATGCAATGCCCTCTTCTGGCCTCTGAGAGGGTCAGGCAGGCATGTGGTACACACTCAGGCAAAACATTCATATGCATTAAAAAAGTGAATACAGCCTTAAAAAGTAGTGACTAAAAATAGATCTTTAAAAAGTGGGGGGGGGGGGGGTTGGGACAGGGAATATGGCTCAGCCATTAAAAGTATTCACTGTTTTTACAGTGGGCTTGAGTTCAGATCCCAGAACCCATGTTGTGAGGACTTACCACTGCTTGTTAACTCCAGTTTAAGAGGATCTGGCGCCCTCTAATGGCCTCTGTGGGCACACGCACAAATGTGGTACACAAAACATACACAGACACACACACACATACATAGAAACTTTGAAAATAAATCTCTATTTTTTAAAGAAAAAAAATCTAATAGTAGGTGAAGTGATACAGGACAGCACTGAGGAGATTCAGGCAGGAGGAATCAAGGGTTCTAGGTTATCCTCAGCTGTATTTGATGTTCAAGGTCAGCCTGGGCTACATAAGATTGAGAATGGGGAATCTGGGAGGATGCTAAGACCTGAAGAGAGAGACCCCCCTGGACGAAGGCCTGTGGGTTTGGCTTCACCCAGGTCTCCTCTTGTCTTGCTCTACCAGGACCTTTGATGCCCATTTACTCTACCCCGACGATGGCCCCCCACTTTCCGCTGCTGAACCTGCCTACTCACCCCTACTCCATGATATGCCCCATGGAACACCCCCTTTCAGCTGATATTGCCATGGCCACTCGGGTGGATGAGGATGGAGACACGTAAGTGACAGGGTCTGGGAGGAGCTCAGACCTCCAGGACAGGGGATATCAGGCTCTGCCACCACTGCCACTGCCACTGAGCAACACTCTCTGTCTCTGACACTTGGTTTCCTTTTACATACAATGGGCACTTAAGAGCACTCACTGGCTAAAACTGCTTTGGGGGGACAGTGACTTGTTTTCTTTTTGGTTGTGGGGGTGGGAAACTGAACCTTGTGCATGCTCCGTGCTTGTTCTAACAGGAAGCCACACCCCCACCCTCTCAGAATTTGTATCATAATCCAAATATGAAAACTATAAGATGGGCAGTGGTGGTGCACGCCTTTAATCCCAGCACTTGGGAGGCAAAGGCAGGCAGATTTCTGAGTTTCGAGTCCAGTCTGGTCTACAGAGTGAGTTCCAGGACAGCCAGGGCTAAACAGAGAAACCTGTCTCGAAAAACAAACAAACAAAAACTATATATCTTTATTTTCACTTCTTTTACTGTTATTTATATGGGTGCTTGTCCCTGTGAGCTTCTGTGCACTGTGTGTGTATCCCTGGTGCCTGAGGAGGCCAGAAGAAGCCATTGGGTCCCCCTGCCCCCAGAAATGGAGTTATAGATGCTGTAAGCTTCTATGGGTCCTCTGGAAGAGCACTCATTGCTCCTAACCACTGAGCCAGCTTTCTAGCCCCTATCCCATTTTTGAGTCAAGATCTCACTATGTGGCCCTAACTTGTCTGAAACTCATTCTGTAGGTCAGGCTAGCCTCAAACTCACGTAGATATGCCTTCATCTGCCTCCTGAGTGCTAGGATCAAAGGTGCGCGCTGCCACACCCAGCTCTGGGAACTGTTTTATCTGCTGATTTTGTGGAGGTGTCACACACACACATGTGAGAAGGGAGTCTGGTGTGTCGTACATCATGTGTCCAGTAAACTTCAGCTAGAGCGCCCTGTGCATACCCGTAAGCCTCGTTCTGGGGAGGCTAAGGGTAGAGACTGAAGAATTCATGAGTTCACAGCCAGCCTGGACTAGAAAAACAAAAGGAGGGGCTGGGGATGCAGCATAGTTGAGAGTGCTTGCTTGAGTAGCAGGCAGAGGAGGCCCAGGTTCCAGCCCAGCCCCGCAGAAGCCACCTGAGTGTTGTTTAGCATCATTGTTGTTCCTGTGTAGTGGGTGAGCTCACAGGGTCCGTGCACACTCGCATTCACAAACTTGAGGTAGGACTCACACAACAGGACGCTCCACTCTCCACGACTTACACACACATACACACACACTCACACATACACTCACACACTCTCACACACACATGCACACACACATACTCTCACACACACACATGCACACAGTCACACACACTCATACACTCTCTCACACACACTCACACACACACACACTTGGATAATTTCTCCTCTAGTCCACGTCATTCCTTCATGCTCATGGTGGATTTCCCAATTCTCTGATTTATTGCTTGGGTATCTGCTGAGCCAGGGGAGGGTTTAGGCCTGGGCGGAGCATAGAATGAACATTCCATGCAGTTGACTGCTGCTGCTCAGTCAAGGTGGGCGTGAACCTCAGCTGGCTGTTTCTTCCTCCTCTGTGCCTCAGTTTCCCTCTCTGTTAAAAACAGGAATCATAAGTATGCACCTTCTGGGAAGAGATTTTTAAAAAAAAAAAAATGCTTTGTTTTGTTGTGTAAAGGTCACATGTAGCCCAGGCTGGCCTGAAACGCACTACCTAGCCTAGGACAACTTTGATCCAGCTTCTATATCTCCCAATGCTGAGATCACAAACCTGTACCACCATGTCCAGCTTCTTCATTTAAATTGAGACAGGATCTCACTCTGTAGCCCAGATTGGCCTGGAACTCACCATGTAGCCCAGGCCAACTTATAACTCATAGCAATCCTTCTGCCTCAGTGTCCTGGATGCTGGGATTAGCATTTGGCTGAAATGACTTCTAAAGAACCCTCGTGTGAGAATTGGTTTGAGGGGTCTGGAAGCCCTAGCCAGAAATCAGTAGGCCCTTTGTGTAGAGAAAGGCTCAATAGCTGGCTTGATTGTTGTGGAGCCTCAGTTTCTGTTTGGAAACCAGGCCTGGTCATAGACCTTTCACAACCCTGTATACACAAGGTACACAGAACAGGGCTGGGCAAACAGTAAGCGCTCAATACTTGAGTAGGTACTGTTTGAACAGAGCCGCCCTGGGGAGGCTGTAGGCTCAAGAAGGAGAAAGTGTCCTTAAAGGGCTCAATCAACTCTATCTGCCTCCCACCCCAGGGGCTAAAAGCTGAGAGGGTTTAATTTGTATCTGTCCTCAGGGCTGAGCTGTCTGTGGTCTGGTAAGCAGAGTGCTGTCTCCAGTCCCAGCCCCTCCTCCCTCTCCCCCAACGCAAACACTTCTGCCTCAGCTGCCGCCTCGGGGAAATCCCTTCCCGCACAACTTGACCGCAGCCCAGCTGCTCAGCCTCCCCCACGTCAGCATCCTCCACTCCTCACAGCCTGCCCCTCCCGGTGCTCCCTCCAACCTTAACCCCTTCCGCTGGGGCTTACCGGAATGGGCAGCGGGCCTGGCCCCAGCTTGCCTGAGCCACGAGCCCCACTTCACACAGGCTGGAGGAGGGGAGGGGAAGGCAGCGAGGCTGGGCAGGGGACCTCAAGTCTAGATCCCAGAGATTCTGGTCGAGCCTTGACTGCGTGGAGGGCAGCAAGACTCAGAAAGAGCCAGCATTGTGTGGCTCCAGCTTATAATACTGCCAGCAAGCTCAGGAGGAAGGCTAGCCTGGGCTCCAGAGCAAGGCCATCCAGAACCCCCAGAGGTCAGGAATAGGAAACTGCAAATCTCTGCAAAGGGAGCGAGCGGGGTGTGTGCCTTAAGGTCTCGGGGCCGGAACTGGAGTATGGGATCCCTCCATCTTCAAGGGATATAGGGAAAGAAATGGGGTGTGT
Source organism: Mus musculus (assembly GCF_000001635.26). Lineage (NCBI taxonomy): Eukaryota > Metazoa > Chordata > Mammalia > Rodentia > Muridae > Mus > Mus musculus. The sequence continues at coordinate 19,817,112 of NC_000073.6, read as the reverse complement.
GTACCTGTAATTGCAGCACTAGGGAAACTGAGGCTGGAGGGTGGCGACCCAGTCTTAAAACAAAACGGGAGTGGTTCCATGCATTTTAAAGAAAAGTACAGAATTTCAAAACAGAATAGCAGGCTAAACCAGGGGTGGGGTGGTGGCTCAGGGGTCTTGGCCCTCACTTAATAGCCTCTATGCTCCCGAAAGCAAGCAAACTTTACAAACAGCCCGGACGCGCTGTAATAATGTGAAGCCGCCTGTGCCTGAGGACCTGAAATAAAGATTGGGGCGTTGTATTCCTGGGCCCTCCAAGGAACATAGGAGAGGGACCACTTGGGGTCCTAGTTGACTTACGACAATGTTTTTCTGAGATTCCAAGAAAGCCCTCGGTACGGATGCCAGGATAGGGGGACCAGAAACCAGCTGAAGGCTGGACCCAATGAAGCTGCCCCAGGCTTGAGGACTTGGGGTTCTGCCTCCCTTCTCCCCCATTGGAAGAGTGGAAGTTTGGATGCCAGGGGTTGACCGGGTAGATCCCCGACTGGCCAGGCTTCCCTCCCCCGGGAGCAGGAAGCCCAGCCCCGCCCCACAGACCTGTTACTGGAAGTCCGAGGGCTGGGCCGCCCCTCCCGTCCCCACTTCCTCCAGCCCCGCCCCACCCCCTGCGGCCCGCGCGTTTATGGGAACTGAAGCCTGGACGGTTTCTCTGAAATCATTCGCTCCCTCTGCCCTCGCTTAACCCCGCCCGCGCCGGGAGGGAGCCAAGCGGGTGACGCTTCTAAGGAGATGCTGCATCCCTCTTCAGAGAAGCCAAACGCGGAGGGACTCAGGGCCCGCCCCTCCCCCCAGCATTTTCTATTTCCATCTGCTTTCAACCATCGGGATTTAGACTCAGGAATTCGCCCACTGTAATCTGTTCCGGCCATAGGCGCTATTGTAGGAAGGAAAACCAAACTCAAGCAGGAGGTACTTTGTCCCGGGCCCTCCTAGGGACCGTTTGCATTTCTGGCAGTATGATCCACCCACCCCCTCACCCAAGCCTATTGGACCGCGACATTTCAGCACTTCCTCAGAATAATGTGGGGAGGTGATCTGTAGATTCTGAATGCTCACTGTACCTGTCTGCCTTGGCAAGAATCCGGTTAGTAAGAGGCAGCTGGCAGGTGAGAAAGTAGATGCTCCATTAATGAACTTGCAGTGTGTATGTGTGTGCGTGCGTGCGTATAGATTAGAATGAAGCCTAGAGCTTTGTATTTCCTAGCCTAGATTCTGCGCAGGGAATCTACCACTGAGCCACGCCCCCAGCCCCTCACTGGGGGATTCTAGGCAGGGGCTCTGCCACTAAGCCACACCCCCAGACCCTCTTGGGGGGGATTCTAGGAGGGGCTCTACCAGTAAGCCACACCCCCAGACCCTCACTGGGGGATTCTAGGCAGGGGCTGTACCACTGAGCCACACCCCCAGCCCCTCACTGAGGGATTCTAGGCAGGTGCTGTCATTGTACTGAATCTAAAGACTGTATTGTTTTTTGAGACAAGGTTTCTCTGCTGTCCTGGAACTCCTTCTGTAGACCAGGTTGGCCTTGGACTCAGAGATCCACCTGTCTCTGCCTCCCAAATTCTGGGATTAAAGATGCTATCACGGCCCTGCTCCAGAAGCATTGTTTTGTTAATAGAATCTCTCTACGTACCCCAAGCTAGCTTCAAGCTCCACATCCTCCTTTCAGATGTACAGCCACTGTGATTGGGTAGTAAAGAGACTAAATGAAGGTCATTCAGGGCTGATTGACAGTTCAATGGGTGGGTGTTCGGTGGGTCGTTATGCGTGTCTATGTAGTTAGAAGCTAACTAAGAGAGTAAACACAGAAGCCTGAATTGCATTGCTGCTCAAGTGTATAGATAGAGCTGGAACCACAGCACCTGCAGTGAAAAGCTGGGGATGAATCTCACCTCTGGAAGGGAAAGGCAGGAAGAGCCTGGAGACTCACTAGTCAGGGAGCTCCGTCCAATGAGAGATCCTGCCTCAAAAAATAGGGTGGAAGAGTGATGGGGGATCGTTTCTGATGTCAACACACATCTGTGAGCTCAAGTGTGCGCTCGCACAAGTGTAAAGACATGTGTGCACACAGATGTGCAAAGACACACACAGGGGGGAAACAGGGAAATCATGAAAACACTATGGTGGAGGGGTTGGTGAGATGGTTTAGAGAGCAGAGGATCTATCTGTATGCAAGCCTGACAACTTGAGTTTGATCCCCAATACCAACATGGTGGGGGAAGACAGAACTGACCTCTGACCTCCACACATGTTCTGTCGAAAAAAATGCACACACAGTAATTGCATACACACATGCTTGAACGGATAGCAAAGAAACAAAGCTAGGTATCAGTGGTGGACACATTTAATCCCAGTCCCCGTGTGGCAGAGGCAGGTGGATCTGAGTTCAAGGCCAGCCTGGTCTCTGGAGCGAGTTCCATGCTATCGGTCAAACCAAGATCTGGTTTTAGCAGAAATAAATAAAAGTTTAAAAGTAGAGTGGAGAGCTTGAGGGAAGACAGTGACACACACAGGACACATGCTCACGTGTGCACCACACTCACAAATATGAAAAACAAAGGCCAGGAGGCATGAGAGCATGCGGCCAGCCTGTCTCCCCCTGTCCCCACGTACATATGTGATCCTTCTGTTTGCCCTCAGCTGGGAATGGTTATTCTAGTCTGGGATCCCTGGAAAGAGAGCAGGTGCTTTAGTGGGGATGTCGCTGAGGGATCTGAAGAGGGCTTCAGGTGCCCCACAGGAAATGGTGGAGCAATGTGGCCTCCCTAGATGAGGGATTGGGAAATTGGAACAGTGATCACCTCTAGGCATCATTGGGTGAGTAGCTCTCTCCAGTAAAGATAACTGCCATGCTGTATGTAAAGGAAGGCCTCAAGGAGCTGGGGTGTGGATCCTTCACGCTATAAGGACATTCTAAACTGCCAAACCCAGCTCCAGAGCCATGACCCACTTCCCACATGGTTCCTTCCTCCTTATTTTATTCTTCTGAGATAGCTCTCACTCCGCAGCCCTGTCTGGTTGGAGCTCACTAGGTAGGCCAGGGCAGTGTCAAACACAGAGAACCTCCTTCCTCTGCCTCAGGACAGCTAGGTTTAAAAGTGTGAGTCACCAGGTGGGCAGTGGTGTCACATGACTTTAATCCCAGGCAGAGGCAGGTGGCTGTCTGTGAGTTCAAGGCTAGCCAGGCCTCACTGAGAAACCCTGTCTGGAAAAACAAACAGCATGGGACCCACCATACCTGGCCCTTCCACAGACAGCCCTGGAAGGCTGAACCTGATATGAGGCAGAGACCTGACCACGAGTTTGCATGCCTCACTTCACAGATAAGGAAGCTATGGCCCCGGGGAGGCTGGGGAAGTAGTCACGAAGCACTCAGGGTGACATATGGGATAGATACCTGTCATCAGCACATAGTCACAGCACACTTGTTCTCTGTCAGAGCCTCCTAAGCTCTGGACAGGGAACGGCATCTGCCCAGTGGGGCCGACATTATTTTGATGGGGAGATTCAGGAAGAAAATGGTGACAAACTTGACAATGAACCACAGAGCAACCTGGAAGCAACTATGGTAGACGAAAGGAGAAGGCATGTGGGTCTGCCATAGTACCTCAGCAGAGGCAGGGATGAGGGTGGTAAGCCCTATAGATATCTAAGGAACCTGTTCCGGGCACACTGAAGAACCTACAAAAAGGTCCCAGGAAGTAAGTGTGGCTGGTATGTCTTAGGTGCAAGGAGGCCAATGTGTTCAGAGCAGAAGGAAGAGAGAGTGTGGAGAGATGCTGTCAAAGGAAATGGAAGAGGAAGACAAGATGACTTAGCCTTGCAAGGCGGAGGCAGGAGAATTGACAATTTGAAGCCACTCTGAGCTACATACGTAGACCCACACTCACTCACACTTGTGATGTCAAGCCTGTAATCAGGAGACAGGAGGATTATCACAGAGTTGAGGACAGCCTGGGACATTGAGTGAGATCAGGGACAGCCTGTGTTATATACTAAAATCCTGTCAGGAAAAAAAAATCCTGTGAAAACTAGGGCGTGGCTCAGTGGTAGAGCTTTTGCCTAGAATCCCCCAATGAAGGGCTGGGGGCGTGGCTCAGTGGTACAGCCCCTGCCTAGAATCCCCCAGGGAAGGGCTGGGGGGTGTGGCTCAGTGCTAGAGCTCCTGCCTAGAATCCCCCAGTGAGGGGCTGGGGGCGTGGCTCAGTGCTAGAGCCCCTGCTTAGCCAGTAGAAGGGTTTTGTTCCTAGCACCACTGAAACCAAACACTATCCAGTTTTTTACTAACTCACATGGGACCTGTGATCAAGTTAGCAGTTGGAGGAAGATGTATCTGAAAATGTTCCTCTGGCTTTGATGTGACAGTCTGACAGGGCAAATAGAAGCCAGAGAGCTCAGGGGCTGGGAGGCAGGAGTTGGGGGGCTGTAATTAATGTCCAAGAAAGCGAATTTGGGCTGTTCCCAGGTGGTTAAAAATGACCAAAAGCACCCCACCATGACTTTCAACAATCCAGTGACCAGCCCCTAATCCCAGCGACTGTCCCATCGTCCCCTCAGGCCTCTCCACATCGCTGTGGTCCAGAATAACATAGCCGCTGTCTACCGAATACTCAGCCTTTTCAAGCTTGGGAGCCGCGAAGTAGACGTCCATAACAACCTGCGGCAGGTGAGGTGGCCGGGAGTTGGGCACCGCGAAGGAGGGGTCCCCAGAGGAAGGATGCAGGGGAGCCAGCATCCACATCCTGGGACAAGAGGGCAGTGGAGCTGGGCATGGTGGCATACAGCTGTCATTCAGCATTTGGGAGACTAAACATGAACTGAACGTGAGCAATGGAGAGCTTGCCTGAGCTATACTACAGCAAAATGGTGTCTAAAAACAAACAAAAACAACCTGTGGGGGCAGTGAGATGACTCAACCGGTAAAGGTGCTTGCCGCCAAGCTTGGTGACCTGAGTTCGAAACTCACTACAACTTATCCCTCAACCTCCACAAGTGTACTATGGCACACACGTGCTCACACACCCATATAAAGTAAATAAATGTTTAAAATCGAAGCAAACAAAACCAAAACCAGCGTGGCAGCTCACTCCTTTGGTCTCAGGAATTTGAAGTCATCCATCCTATCTACATAGCAAGTCTGAAGTCATCATGGGCTACTTGACATCCTATCTCCCAACATTTCCCCCCATCCAAAAACAGAAAAGAAAAAGAAGCTTTATTGAAGTTAGACTTTTGGGTTCTGAGGAAGACGAAAGAGTCTCTGACTCTCTTGAATCGGGAGAGGTGTCGCGTAGGCTTCTATCCCTAGATTCAAAAAGCCTGAGGTGAGAGCACAGCTTTACTCTGATCCCTCACTGTCACTATTCCCCAGACCCCGCTCCACCTGGCTGTCATCACCACATTACCAGACATGGTCCGGCTCTTGGTGACAGCTGGTGCCAGCCCCATGGCCCTGGATCGTCACGGCCAGACTGCAATTCACCTGGCATGCGAGCACCGCAGCCCCAGCTGCCTGCAGGCCCTGCTGGACAGCGCAACCTCAGGCTCCGTGGACCTGGAGGTTCGCAATTATGAAGGTGAGTCCCCAGAGGGGACAAGGTGAGGTTGACACCATTCAAGCCCAAGCCGGGGTTTGACTGACTGTGGCTTCCCCTTCTTCAAGGGCTCACTGCCCTGCACGTGGCCGTGAACACCGGGTGCCAGGAGGCTGTTCTGCTGCTCCTGGAGCGTGGCGCGGACATCGATGCAGTGGTGAGCCAACCAGGCAGCCGGCGAGGGGCGTGGTCTGGCGCGTGGAGGTGTGGCTCAGGAGGCGGAGCTAGCGAAGGGCGCCAGGGTGGCAGAAATGTTCACGTAGTTAAGGCGCTGGAGGCTGGACCAGAGGGAGGGATGCTCAGAGCCTTCAGAGAGAGACTGAAACACCTGTCCTCTCGCAGGATATCAAGAGCGGCCGCTCCCCACTCATCCACGCCGTGGAGAACAACAGCCTGAACATGGTGCAACTCCTGCTGCTGGTTAGTACCCATCTTTGGCTTCTTCCATGTCTGGCGCCAATCCATCTTGTCACTTCTACTCCTGGCATGGACCCCATTTTCCAATTCAAACCCTGGTTGCTGTTCTGCCTCTGACTCGGATTCTTCTCTTCAGTATCTCATTTGCAACTCCAAGTTTGTTTGTTTGTGAAAGGGTCTTACTCTATAGAGTTGACTAGCGTGCAATCCAACTCGCTTCATAGCCCAGGCTGGCCTCTAACTCAGAGATCCACCTGCCTCTGCCTCTGCCTCCCAAGTACTGGGCTTAACAGTGTGCACCACCACCACCCAGCTTTCTTTTTTGATTATACGTGGGTGTTTTGCCTGCATATAAGTCTGTGCACCCGGTACCTCCAGTGTCCTCTGAGGCCAAAAGAGAGCATCAGAGTCCCTAGAACTGGAATCACAAACGTTTGTAAGCTGCCATGTGAATGCTGGAATTCAAACGCCGTTTTTCTGGAAGACCAACCAGTGCTCTTAACCAATGAGCCATCTCTTTATCCCTCAAGACTTTTTTTTTTAATTTGGGGGGCTTTGGGGGATGTTTCGTTTTGTTTTTGAGATAGAGTCCCACTACAGAGCCCTGGCTGTCCCATAACTCATTATGTAGACCAGGCTAGCCTTTAACTCAGAGATCTTCCTGCCTCTGCTTCCCAAGTGTTTGGGATTGAAGGGGTATGCCACCATACCTGGACTGTTTTAAAAATCAGATTTGGTTGGCTATATTGTGGAGGTCAGAGGGCAGTGTGTGGGCATCAGAAGTCCTCTCCTTCCATCATGTGAGCCCTGGGGATGGAGCTCAGGTCAGTCCTGACAGCAGGCCCCTTTACCTGATGAGCCATCTATCAGCACGCATGGCTGGTTTTCAAGTCTTTTATTTCACTTCCTGGGATGCCAATTTGTCCATTCCTGTTGCCCTGCCAGCCTAGGCTTCGCTTTGGGATGCCATACTAACCCTGCCTCTGTCTTTCACCATGTCCTCTGTCCTTCTGCCCTAATTCCATCTATACCATCTGGAGTCACAGACCTTTTCCTCCCTTGCATAACTGGACCACAGTCTCTCCTAGAGACTAGGAGAGGGCCGATTTCTCCTAGCTTCCCTCCTTGGAGTCCCATGTAGCCAAGGCATTTCAACACACTTTTTAGCTCAGGTTAACCTTGACCTCCTGATCTTCATGCATTCACTCTCCAAGTGCTAGGATTACAGACCTACGTCATTTTTGACACAGCCCCATGTCCAGAATCATTTCAGGTTCTAGCTGTCGGAATGAGCCCTAGTTGTGATCACCTGTCCGTCCCCTTCACCTAGCTGACGCCAGGCCAAGCGAGGCCATTGGCCCACGTGACTCTTGACTCGAATTTCTCCGTCCCACAGCACGGCGCCAACGTGAACGCTCAGATGTATTCTGGCAGCTCGGCTCTGCATTCTGCGTCTGGCCGCGGGCTTCTGCCTCTGGTGCGCACGCTGGTGCGCAGCGGGGCTGACAGCGGCCTCAAGAACTGTCACAATGACACACCTCTCATGGTGGCGCGCAGCCGCAGGGTGAGAGCACTGGGCCCGGCCCCGGATGTACGCAGGCCTGGGGAGGGTCAGTGAGCTTAGGCCGGCAAGGTAACAAAAGTGCCCGGAAGGGAGGCTGTGAGGAGAAACTGAGTCACAAAGCAAAGGAAGTGTCTACACATCCTCACCGGGACACTTTGGTCGAGGGAGGGAAGAAAGGGGAAGAAAGAATGAATAAAGGTCGCAATGGCCTTGGGGTGACCTTCATTTTCCCACAGGTCATTGATATCTTAAGGGGGAAGGCCTCTCGGGCTGCTTCAGGGTCACAGCCTGAGCCATCCCCAGACCAAAGTGCCACCAACTCCCCCGAGAGCAGCAGTCGTCTCAGCTCCAATGGTGAGAGTCTGCAACTGGGAGCCTTGGGGACCCTAGAGCAGCTCAGCAGGCTTCTCCCTGCCCTAACCCTGGTCTCCCTCCACAGGCCTCCAGTCCTCGCCAAGCTCCTCACCCTCGCTGTCTCCCCCGAAAGATGCTCCTGGCTTCCCCGCGACTCCCCAAAACTTTTTCCTTCCCACAACATCTACACCTGCCTTCCTGCCCTTCCCAGGAGTCCTCCGAGGCCCTGGCCGGCCCGTACCCCCTTCCCCAGCTCCAGGAAGCAGCTGAGACGGATGGGGGGGCAGACCCGGACTCATGAGGAGGGGCCTCCCTGCCCTGTGGGGACCACTCTTCTGGAAACTGTGAGGACCTTGTTCTGCTTCCCCCCGCCCAATCCTCGGGACCAGGTTTTGCACCAAGGCACATGCACATACTACTGAGCACAGATCCTCCCAATCGCGCCCCTTGCCCAGGACTCTCAGCCCCCACTTAATCTCAGGCACCCAGGTTCCCTGTCTGGAATCCACCAGATACTCAATTCTTTGAGTGGAGGAACCAAAGGACAGCCAGCCTCTCCTCTGCCACCCTCCACCCTGAGGGACCCAGAGAAACAGAGGGGTCTGGGAGGGCATTGATCACAGTGTAAATTATTAGGTTTGGGTCAGATTTCTTTTGTAATAAACTATTTTTGTATCATATCCCTTGCTTTCCATCTGTTGTAACCAAGTGTGGCACCAGGTGCTTGTGGGTGCCGACCTGCCTGCCCACTGAGTGACTCTGAATCACATTCTGCTGGGGCAAAGGGTCTAGGGCTGGTAACGGCTTTGGTGGTGATGTGAACTAGTAGGACATTGTGACAGCTTCCTCAGAGATGCTATATGGTTCCAGAATGTTCTGGCTGTGGATATTTCTGAGGGACTCTGCAATTTGTGTGTCACCACGGTATTTGGATTTAAAGAAGCATTTGTGTGTGTGTGTGTGTGTGTGTGTGTGTGTGTGTGTGTGTGTATTTATATCATTCATATATGTGATATATGACTATATATATGATTACAATATATACTTATGTTATATGACATATATAATGGATAGTTTGATATAATATATATTTACATCACATATTACAAGCATAATAGATACTTATATATATAATATGCAATATTAGTATATATTGTATATTAAATGTATTATGTAATATAATATATTATACAGTTATAATATACTTATATATAAGTATATCTAGTATACTTATATATAAGTATATCTAATATACTTATAATTATAATTGTTTTTATAGATAATTATATATCTTATTAATATATTATATAATATATAGTATCATATATGTTAATATTATATGTTTATGATATTTTTAAATATTACCTAATATATAAGTATAATATTTAAATTATAATTACTTACAACTATATATATACCATATAAGTATATTATATAGCTATATAAAGTCTAACATACAATATTATATACAAATTATAAAAACATAATAAATATATAATATATACATATATTAATATATAATGTGTATACACATATACATATGGAGGTCAGAGGACAACTTTTAGCAATCAGGTCTCCTTCCATCCTGTGGGCTCTGGGAACTGAACTCTGGGCCTTAGGCTTGGCAGCACATGTCATCACCTACAGAACCATCTCCAGTCAGCCCCAGTTTTGTTTTTTGTTTTAATTTTGTTAAGTTTTGGTGATTTTGAGACAGAGTCTCATGTAGCACTGGCCAGTCTCTAACTCACTCTGTGACCAAGGAAGAGAATAAACTTTTGACCCTCCAACTCCAAAGCCTCAGGATTACAGACTTGCAGACATATGGCAACACACAGTTTATTTTTATGTGTGTGCGAGTTTATATGAGCCACGTGAGGCCAGAGGGTGTGAGATCTTCTAAAACTGGGGTTACAGCTGGCTGTGGGATGCTCACTGTAGCTGCTGGGAACCAAACCTGGGTGGATCCTAACAAAAGCTCTAAGAGTTCTCAGCCACTGCCTCCAGCTCTGTTGTTCTGGGTGGATGAGACAAGGCCTAACTGTAGCCCAGGCTGGAACTCACATGTAGACCAGGCTGGCCTTGAATTCACAAAGATCTTCCTGTCTGCCTCACAAGTGCTGAAACTAAAGGCACAAGCCAGCATTCTGCAGTTCTTGGTGTTGTTGTGGAACGGGAAGGAGTCTCACTAGGTAGCCCAGGCTGCCTTGAACTGCCCATCCCTCTGCCTCTGCCTCTGCCTCCTGAACGCTGATATTACAGAATGAGGCTCCACGCTTGACCGAAGCTTTGACTATCTGAGAGTTCTCCATTCCGCCTACCATAATCTGAAAGACACGTGGACTTGTAGATGACTTGGCGACATGATGGTGTGCTCCAGGTGACAGGTGTGCTTGCATGTACTTAGCCCCATGGCAGTGTCTCTGGCCCTGCAATGTTCCAGTAGCCATCTGACTTGGAGCACGTGCTGCAGTTATAACAAATAAGACACAGACAAGGTGCCCTAAAATGAGAAGAAAGATGAGCCCACTCTCTCAGTGCTCCAGATGCTGAAGCAGGAGGATCACAAGTTGGAGGCCAACCTTAGCTACATGGGGAATTCCAAGCCACCCTAGGCCTGCATAATAAGACCTTGTCAAAAAAACAAAACAATCAAAATATTTAAAAAAGGGGAAGAGAGAGAGAGAAATGAAAAGACAAGAAACAAAAATGTGTTCTCTGCCCTGGAGGGCAAAAAGTTCTGAAGTCTGTCACAGGGTAGTGCTCCCTCCAAAGCTCTAGGGAGGATTCATCCTGAAAAGAAGAGGGGGGTGGTCCTCCAACCTGTGTCTTTGTAAGGCTGTGTACCACTGTGTGCCCATCCACCCTAGGATCATGTAAACCTCTCTCTCTCTCTCTCTCTCTCTCTCTCCCTTCTTCCCTCCCTCCCTCCCTCCCTCCCTCCCTCCCTCCCTCCCTCTTCTTCTTCCTCCTCCTCCCCCCTTATCTTGAGACTCTCAATCCTGCTGCCTCCCCATCCTGAGTTTCAGGATTATGGGCTGAGGCTGAGAGCTGACTTTGAGGCAGTCTCTCAGTGGTACCATCTAGTCTTGTGCTGAGTGGAAATAAGAAGGTAGAGTCTGAGAGTCTGAGATGAGAACATAGCTGAGTTTTATGGGGCTGGGGGGCAGGTAGTTGAGATGGGGCTCTCTTTTCCATCTGGCAAGCCCTAAGATCACAAGAGTGTGCTGCTATGGCCACTGTAGCTTTAATTCCCGAGTTCTGACACAACAACGACAACAACAGCTGAGCCCCAAACAGTAGTTTAGCGGGGCTTGCTGACTCAAGCCTACAATCTCATTGCTCTGAAAGCTGAGGGAGGAGAATGGTGAGTGGAAGCCAACCTGAATTACAGTGGTGAGACCCTGTTATGAGAGACAGGAGGAGCTGGAGACATGATTCAAGAGGTTAAGAGCCCCTGCAGCTCTTCAAGAAGGCTCAGGTCCAGGTTCTGTTCCCAGCACCCACATAGTGGCGCTCAACACTGTAACTCCAGGTCCTGTAGATCTGATGCTCTCTTCTGGCCTCCACGGGCACTGCATGGGCTGCACAGAAATTCATGCAGACAAGACACGGATAAACATAAAGTAAAATTTCAGAAGACAGACAGAGCCGAGCGTGGTGGTACACACCTTTAATCCCAGCACTTGTGAGGCAGAGGCAGGCGGATTTCTGAGTTCGAGGCCAGCCTGGTCTACAAAGTGAGTTCCAGGACAGCCAAACCTACACAGAGAAACCTTGTCTCGAAAACAACAACAACAAAACCAAACAAACAAAAAAGACAGACGGAAGGCCTGATGTGGTGGCACATGCCTTTAATCCCGGTACTCGGGAGGCAGAGGCAGGCAAATATCTAAGTTTGAGGCCAGCCTGGTCTACAGAGCAAGTTGCAGGTTAGCCAGAGCTACACAGAGAAAACCCTGTGACAGAACTCCAACCCCTCCCCCTGAACATACATACATACATACACACACACACACACACACACACACACACACACATACACACATGAAAAAAAGAAAGATGGAAGGAAGGAAATGGAAGAGAAAGGGAAGGAAAGCCAGTGTGGCGGTGTATCCCTCCTTATAAGCCCAGTTCCTAGGAAGCAGAGGCAGAGGCAGGAAAATCAATGCCAGTTCAAAGGCCAGAAATCAAAACTAAAGCAGTGCTGCCCAGATGGCTTGGAGGGTAAAGGCATTTGCTTCCAAGCCTGAAGCCTGAAGTTCACTCTTCAGGACCCAGATGGAAGAAAGAACCCAGACCTATAACTTGTCCACCAGGGCCAACTATGGCATTGTTCACACACGTGTGCATACACACAAAATGAACCAATAGACACAACAAAAACTTAAAAAGAAATGTAGATAGATAGATAGATAGATAGATAGATAGATAGATAAAAAACAGGACCCCCAAAAGTCTATGCCCTTGTTCTTCAAACCCATACATCAAATACCTTAGAATGAATTTAGTCACACAGCCACACCTAACAAACACCTAAGCATGCAGGTAAATGTAGTTTTGGGGAAAAAATTTTACGCTTATTTACTTGTGGAGATGGGGTCAGAGTGCACAGCACACGGCCAATGGTTGTCTACTTCTACTGTGTGGGTCCCAGGATCAAATTTAGGGCCCCAGGCTTGGGGACAAGTGCCTTTTTCTTTACAAAAGAAGCTTGGTTTTATCTTGGGAGGACACACCCAAGTAAAACTCACAAGTTCTGCTTCTAAAGGAAAAGAAGAAAGTGGACGGGGAGATGCTGCAGCAAGGGCAGAGGCTCATGACTTGAGTTTGGTCCCCAACACCACAAAAGACTATCATGGTATCACACACTGAATCCCAGCACTCTGGAGACGAAGGCAGGAGGATCAAGGGGATTTGTTGCCTACACTTTGAGCTCAAGGCCAGGCTGGGCCACACGAGAACCCCCCTCCCAGTTCCACCAAAGTGAAGATACCAAGCCTGTCACACCTGACCAGAGCTCTGTCCAAACCACTCCTCCAACATGGCCAAGGTAACTTCAACACCCAGGCCTTACTTTACTACTCTCTGCCATGAGAGTCAGAGCTCAGCACAGCCATGGCCCTGCAAACTGGAAACTTCTACAGACTGTGGGTGATGAGAAACTGGGGTTCAATGGCTGACCTTAGCAAACTAGTTCCCTAAAACAAAGGATCTGGCTTCTCCATGCATGGAAATCCCCTCTCTGGCCTCCCTGACCTTGACACTGGACATGTGTCCTTTCATGTCCCCTGGAGATAGGCAAAGCCAGAGGGAGAAAGAGGGTAGGGCCCTATGTGGGAGTCTCCAGCATTGAATATTGGTGATAGTCTCAGCAGACTGTGACTGCATCCAAAGTTATAGATTCAGCACCTTGACTTATGCAAACATGTGGGTGTCTGTGTGTCATATGTGTGCATGTACACAAGGAGCCTTGAGCTTAGGTGTGTTTACATGCAGTCTCATAAACCCAACCTGCATTCCACAGATTGAGCCAGATGTGTGTCAGCACACACCTCTAACCCCAGCACTCAGAAGGATGAGGCAGGAGGATTTTGTGCTCAAGCTTAACCTGGGCTACAGGGTGAGACTACGATGAAAAGCAGAGAACAGAAGGGACAGGCAGGAAGGCTCCGGGGGTTGAAGTACTTGCTTTGCAAGCTTGACAGCTGAGCTCCAATCCTAGAAGTCACACAAAAAGAGCCAAATCCTGGGCCAGCAAGGTAGCTCATAAGTAAAGATGTGTGCCGCTAAGCCTGAGGGAATTGAGTAGGAAGAGAGAACCAACTTTTGCAAGTTGTCCTCTGACCCTCACACGTACACTGCGACACAGATGGATGGAGACGGGGGGGGGGGGGGAGCGGTGAGTATCAAACTGGATGCTAAAGTGTGTATCTGTAATCCCAACATTACTAATGCAAAGTGGGAGGCCAAATCAGAAGAATCTCCTGGAAGCTCGAGATCACCACCTAGTGGCAGCACACAGCACAGCAGCAGAGCCAGTGAAAGGTGAGAATCACTCCTGAAAAAGTCCTCTGACTTCCACACTGGGTGTGCGCACACTAACAATACAACCCAACACACACACACACACACACACACACACACACACACACACACACACACACACACACTAGATAGATAGATAGATAGATAGATAGATAGATAGATAGATAGACAAACATGAAAGGAAAAGGAGAGAAAAGGTGAAAAGAGGACTCTGAGGCACAAAATGGGTAGACACTGGCTTGCTGAGTCTTCATTGTTTTTGTGTGTTCTCTTTTACTTCGTTAAGGTGGGGCTCAGCAGAAAGTCCAGGTTTTTGTTTGGTTGTTTTTGGTTGGTGTTTGTCTGTTTGTTTGTTTGTTTGTTTGTTTCTGAGACAAAGTTTCTCTGTGCAGCCCTGGCTGTCCTGAAGCTCTCTCTGTAGACCAGGCTAGCCTCAAGCTCACAGAGATCCACCTGCGTCTGCCTCCCAAGTGCTGGAATTAAAAGTGAGCACCACCACTGCCTGGTGTAGTTTTTTCTTTGCAATAAAATAAAGAAGAAAGTTCTGTTTATAGGATTTCTAAATCAGGGCCAGGGCGGTGGCTCAGGGGGAAAAGACACTTGTCGTGAAGGTCATCTGAGTTCAGATCCCCAGAACCCATGGGGAAGGCAGATGTGGCAGCACTCACCTGTCACCTGTACCATGTCATCCACATATCCCCATCCAAAACACGGACACGACTTCGTATTTTACACAAGGATAAAAAGATTGCTAAGTCTGCACTCATCTGAGTCCAGTCTGGAGAGCTGGTGTAAGTGTGTGATTTACTGCTTTGGAATGAGAGAGGGCAAGAGCACCAGGCTAGGCATGGTGGTTGTCTTAGTCAGGGTTTCTATTCCTGCAAAAACATCACAACCAGGAAGCAAGTTGGGGAGGAAAGGCTTTATTCAGCTTACACTTTGCACATTGCTGTTCATCACCAAAGGATGTCTGGACTGAAACTCAAGCAGGTTTGGGAAGTAGGAGCTGATGCAGAGGCCATAAAGGGATGTTCCTTACTGGCTTGCTTCCCCTGGCTTACTCAGCCTGCTCTCTTATAGAACCAAGACTACCAGCCCAGAGATGGTACCACCCACAATGGATCCTCCCCACTTGATCACTAATTGAGAAAATATCTTACACTGGATCTCATGGAGGCATTTCCTCACCTGAAGCTCCTTTCTCTGTGATAACTCCAGATTGTGTCAAGTTGACACACAAGACCAGCCAGTACAGTGGTGTACACATGTCATGACAGCACTTTGAAGATGGAGGCAGGAGGATTAAGAAATCAAAGCCAGGCGGGGCGGTGGTGGCACATGCTTTTAATCCCAGCACTCGGGAGACAGAGGCAGGCAGATTTCTGAGTCCGAGGCCAGCCTGGTCTACAGAGTGAGTTCCAGGACAGCCAGGGCTACACAGAGAAACCCTGCCTCAAAAAAAAAAAAAAAAAAAAAAGAAGAAGAAGAAAAGAAAAAGAAAAAAGAAAAGGAAGGAAGGAAGGAAGGAAGGAAGAAATCAAAGCCAGGAGCTGGAGAGATGGCTCAGTGGTTAAGAACACTGACTGTTCTTCCAGAGGTCCTGAGTTCAATTGCCAGCAACCATATGGTAGCTCTTAACCATCTCCAATGGGACCCAATGCCCTCTTCTAGTGTGTCGGAAGACAGCTGCAGTGTATACTCTTATAAATAAAATAAATATATCTTTTTTAAAAGAAAAAGAGAAAGAAATCAAGGCCAACCTTGGCTATGAAGAAAGTGTAAGGGTAGCCTGAGCTACATAACAGGGTGGGGAGGAGACCAGGTGGTGGTGGCACACACTTTTAATCCCAGCACTCTGAAGGCAGATAGGCAAGTGGATGTCTGAGAGTTCAAGGCCAGCCTGGTATACAATGTGATTCCAAGACAACCAGGACTGCAGAGGAAAAAACATTAAAAAAAAATAGTGTGCGGGGGTGGAGGGACTAGCATAGGAAGAAAAACTGAATTGAAGGTGTGAGCAAGGGTTTGGGTTATGACTCTGTTTAGGGTTGGAGTTTGAGTCAACAGCATCCAGAGGCATGGGAGTGTGGCCTCAGATCCCAATCAAGGGAGGCAGGAAGGTTGTTCTCAGTGTGCCCTCTAGTGGTCAGGATCAATTCAGGCCCTCATTTAAGCTCCTATGAGGTCTAAATCAATCCAAGTGTGCTGTGTCATTATCCTCTCAGACTTTCTCAGCTCCGCCAAGGCACACACCTGTCAGTCACCTGGACACTGAGGAGGCACACACCTGTTAGTCACCTGGGCACTGAGGAGACACACACCTGTCAGTCACCTGGGCATTGAGGAGGCACACACCTGTCAGTCACCTGGGCACTGCAGAGGCACAAACCTGTCAGTCATCTGGGCACTGCAGAGGCACACACCTGTCAGTCACCTGGGCACTGAGGATACACACACCTGTCAGTCACCTGGGCACTGAGGAGGCACACACCTGTCAGTCACCTGGGCACTGCAGAGGCACAAACCTGTCAGTCACCTGGGCACTGTGGAGGCACACACCTGTCAGTCACCTGGGCACTGAGGAGGCACACACCTGTCAGTCATCTGGGCACTGAGGAGGCACACACCTGTTAGTCACCTGGGCATTGAGGATACACACACCTGTCAGTCACCTGGGCACTGCAGAGGCACAAACCTGTCAGTCACCTGGGCACTGAGGAGGCACACACCTGTCAGTCACCTGGGCACTGCAGTGGCACAAACCTGTCAGTCATCTGGGCACTGCAGAGGCACACACCTGTCAGTCACCTGGGCACTGAGGATACACACACCTGTCAGTCACCTGGGCACTGAGGAGGCACACACCTGTCAGTCACCTGGGCACTGATGACACCAGTCATCTCAGCACTTCCAAGGCTAAAAGATATCACTGACAGTGTGAGGCCAGCCTGAAATATGTACAGTGACATATGTAGTCCTGACCGTCCTGGACCACATGCTTACAAATAAAAGGCTGGAGAGAGATCTCAGTGCTTAAGAGCATTGGCTGCTCTAGAAGAGGACCAGGGTTCAATTCTCAGCACCCACATGGTGATCCACAACCATTTCCAGTTCCAGGAGATCCACGGGTACTGCATGCAGGTGGTACATGCAAAATTCATGTACACACAAAACAAATTATTTAAAAATTAAAAAAAAGGGGGGGCTGGTGAGATGGCTCAGTGGGTAAGAGCACCCGACTGCTCTTCCGAAGGTCCAGAGTTCAAATCCCAGCAACCACATGGTGGCTCACAACCATCCGTAACAAGATCTGACTCCCTCTTCTGGTGTGTCTGAAGACAGCTACAGTGTACTTACATATAATAATAAATAAGTCTTTAAAAAAATAAATAAATAAATAATAAATAAAAATAAAAATAAAGAATGATGGTACAGCTGTCTCCTGAGGAGCTCTGCCAGTGCCTGGCAAATACAGAAGTGGATGCTCACAGCCATCCATTGGATGGAGCACAGGGTCCCCAATGAAGGAGCCAGAGAAAGTACCCAAGGAGCTGAAGAGGTTTGCAGCCCCATAGGAGGAACAACAATATGAACTAACCAGTATCCCCAGAGCTCACTGGGACTAAACCACCAATCAAAGAAAGCACATGGTGGGACTCATGTCTCTAGCTGCATATGTAGCAGTGGCCTAGTCTGTCATCAATGGGAGGAGAGGCCCTTGGTCCTGTGAAGGTTCTGTGCCCCAGTACAGGGGAATGCCAGGACCAGGAAGTGGGAGTGGGTGGGTTGGGGAGCAGGGCGAGGGGGGACGGGATAGGGGATTTTCGGAGAGGAAACTAGGAAAGGGGATAACATTTGAAATATAAATTTAAAAAAATATAAGTAAAAAGAAAGAAAGAAGGCGAGAGCTGGAATGATGGCCCAACAGTTAAGAGTGCTTCTGGCACTTGCAGAGGCTGGTGGATTTCTATACCTCTGGAAGCTTGAGGCTAGCCTGTTCTACATGGGCTATACTAATAAAAGAAAGAAAAGTGAAAAGAAACCCATTGTTAGTTCCTGTCTTTTCCCATATACTAATGACCCTAAATATATCATCAGTGGTATTACATATTATTAATTACAAGTTAAATTACAAATTAAAACATAATACATATTATATTTTTTTGGTTGGTTGGTGTTTTTTGTTGTTGGGTTTTTTTGTTTTTGTTTTTGTTTTTGTTTTTGTTTTTGTTTTTGTTGTTTGAGACAGGGTTTCTCTGCGTAGCCCTGGCTGTCCTGGAACTCACTCTGTAGACCAGACTCGCCTCGAACTCAGAAATCTGCTTATCTCTGCCTCCCAAGTGCTGGGATTAAAGGCGTGCGCCACCACTGCCTGACTATATTTTAATTTTTAAAGTCACCTATTCTGTATATTTCATAGGAATAGAATCATACCATACATAGTATTTTAATTTTGGTCATTTTATTGGGGAAGGAATGAGGCAGGTGATCACATAGCCCAAACCAAATCTACGAACTTGATATGTAGATGAAGTAGACTTTGAACTGGTAATTTCCCTGCCTCCTCTTCCCAAGTTAACAGGCACAGGTCACTATAATTCATGTCTGTGATTCTGGGGGTGGAACCCAGGGCTTTTTATGTTCTGGACAAACATTCACCAACTGAGCTACATCCCAACCCAGCCCCAAAGATCCCAAAGATGGGCCTTCTGTTAGGTTTTGTTTGTGTGTGTGTGTGTGTGTGTGTGTGTGTGTGTGTGTGTGTGTGTGTTGGGGATGGATTGGGTGGTTTGGGAGAAGTTTGTTTTTCTTTGGGTTTATGTCTGTTTATTTACGTGCGTGCATGACTGTGGACACATGTGGAGGTCAGAGGACAGCTCATATTACTCCCTTCTCTCCTGCCACTCTGTGGGTTCTGAGAACCAAATTCAGGCTGTCAGGATTGGTGAGGAGCACTTTCACCCAATGAGCCAAATTCCCAACCCCGTTCGGTTGTTAGAAACAGAACCTTGCTTTGTAGCCCAGGCTGGACCATAATTCAACATCTTTGTTCTCTTCTTCCTGAATAATTAGGTTTAAAATTATCTGAAAACACATTCAACTTCAATTTTTTATGTTTGTTTGTTTGTTTGTTTTGGAGACAGGATTTCTCTGTGTAACTCTGGCTTACCTGGAACTCTCAATGTGTAGACCAGGCTGGCTCTAAATCAGAAATTAGTCTCCCTCTGACTCCATCGTGCTGGGATTTTTTTTTTTTAATAATAAAAGATATTGTACCAGGCATGCCCCGTGCCTTTAGTCCAAGCATTTGGGAGGCAGAGGCAGACAGATCTCTGTGAGCTTGATGCCAGCCTGGTCTACAGAGAGAGTTCCAGGACGCCCAGGGTTGTATGGTGAGATACTGTCTAAAAAAACAAAGCTAGAACAACAAAGTGTGTGTGTGTGTGTGTGTGTGTGTGTGTGTGTGTGTGTGTGTGCTTACCCAGGGTGTCTTCAGAGGACAGAGGCTTCAGATCTCCTGGATCTGGAGTTTTTGCCAAACAGGGAGGGAGAGGAAGGGAGAGGAAGGGAGAAGGAGAGAGTGAGAGAGCAGGCAGGCTGAGGAGTCAGTACCGGGCCTAGCTGGGGTGGTGGCTGGCTTGCTGGATGCCCTGGGTGCCCTGGGGCAGAGAGAACCGTGTCCACGGCGCCCTCTGGTGGCTGTCTGAAGCATAATCAGGGCGGACCTACAGGTCTGGCAGGTTGGGGTGCAAACCTGCCCGGCAGCCACTTCCTGCAGCCCTGTGCATTCCTGAACGCCACTTTCCGCCACACCCCTTTCACCTCTTTTGAAAATCTGGGTACTTAAACTGTAACTAAATTTCCCTTACCTGCCACGGGAGCCCGAACTCCGGTGGTTCTAGTACCTTACCTCGGGGACATAGAGTAACTACTTGACTTTCTGTTCTTAGAAGACTCAGCTCTCTGACTCCCCTATGAAGAAAGACTGACAGCTTCAGCCACAATTCATGAAAGGGTGCCTTGTCCCAGAGCCCTACTTGCGGAACCACCTCTTTTCTCAACACCAATAAATCCAGACTCTAGCCCTCCTCTCTCAGACCCAGGGGTCTAGTCCCAGCTCTCCTCCCTCAGACTCTACAGGCGTCCAGCTTCAGCCGTCCTCCCTCAGACTCTCCAGGCCGGCCCCTTTTACCTACAGTCCCCTCCTGGTCCTCCAGGACCTGCCCCCTGCTCCCTCTTGGTCCCGCCCCTACCTGGAGCCTTTCCCCGCCACACCCCTCCGTCCCAGTCCCAAGCCACCCGAGGGACCCATGGCTGCGGCGGCAGCCCCGCGAGGGTGGCAGCGGGGCGAGCCACGCGCGCTTAGCCGGGCGGTGAAGTTGCTCCAGCGCCTAGAAGAGCAATGCAGGGATCCCAGGATGGTCACGGGGCCCCCGTCCCTGCGGGACCTGCTGCCCCGCACCGCGCAGCTACTTGGAGAGGTGGCAAAGGCCCGGCGCGAGGCCAGGGAAGACCCCGAGGGTCCCGGTGGCGCCGATGACTTTCTGGCCATCTACCTGGCCAATCTGGAGGTCAAAGGCAGGCAGGTGGCGGAGCTCCTGCCACCCCGAGGCAAAAAGGACGTGAACCAGGATGTTTTCCGGGAGGGCTCCAGATTCAGGTGAGCGCTAACCTACCTCAGAGACAAGTCACAAACTAGTGATTTCCGGATTGTGTGCCACCAGCCGCCTGTTCCCTCAGACCCAGGGGTCCAGGTTCCACCCTCCTCCTTCAGACCCAGAAGTACAAGCTTCAACTCTCCTCAATCAGACCCAAAAGTCAAGACCCTTTATTCCATCAGACCCAGGAGTACAGGTCCAGCCTTCCTCCCCATTATTCCCCCCTTTAAGCACCCTTGCCTCCAGGCCCCCTTTCTTCCTTTTGTAGATCAGCTTGAACCTGGGGTGCAGGCGTGTGTCTCTCCTAGAAGAGCAAACTTCAGCTGGGCAGTGGTGGCGCACGCCTTCAATCCCACTGGGAGACAGAGGCAGACGAATTTCTGAGTTCGAGGCCAGCCTGGTCTACAAAGAGTTCCAGGACAGCCAGGGCTACACAGAGAAACCCTGTCTCGGAACAACAACAAAAAATAAAAGAGCAAACTTCCTGTTGGGGAGGCAGGATGAGTTGGACCCACCTGTCCAGCCTGAGAAACAGGCCAGCCCCCACTCCCACCTCCACTTCCACCTGTCTGGGTTCCAGCAAAGATGTCTGTTCCAAGGATCTTAGACGTGCCTGCCCTCTGGCTTGTGGGACAACTGCATAGAACTGGAGCTGGAACCCAGAGCAAGGTCTAAACTGGTGATTTGGGTCTGGCTCCCTAGCCTTGTTGTGACTTGCCTGAATAAATAAATATATATATCACATATATATATATAGTATAATATATAGAGACACACATGTGCATATATATGTGTATATATATGTATGTATGTGTGTGTGTATATATAATGAAAATACATATCTCTTTTTTCTTTCTTTCTTCCTTTCTTTCTTCCTTTCTTTTTTTCTTTCTTATGTAGTTCCAGCTGGCCTTTAAACTCGATCTGTAGACCAGGCTGGCCTCAAACTCACAGAGATCCACCTCCCTCTGCCTCCTGAGTACTGGGGTCAAAGGGCTCTGGCACCACAATCAGCCCAGAGTAATAAACTGGTTCTCTTGTTTGGTTGGTAGATTGGTTGGTTGTTTTTGGATCCCATTTCTCTGTGTAGCTCTAGCTATCCTGGAATTCCCTCTGTAGACCAGGCTAGCCCAGAACCCACATAGATCCACCTGCCTCTGCCTCTGAGAGTAAAGGCCGTACCACCACTGCTCAGTTACAGATTTCTTTTGTTGTTGTTGTTTTTTGTTTTGTTTTTGTTTTGTTTTTTCGAGACAGGGTTTCTCTGTATATCCCTGGCTGTCCTGGAACTCGCTTTGCAGACCAGGCTGGCCTCGAACTCAGAAATCCACCTGCCTCTACCTCCGGAGTGCTGGGATTAAAGGCGCGCGGCACCACGCCCGGCTAGATTTCTTTTTTATCACTTGGAATTAGCTTTCACTGTTAGTGTGCATACACTGGTCAGAGTCAGAAGACAGGTTGCCAGTGTTTTTAACAGCTGAACCAACTCTAGCCCCAATTGTTACAATTTTTGTTACTTCTTTCAGCCTGCCTTGTTGCAGTCTGGTGTATATGCCACAGCTAAAGCACCTGCTAGAGAGATGGCTTTGGGAAGTGGTTCTCAACCTGGCCATCCAACCACCCTTTCACAGGGTCTCCTAAGACCATGGGAAAGCACGGGCGTTTACATTATGACTCATAACAGTAGCAAAAAGGAAGTAGCAAGGAAAATAGTTTTATGGCTGGGGTCACCAGAACATACAGAACTGTATTGAAGGGTCTCAGCCTTAGGAAGGCGGAGGAGCACTGGCTTAGAGGCAGAGGGCTTTCTGCTCTAGCAGAGGACCCAGATTCCAGCGCCCAGGATGGATGGCTCATAATCACCTGTAACTCCAGCTCCAAGGGATCGGACACCTCTTCGGACCTCCTCAGGAATCCACACTCATGTGCACATATCGATTTACACACACACACAGAGATACACACACATGCATGCACACGTACACAGAATTAAAAATAAAAGTAATTTTTTTCTTTTTTTTTTTTGGTTAATATTTTTTAAAAGACTTATTTTTATTTTATGTAACCCCTGAGCTCCAAAAGTAAATCTTAAAAAGAAGAGGAGGAGGAGGAGGAGGAGGAGGAGGAGGAGGAGGAGGAGGAGGAGGAGGAGGAGGAGGCAGGCCAAATGGTGGTGCATACCTTTAGTCCCAGCACAGGTGGATCTCTGAGTTCAAGGACAGCCTGGCCTACAGACTGAATTCTAGGACAGCCTGGGCTACAAGAGAAACAGCAGCAGGTCCTTTAATTGTGGAATATTGTAGCTGTTTCAAAAAACCAAGCAAACCAAAGAACCAGCTTGTCACTCTAGGCTGAATGTGGTGCCAGAGCCCTCTGAGCACTCAGATCTCAGCACTCAGGAGGCAGAGGCAGGCAGATTTCTGATAGTTTGAGGCCAGCCTGGTCTACAGAGTGAGTTTAAAGGCCAACTCAAACTATATAATGAGATATCGTCTCAAAAAAAAGGGTGGGGGATGGGGAAGGTAGCTTCCTGTCTGAGCCAGCCAGAGTTGCTGATGGCAAACTCATTGGGCTACACAGCTCTGCATTCTGGGAAGCGAGGTTGCTAAGAAACTGTCAGGAGCCCTACAGACCTGGCCACGGAAGCTATTAGTATAAATGAGAAATATAATAAAATCAGCATGCACTGAGTGCTAACCCAATATAATATGCAGGGTTTTTTTGATTTTGAAAATGCTGGGGATGGAACCCAGAACCCTAAGCATGGTAGGCAGGGGCTTTTCCACTGAGCCACGCCCCCAAACCCTCACTGGGGGAATTCTAGGCAGGGGCTCTACCACTGAGCCACGCCCCCAGCCCCTCACTGGGGGATTCTAGGCAGGGGCTCTACCACTGAGCCACTCCCCCTGCCCCTCACTGGGGGATTCTAGGCAGAGGCTCTACTGCTGAACCTTGCCCCGAGCTGTGTCCTCTCTGTGCTCATAAGGTTCAGGAGCTGAACTCACATGTTTATTTGCACTTCACGGGTGAGGAACGGAGGCAACTTGGGAAAACATTTGTTAATGATTTTCCAGAACTTTCATAGCTGTTAGTTGTCCAAAAACCCGTTATTGCCTTCTACATCCTGATCTCAAACTCAGGGCAGCCAACACACCCACACCCACTGGTGTGGAAGGCAGTTTTGGGCATTCGCTAAACACCGATGGCAGATGGTTATACCCCATCTCAGTAGGCGAGACTTCTCCAGCCGCAACAGGCTCTGGGCCTGTGCTATGCTGGCTGGAGGCCAGTTTGGACTTTAGCTTCCACACTTCCTTCATCGATGAGGAAACAGAGGTGCAGAAAACAGAGGCCTCAGAACTGAGACTGGCTCTTGGTACATTGATTCATAAGAGGAAATCTGGAGGCTTTGCACCTGTAGGGACTCTCCCTACATCATGTGTGATGCTCATAGCTTCCCCCCCCCCGCCCCCCCGCAGGCGACAACTGGCCAAGCTGGCCCTCATCTTCAGTCACATGCACGCGGAGTTGAGCGCACTCTTCCCTGCTGGGAAGTACTGTGGGCACCTGTACCAGCTCACCAAGGGCTCTGCCCACATCTTCTGGAGGCAGAATTGTGGAGTTCGGTGAGTGGACCTTCACCACGGGACAGTGGGCTCCAAAATCCCTTAACTGCCCTGCCCAAGGACCGGAAGTGGGGAGAACAGCCTCTTCCTATCATAGACCCTCTCTCCATCCGTAGCTGTAACCATACCACCTTCCCATCCAGGTGCGTGCTTCCCTGGGCTGAGTTCCAGTCCCTCCTGTGTGCCTGCCACCCTGTGGAACCAGGCCCCACCATGCAGGCCTTGCGGTCCACCTTGGACCTCACCTGTAACGGCCACGTGTCTGTCTTTGAGTTTGACGTCTTCACCAGGCTCTTTCAGGTCAGGGAAGGTCACGGCAGGGGGTCTGAGGAAGGTGCTAGGGCCTGGACCCCTGGGTCTGAGGAAGGAGATAGGGACTGGGCACACTGGATCTAAGGGAGGAAGGCTGGGTCTGGACCACTGAGTCTTGGGGAAGAAAGGGTATATGGTTTCCTGTGTGTATAAACCGTGTTCAGGATCATCACGGATGTGGGTAGGGTGGTGGATTCTTGAACTCTGAAGGTCCTAGGGCATAGGCTACTTCCTTGGTCCCTTAGTGATTATCTCTGTCCCTCCCAGCCGTGGCCCACTTTACTGAGGAATTGGCAACTCCTGGCTGTCAACCATCCTGGCTACATGGCCTTCCTCACCTACGATGAGGTCCAAACACGCCTGCAGGCCTACAGGGACAAACCAGGCAGGTGAGCAAAGCAGGGTTCCCTGGGACAAGTAGTCTAGTCCTGGCAAGTGTGTAGGGGGCAGGAACGGGGGCGGGGGCGGAATCCCTCAACTTCTGAGAGGCTAAGAATTGAGGTTCCTGGGAACCCAGAAGTGGGAGCTCTGCAGCTGGGGGCCGGTGGTTTTCCCGTAATTTCAGCACTTGGGAGGTGGAGGCTGGAGGATGAAAAGTTCAAAGCCAGCCTGGGCCACCTGAGACACTGTCTCAAAAAAAAACAAACAAAAAAAAAACCTCTGAGTTAAGATGCCCAGAACCCCTGCCTCCTCTTCTGGAGCCTCCTGGGTCATCCCACAGCCCAGCAAATAAAGCAGCTCTACCAAGGAGTTCTGAAGCTAAGGCCCCATCTTGACAAGTTAGAGGCTATGCTATAAACCTGTTAAATGGTTTTGCTTTGGACTGGTGAGATGGCTCAGTGGGTAAGAGCACCTGACTGCTCTTCCGAAGGTCCAGAGTTCAAATCCCAGCAACCACATGGTGGCTCACAACCATCCGTAAATGAGATCTGACTCCCTCTTCTGGAGTGTCTGAAGACAGCTACAATGTACTTCCATATAATAAATAAATAAATAAATCTTTAAAAAAAATGGTTTTGCTTTGAGACAGGGCTTGCTTCATTTAGCCCAGGCTAGCCTCAAACTTGCCATGTAGCTAAGGATGACCCATGAGATTCTGATAATCCTCCCTTTACATGTCCTGAGTGCTGGGGTTATGGATATCACCACTCCACTCGGGTTTGCTTTTGTTTCATTTTGAGTTTCTCTGTGTAGCCCTGGATGTCCTGGAACTTGCTCTGTACACCAGGCTGGCCTCGAACTCAGAGATCTGCCTGCCTCCTGAGTGCTAGGATTAAAAGTGTGCACCTCTTACGGTCCAGCTAGTTGGCTCTCCTTAACAGGCTGAGGATACACCGAGCACCCACAGGTTGAAGGAAGAAATCAGTCTCTGCAGGGCTGAAGTGTGGCAGCCTCTGGAAGGCAAGGACAGTATAGCAGCTGCTCTCTAGAGACCCCTACTCTCTTCAGGCTGGGGGAGGGAGGGGAAGGGAGGGGAAGGAAGAGAAAGGGGAGGGCCACTCTCAGTCTGTCTGTCTCTATCTCATACCAGACGCTGCTCGGTGACAATGTCCTTGTCTAGATGGGTTGCTATAGGTAGATAAGGTATCTCGTAGCCCAAGCTAGCCTTCAATCAGCTGTATGGGTGAAGGGAGGGAAAATTATAAAATGGAAAGAAAGAACACACAGACAGATCCAAGCTTTCAAGCACTTTCATCGGAGGTCATGCCGGAGTGTAACTTGCTTCCGTTTTTTCCTGTATTAGGCTCATTCTCAGATGTGACCCATTGCTATGGTGGGCAATGGTAGCTAAAGCCACAGACATATACCTTCTCAGTCTGTAACTGTGGATGGGGAGCAAGGCCCCTCTTCCATAAAGGATGAGGAAGGAGATACCTGGATCCCAGACAGGGCAGACAGCTGAGTGTCCCAAGAAGAGACAGCAGCGACCACTCTCCATCCCATGTCATCTTTCCACAGCTATATCTTCCGGCCAAGCTGTACCCGCCTGGGGCAGTGGGCCATTGGATACGTGAGCTCCGATGGAAGCATCCTGCAAACCATTCCTCTCAACAAACCTCTGCTGCAGGTGCTCCTGAAGGGACAAAAGGACGGCATGTGAGTCCCCAGCCTAATAGGAAAAGGGTGTTAGCAAAATCTACTTGGAGAGATTTAGCACAAGTCATGCGTTTGGCTTGAAGGTACGGGCGTGGACACAGCCAGCACACCAAGTTGCAACGCCACGAGCTGCCAGCAGGGGGCGGCCGGGTTCTCAAGGCGGGGGAATGTCTGCAGTCAGGCAGCGGCTGCAAAGTGCAAAATCCCTCCGGCAGACTGGGCTTCAAAGCCTGTGCTTCTAGAAACTGTATCCTGCTCTAGGGTCTAGATTGTCAGGTCAGGGGCGGGGAAACAGCCAAACTAGTGGTTTTCCACCTGTAACCTCAGCTGCCTCCGGCGGTTTCCTGAGGGAAGTTGCCCGCGGTGGTGAGGGGAGGGGCCGGCGGCTCTCCAGGGTTCTCTCTCACCCAGATCTTTCGTGGTTTGCCCCGCTGGGGATGCTTCCTAGCTAGGCCAGATGCTACCAATGAGCTGCAGGGCTGGTGTGAGCTAGAGACAGAGAAGAGAGGGACAGGTGCACAGACCTGTTGCTTCTCATTGTTCACAAAGCTCCTGTTCGACAAAATAGCAAGAGCCTTGAGTCATTACAAACAACAGTGTTACTCTCAAGGAGCAGGCAAGCTTATGTCGCCTTCATGATCCCATTTTATACCTTTTTTTTTTTTTTTGAATGTATTTGGTCTTCTGTTCTTTGTTTTGAAAATGTACTGGTCTTGAGCAGGAGGGAGATATGTGGGGTGTGTGTGTGTAAGTATTCAAGGTACAGGAGTATCCTGAGATCTGCATTGTAAGCTACACTGTGAGATTCTTGTTCAGCAAGAAAAAGAAAAAAGTATAAACTGATCATAGTGGGGACGTGGCACAGTGGTAGAGCCCTTTGCCTAGAATTCCCCAGTGAGGAGCTGAGGGCGTGGCTCAGTGGTAGAGCCCCTGCCTAGAATCCCCCAGTGAGGGGCTGGGAATTTAAATCAGTGGTGGAGCCCCTGCCTAAAATGCTCCAGGCTAGGTCAATACTACAAAATAGAACACGGATCCTGAAAGGACAGAGGTTTAGATTTCTTTCTTGATTCTCAGGCTGGAGGCCAACAGTTCAGTGCAGCTTCTCTAAAATGACCAAGTGGACAGTTCTGTCCCAGGGATTGGAGAATACACTTGCTCTGGGAAGTTCCAGTGTGGGCGCGAGTCAGGTCCTAATACACATGTGTGCACACACTCACACATGCACATATTCATGTATGCATACACCAATGCATGCATGCACAAATGCGCGCACACCAGGTAGATGAGGTAAGTGGGTCCCTGTGAGTAAAGCCCCTCAGAGCCCAACTATGTTCTCCCCTCAGCTTCCTCTTCCCTGATGGAAAGAAACACAACCCAGACCTGACTGAGCTCTGCCGGGTAGAACCCTACCAACGCATCCAAGTGTCAGAGGTGAGTTCCACACTCATGTCCACTACCCAGCTACTCATCTCGGAGATATGGGGATGTGGTGCTGGCTTGGAGCCGTGTACATACGAGCCAACCCTTGCTTCTCTGAGGCTCTCTGAGTTCCTCCACTGGGAACTGTCGCCTCTACAGCCTCCTCGCCAAGGTTTTTTTCTTGGATATCGAATGAAGAAAAGAGCTTCTGAGATCATCAAAATAGCTGATGCATCTGAGTGTTTATCAGCTCTGAGTCTGAGCAGACACCCAGCGCCAGAAGAGCCAAGATGTTTTTCTTTTTGTTCTTAGGATGGAACCCAGAAACTTGTGCTTGCTACAACAGAGTTCAACCACTGAGCCACGCCCCCAGCCCCTCACTGGGGGATTCTAGGCAGGGGCTCTCCCACTGAGCCACGCCCCCAGCCCCTCACTGGGGGATTCTAGGCAGGGGCTCTAATACTGAGCCACGCCCCCAGCACCTCACTGGGGGATTCTAGGCAGGGGCTCTACCACTGAGCCACGCCCCCAGCTCCTCACTGGGAGATTCTAGGCAGGGGCTCTCCCACTGAGCCACGCCCCCAGCCCCTCACTGGGGGATTCTAGGCAGGGGCTCTAATACTGAGCCACGCCCCCAGCACCTCACTGGGGGATTCTAGGCAGGGGCTATACCACTGAGCCACACTCCCATGTTTTTAATAAGGAAATGGCTTTATTGACTATACTGTAAAGGACTGGGCAGTAACAGGAGTACTGACTTTAGGCAGTGCAGCCAAGCCTCATGACATCACTTCAGTTCCCAGCATCCCCGGGGTGGAAGGAGAGAACTGAGCCATCCTCTGACCTCCATATGGCACCATGCTACATATGTACAGAGAGTGCTACCGACATCTAGCCTTGGTTTTTGTGGGGTCTCCCCCACCCCCGCCATGGTGGTGGTGGTGGTGGTTATTATTTCAAGATCTCTCTTAATAGCCCTGGCTGTTCTGGAATTTGTTTAGGTAGTGGTCTACCTGGCTGGCCTTGAACTCATAAACTCCATCTGCCGCTGCCTCCTAACTTCTGGTACCAAAGGTATGCACCTCAGTGCCTGGCCCTTGAGGTTGTGGTGCAAGGATTTTCTATGTAGCTAAGCCTGGAGCTCTTCATCCTCCTGCCTTGGCCTCTGGAGGAATTACAGGCCTTTGACAATATGAAATTTTTTTAGCCTAAGTACATTCTATTCTATATTTAAGATTTTCTCTCTGTGCGCAAACCAGGCTGGCCTTGAACTCACTGAGATCCGCCTCCCTCAGCCTCCAGAGTGCTGGGATTAAAGGCATGTGCCCAACTTTATATAACTTTTAAAATATATTTTAAATTTTTATCTTTTGGGTTTTTTTTTTTTTTCTTTTTCGAGACAGGGTTTCTCTGTGTAGCCCTGGCTGTCCTGGAACTCACTTTGTAGACCAGGCTGGCCTCGAACTCAGAAATCTGCCTGCCTCTGCCTCCCAAGTGCTGGGATCAAAGGCGTGCGCCACCACGCCCGGCTAAATATTTATTATTATTTAAAAAATTATTTTGTGTGTATGAGTATTTGCCTGTATGTATGTGCCCCCATCTGTATATAGTGTCCACAGAAGCCAGAAGAGGGTGTCAGATTCCCCTGGAATTAGAGACTTATTTAAAACTAAATAGCTAAAACGCACCAGCATTCCCAAATCACGAGGAATCCAGAAAGCACGTCTCTTGTCGAGGGTTGAAGACATGCTTGGTCTGATGTGACACTTGTCTGTAATTCCACTGCTGCTTGGGCTAAGTCCCGCCTCTGGGATGCATAGTAAGATCCTGTGGCCAGGAAAGAGGAAGAAACACAGATACCGATGAGAGTCTTGGGTGCACTGGCCTTCAACCTGGTTGTCAGTTTTCTTTTTTTTTTTTTTTTTAAAGATTTATTTATTTATTATATGTAAGTACACTGTAGCTGTCTTCAGACACTCCAGAAGCGGGCATCAGATCTCATTACGGGTGGTTGTGAGCCACCATGTGGTTGCTGGGATTTGAACTTTGGACCTTCGGAAGAGCAGTCGGGTGCTCTTACCCACTGAGCCATCTCACCAGCCCTTTTTTTTTTTTTTTTAATATTTATTTATTATTTATATGTAAGTACACTGTAGGTGTCTTCAGACACACCAGTAGAGGGCGTCAGATGTCGTTACGGATGGTTGTAAACCGCCATGTGGTTGCTGGGATTTGAACTCAGGACCTTTGGAAGAACAGTCAGTGCTCTTAACCGCTGAGCCATCTCTCCAGCCCGGTTGTCAGTTTTCTGTGAGGGGTTTGTGTTTTATTGTTGTTGGTTTGGTTTGGTTGAGAGACAAGGTTTCATGAACCCCAGGCTGGCCTCAAAGTCCCTGTGTAACTGAAGGGGACCCTCCTGCATGTCCTTGTTCCCCCACCCCCCACCAGTGCTACCATTACAGACCTGTGCAGGCACATCCAGTTTATGTGGGGCTGGCGGTAGAACCCAAGGCTTCCCGAGAATCAGGCAAACCTGCCAACTGTGCTAATCCCCAGCCCCAGCCGTGAACTTGGGAGAGTATGCAGGCTGGCACAGATTTTGAGAACCATCCTCCTAACCAGCCCCACCCCCACCTCACCCCACCCCCTGTCCATCTTTCTCCCAGGAACAACTGCTGCTCTACCAAGCCATGAACTCCACGTTCCAGCTGTGCAAGATCTGCGCAGAGAGGGACAAGGACGTGAGGATCGAGCCCTGTGGGCATCTTCTCTGCAGCTGCTGCCTGGCTGCCTGGCAGGTGGGGCTGCCATTTGCCCTCTGCCCCGCCCCCACCTCCCCATCCCTCCCCTAAAAGCCCCATCTGGATCTCTCAGGGACCTCATTGAGCATTGAGGAAGCAGGGCTCCAGAGAGAACAGAGGTCTGGTGGGTGGGGCTTTCCACCCTGCTGCCGTTTAGCCGTCTCAGTCCGAGTCCACCCTCCACTTCTCCCTGAGCTGCTACTTAATATGCTTTTAAAAGGGCTCCTTGGGCTGGTGAGATTGCTCAGTGGGTAAGAGCACCCGACTGCTCTTCCGAAGGTCCGAAGTTCAAATCCCAGCAACCACATGGTGGCTCACAACCACCCGTAATGAGATCTGATGCCCTCTTCTGGAGTGTCTGAAGACAGCTACAGTGTACTTACATATAATAAATAAATAAATCTTTAAAAAATATAAAAAAGGGGGCTCCTTTTCTCCCTCGCAACAGGCCTTGTGGAGTCAGTAGTTTCCCTTACTGGACCTTGACTTCAAAGAATAGAACATAAGATACCATCATCCGTAGTGCAGAGTGGGTCAGTCCCACAGAGCCTCAGGAGCTCTGCTGGGCAAGACCCTAGCCTGCGGGTCCCTCCTGGATTCAGAGTATACCAGCCACATCCCAACCTGATACCAGCCTTCCTTTCCTCGCCTCCCATCCCAGAGCTGGGCTCTCTTCTGCCATCCCCCCAACCCCCTCACTCCTCTTATTGGAGGTCTTTTGAAGTCAGAAGGGACACAGGAGACAACAAGGTGAGTGACATGTTTCCTCTTTGTCCCTAGGACTCAGACAGCCAGACCTGTCCCTTCTGCCGTTGTGAGATCAAAGGTCGAGAGGCCGTGAGTATCTGTCAGGCACAGGAGAGGCCAACGGAGGTCAGGACTGCTGCAGATGGCTCAAGAGACAACTGTCACCAGGAGGCTGCTGAGCAGAAACTGGGGCCGGTGAGCAGAGACAGGCGGGACCTGGAACCACTGTTCTGAGGATCTGAGGGAGGAGGGCTGATACTGAAGTCCTGGATCTGAGGGAGGAGGCTAGACTCAATACATCTGGGTCTGAGGGAGGGGGCCTGGGACCTGGACTCTGGGTGTGAGGGAGGAGGGTCTAGAACAAGATGCTTAGATGTTAATGTTCCTGACTTTGTGCCTGGCTGCCCCGGCTTTGCCTGGCAGTCCGACCTGAGGGGAGACCCTGAACCTGTTGTATGTAGAGGCTGCCCAGCGCCCCCTGCTGGCCACTAGTAAAAACACGTGTAGGTGTGGGGAACATAGCCCAGAATCTGCCTCCTCTGTCTCCTCTAGGTGATTCCCTCTGCTCCCTCACTACTCCCTGAAGATCAGTTCCCTCAGGGACCCCAAGACAAAGGCTGGCTGACACTGGTGAGTGAGGTCTGAGGTGGGTGGCTGGGGTCTCACTTCACCCTGGCATGGCCACACTGGGGGTCACAGGAATGGTCACATACTCAGCACCAATATTAAGATGCCATCCCCTTCCCTTGTTTTTGGGGGGGAGGGGTCTCTTTGTAGCCCTGGCTGTCCTGGAACCCACTCTGCAGACCAGGCTGGCCTTGAACTCAGAGATCTGCCTGCCTCTGCCTCCGAGTGCTGGGATTAAAGGCGTGCGCCACCACACCACACCTGGCCTATTTTTAATTTTTAGAAATATTTTGTGTAGATTAGTGTTTGGCCTGCATGTATTTCTGTGCGCCGTGAACGTGTAGCACCCATGGAGGCCGGAAGAGAGAAGGTTGGATCTAGAGCTGGAGTTACAGTTACAGACGGTTGTGAGCTGCCATGTGGGAGCTGGGAATCGAACCTGGGTCCTTTGCAAAAGCAGCCAGTGCTCTTAATTACTGAACCATCGCTCCCGCCCGCCTTTCTTTTCTTTTCTTCCACCTCTACTTCTTCCTCCCCCTTATGCTCCTCTCACTTCTCTCTCCTCTCCCTCCTCCCCTTCCTTCTTCCCCTCCCCCTCCCCTCCTTTTCCTTCCTCCTCCCCTTTCCTATCCTTTTGAAGGCAGGTTCTTAGTATGACTTCCAGACTGGCTTAAACTTTCCATCTTCCTGCCTCAGCCTCCTAAGTTTTGGGGTGAACAATGCATTCTTCAGCCCAGCTCCCACATGTTTATTCCTTAAATGAGCTCTGTTTTGCATTGTCTTCCCACCCCTGGGCCTTCTGAGACCCTCCCCAACGGGGAAGGCAGCTGTCCCTGTCATCTAGCTAAGTACACACTGGCTGCGATCAATACCCAGCTGACTTCAAACAGCTCAGGAAATCCGGGAACATTATTCTACCACAGCAAGGAGAGAGAGCCAGCAGAAAGGGGGGGCCGGAGCACCCAGGGAGGGAAGCTAAAAACAGATCTGGACCCATGGCCAAAGGCAAATGGAAACATTAGGAGGCACTCAGCTGGCTCCCCGAGGACAAGGAGGGGCCACAGCCAGGACGGCAGCCTGCCGGTCACTTCCAGCTATATGGGTGCACCTTGGCCTAGGCCGTGCCCTCTGCCTGGCATGAGACTTTCCCTGCCCTCTACACATTCCTGTGAGCCTCCTACTCCTTCCTTCTCCCAAACACATCAGGGAAGAGAAAGCCTTGGGCACACCCCTTACCAGAAAGGTGACTGTACTTTTGAGAGCAGTTCAAATGTTCTTGGCATTGTTAGGTCCTTCGCCCACCCCACCTCTTCCTCCTCCTCCTTCTCATCACCACTGCCACCACTGTCATTGTCGTCGTCATCATCATCATCATATTTAGTTAGTTAGTTTTAGGCAGGATGTGGTGGCATAGGTCTCTAATCTCAGCACTTGTAAAGCAGATGCAGGCAGATCTCTGTGAGTTCGAGGCCAGCCTGGTCTACTTAGTAAGTTCCAGTACACCGAGGGCTACACGGAGAGACCCTGTTTCAAACAAGCAAACAAACAAAGATTTATTTATTTTAGTGTTTGTGTTCTGCCTGTGTATGTGTGCATGTCTGGTGTCCAGGAAGATCAGAAGAGGGTGTTGGATCCCCTAAAACTGGAGTGATAGACAGTTTAAGGCGCAGTGTGGGTGCTGGAAACTGAACCCCAGTTCTCTGCATGATCGGCCAGTGACTCTAACCACTGTGCCATCTCTCCAGCCCCATTATTTAATTTTATGTAGCCCCGCCTGGAACTCGCTCTGTAGACCAGGATGGTTTAGAACTCACAGAGATCCTTCAACCTCCCAAGTGCTGGGATCAAAGGCCTGTGCCATCATGTCTGACATTTTACATTTACGTGTATGATGTGTGTAGGCCCGATGCATGTTGGGTAGGTACTATGTGCATAAAGGTGAGTGCAGTGTCTACAAAGGCCAGAAGAGGGCAGTAGATCCCCTGGAACTGGAGTTACAGATGCTTGTGAGCCACCAGGTGGTATGGGGGTCTTAATCTTGCTCTAAATCACTGGGCCATCTCTCCAGCACCCCTCCCATCTTGATTTTGAGGTTCTAAGGATTGAACTCAGGGGCTCATTTATTTTAGACAAGTACCCCCACTGAGCCTCACCCTAGCCCTTCTCTGGTGGCCTCCGGGCCACTGAAACAAGCCCAAAGCCTCTCCCTCCTTTTTAAAGGAGTCTCATGGCTTCCTCACATGCGCCATTATTGTGACAGCCTAGTAAGGTGGGTACTGCTATGATCCAGCATCCAGAGGAGACACTGAGAGACCACGAGCATAGGGGATTTAGACCTGGGAACCAGATACCAGGCTGCAGTCTGGATGAGATGGTGTGCATTCACGGTCATAACGATTGTAATGGAGACTCGTGTACAGTCCTGCGTGTGCGCTTTCCTGGCAGGACCGGGTTACACAAAGCCAGAGCTGTGCCTGAACTCCGGATTTTCTTGCTTCAGCTTTCCCAGTCCTGATTTTTTTTTTCTTTTTTTCTTTCTTTTTTTTTAGTTGTTTGGTTACATTTTGTGTGTGTGTGGTTTTTGTTTTTTTTCAAGACAGAGTTTCTCTTTGTAGCCCTGACTGTCCTAGAAATCACTTTGTAAACCAGGCTGTCCTAGAAATCACTTTGTAGACCAGGCTGGCCTTGAACTCAGAGATCCACCTGCTTCTGCCTCCCAAATGCTGGGATTAAAAGTGTGCGCCACACCACTGGGCCCCAGTCCTGTTATTTATGGATGTAGGCTACCTACCAAGCCTTGCCCTTCCAACATGCAACAAGCCCCACCCCTTCTAGCTTGGCGCTCCCCCTCCCCCCTTTCTGGTTTGTCACTCCAGTTACCCAGAGGTCTTTGCAGCTGTCTGCCTCTCTAGCCAACTACTCTCCTCTACTTGAAAGGACTAGGAACACCTGAGCAACTTCCTTACTTGAGAGCTGCCGGTCAGTCCCACCTCCTCCCACCTCACCGCCCGGCCCCCCACCCCACCACGCCTCCCAACCCCCGGCCCAAGCACTTCAAGAACAATTCTCTTTATTTCTCCATGTTTGTCAGTTCTGCAAGAGCAAAGATGTTTTTCTCATTCATGACTGTGTCCTCAAAGTCTAGAACAGTGATCTAGAAATGTTTGTGGCATAAATATATAAGTATTTTTGAGACAGGGCCTCACTGAAGGTTGGGCTTGCCTCAAACTGGCTACATAGCCAAGGATTACCTCCCAAATTTTTGTTTTGTTTCGTTTTTTGTTTGT
Organism: Mus musculus; assembly: GCF_000001635.26. Classification (NCBI taxonomy): domain Eukaryota; kingdom Metazoa; phylum Chordata; class Mammalia; order Rodentia; family Muridae; genus Mus; species Mus musculus. The sequence continues at coordinate 19,781,518 of NC_000073.6, read as the reverse complement.
TTGTTTGTTTTTTGAGATTTGGCTTCTCTGTTTAGCCCTGGCTGTCCTGGAACTCACTTTGTAGACCAGGCTGGCCTCGAACTCAGAAATCCGCCTGCCTCTGCCTCCCGAGTGCTGGGATTAAACATGTGAGCCACCACTACCTGGCTTGGTTTTGTTTTCTTTTGTTTACATTTTATTTTTATGCTTAATTATCTGTGTGTGTGTGTGTGTGTGTGTGTGTATACACACATACACACATATGCACGTGCATGCACATGGGTTTGCTTCTGTCTCGGTACATTTGTAGGGGTCAGAAGACAACTTGTAGGAGTTAAGTTTTCTCCTTCCACCTCGTGGGCCCTGGTGATGGAACCCAGGACATGAGGTTTGGCAGCACGCACCTTTATACACTGAGCTGTCTCACTGGCCCAAGAAACATTCCCTACTCCCTTCCTTTCAGGCACCACTCGCCCTGCCCAGGCTCCGACCTCCACTTCCTCTCCCCAAAATGGCCTCGGTTCTGTGGGAAGTCACCTCCAGGCCCCGGGCCAGGGAGGAGGCCACAGAGTAAGTAGAGGCCTTTCATGTTGCTTTGAGGCCTCAGGGTCTTGGGGGAGAGGGGCCAGAGGGAAAAGACTGAGTCTGAGTTGCATGAAACCAACACCACCTGGTGACTCTCTCCATGGCAGAAGCTCCTGAGAGGGAAAACACCCCTCCCGCAGACCCCACAGGACCCCGAGTTGTGCCCAAAACCTAGAGGCTAGGTGAGTCTTTCTTGCTTCCCTCCCGATTACTCTCCATCCCAGATGTGACTGGACCTGGCACAGTTATCGTCAGAGCATTCAAGACCCTGTCTAAAAACAACGGAGAGGGAGTCTAGTGATGTGGGTTTTGGCTGAGTGTTTGTCTGCCTCAAAGTTCCGGGGTTGGTCCTTGGCATTTTGTAAACTGAGTAGTGACAAGGGTCTGTAATTACAGCACTTAGGAGATGGAGGTAGGTGCTACATAATGAGTTCCAGGTCAGCCTGGGCTACATGAGGTTTACCTTTTTCTTGAAAGAAAGAAAGAAAGAAAGAAAGAAAGAAAGAAAGAAAGAAAGAAAGAAAGAAAGAAAGAAAGAAAGTCCAATTGCACTTATGTATTTCCTTTGTGGTGGGGGTATGGCACGTGCTGCGGTGTATGTAGGGGGTTAGAGGACAACTTCCGGGAGTCCACTCTCCCCTGCCACCATGAGACTGGATCTCAAGTCGTCAGGTCTGCAGGCCTTTCCTGCTAAGCTGCCTTGCTGACCTTCTGTTTCTAAACAACAAATGAGGTTTGGGAGAGAGAACCCAACAGTTAAGAGTGGGCCCTGCTCTTGCCCAGGACTGAGTTTCAGTTCCCAGCACCTCTGTTAGGTGGCTCATGATTGCCTGCATCTCCAGCTGCCGGGAAATCCATCGCCCCCTTCTGGCATCCTCAGGCATTACACCCATGTGCACATACCCACACACACAAATTAAAAATAAACTACTTGTATTATTAAACATATATAAGCAGGGTGATGGTGGCACACACCCTTAATTGCAGCACTCAGGAGGCAAACACAGAGGTCAAGGCCCGTCTGCTCTACAGAGTGAGTTCCAAGAGAGCCAGGGCTACACAGGGAAACCCTGTATCAAAAAGCAGATAAAGAGTGAGTGAGTGAGTGAGTAAGTGAGTGACTAAAAACTCTTAACACCCTTTTCTTCCACACGGCAGGGCACCTGGACTGGATGAAGGGAGCCTTGGGGCTGGAAGGAGTGACAAAGCAGAAATAAATTGAATCCTGATCTTTCAATCCTCCCGTGTGTGACAGAGACCAACAATGCCACCAGGGGTTGTCGTAGTTCTGGGGAAAGATGGTTCTAGACCTGACCCCTGACCCTGCCCGATTAACTCAGGGTGAGCACCCCCCCCTCAGATATTCCCACCCAGGAGCCCCTCCTCCATTAGAAATGGAATCCTACGTCACAGTTCTCAGGTCAGCACGCACGCACGCACGCACCCAGCCCTGCCCACCATCTGGTCACCAGCCCTGAGGGTCTGAGACCTAAACCTAGAAATCCCTCTGGATGTTTTCAGCAGTTAGGGACCTCACTTGCCTACCTCGCCCTTTCCTCTCACCCTTTCTCAACAAATAATGTAACCACTGGTTTCAAGCAAGCTGCTGAATCTTCTCCAGCACTCTCATTGACTCTGGAGGGACCCAGGCTCCATTTATTTTAGATTCAACCAGCCCATGGCTTTCACACCCTCTCTCTCTTACCCATTGTCCACCAGGCCACTTGTACCATGCACCTAGAGTCCAATGAAGACAGGCCTCAGCTGGTCTAAGATGGGCAAAGTTACTTGGAAAGGGACACCAGGAGACTCTAGGAAGCCAGAGGGAGGTACTTAGCCTGACCCAGGTAATCAGGGAAGGCTTCCAGGAAGAGGGGACATCTGAGATTATAGAGATGAGGAGTCCGTGTCCCATGGGAAGGGGGCTGGAAAGCTTGACTCACAGATAAGTAACAAATAATAACAAGTAACAAAAACCACTTCAGGAACACAAGGGAATTTATTGAGAGGATCTTTTTGGGTCAGTCACAGAATCCCAGCAGCAGCTTGGAGAGCTGGGTTTGGAAGGCAGAGAGATGAGTGGCAGCTAGCCAGCAACGGAAACCACTCTACAGAACCGGTTTGATGAGGACAGCACAGGTTCCCCAGTGACTTGAGCATGCTATAGTCACCTGCTGCTTGCACTGTCACTAAGGCAGGGTGCCGCTGCCCTTTTGCTCATCAGTGGCTCATCAAAAGTCCGTCAGAGTAGCAGATGATGGTAGTGATCATTTAACCGATTGGGGTTGCCGAAGCAGGTGACGGGGGCGGGGAGGGCAGAGACAGAGGTCTCACTTGATGGTTCTGGCTCAGGATTGCATCTGAAGATGCAATCAATAGGTCCTGGGACCTGGAGGTATTAGCAGAACCACCATTGTCTAGACTTCCCCAGGGGCTGGGGGCGTGGCTCAGGGGTAGAGCCCCTGCCTAGACTCCCCCAGTGAGGGGCTGGGGGCGTGGCTCAGTGTAGAGCCCCTGCCTAGAATCCCCCAGTGAGGGGCTGGGGGCGTGGCTCAGTGGGAGAGTCCCTGTCTAGAATCCCCCAGTGAAGGGCTGGGGGCGTGGCTCAGTGGTAGAGCCCCTGCCTAGAATCCCTCAGTGAGGGGCTGGGGGCGTGGCTCAGGGGTAGAGCCCCTGCCTAGAATCCCTCAGTGAGGGGCTGGGGGCGTGGCTCAGGGGTAGAGCCCCTGCCTAGACTCCCCCAGTGAGGGGCTGGGGGCGTGGCTCAGTGTAGAGCCCCTGCCTAGAATCCCCCAGTGAGGGACTGGGGGCGTGGCTAAACTTTAGAGCATTTAAATTTCAGCATGCAGGAGGCCCTAAGCTCTATCCCAGCCCCATCCAAAAAACAAAGAAACAAGTTCCTGAAGAGACAGACATGGTGGTTCACAACTCTAATTCCAGCACTCAAGGATCCCAGACAGGCCAGTCCCAAATTCAAGGCTAGCCTAGGCTACATAGCAAGACTATCAACAACAAAAATACGACGAAACAAGCTCTCAGCTGTGGGAAGATGACTACTCCAATGATTTTTACAGAAGTTGTGTGGCCTGTTTTCCATCATGGCGGTGTGTGGTTTTACTTCTAGTAACTTCTGTTGGTTATGTACCTCAAATCTCACAGATCCAAGGGGAAGAAACAAAGATCCCTGCTTTCATCTTTCCATTCTTCCTTTCTTGTTTTCTTGTGGGCTTGGATAGAACCTAAGGTGTCTGGCTGCCAATCAAGCACTCTGTCATTGAGGCATGCCCCCCAGCCCCTCACTGGGGGGAGGGCGTGGCGGAGAAATTTTAGGCAGATACTCTACCACTGAGCCACGCCCCCAGCCCCTCACTGGAGGATTCTAGGCAGGGACTCTACCACTGAGCCATGGCCTCACCCCTCACCAGAGGATTCTAGACAAATGCTCTACTGAGCCAAGGCTTCACTACCCACTTCCTCATGCAGGGAATGTCAAGATCTGATTATAGACGGTCTTGTGGGGTGAGAAATTGTTTCTGCCATCTTTAGAAAACAGGATCTGCTCCAGCTGCCATGAGTGGAAAGCCTAGCCAGGGCTGGCTTCCTCTGCAGCGCTCATTCCTAATTCACATGTCTGGCATGGCTTTCCCAGCTTAGATCACCTTGGCTCCCAGTGGCAGAACAACAAACACCTGCCACTGTCCGTTTCCATAGAGGGCGTGGAGCTTCCAGCCATGAGGGACTGCGCGAAGACAGGAATGGGGCAGATGGCAAGTATCCAATGCCTAACAGTACCCAGCACAGCACAGTTGAGATGTCTCGGGTAGTACGGGGACTTGGCACCAAGGCTAACCAGTTGGACTGGCTCCCTGGCAGACACAGGGGAAGGACAGCATAGACTCCAGAGGTTATCTCTGACTCAGTGCACAATGCTCCCATCCATATTAATACTAATAATGTATTTTTAAAAGTCATTATTAGAGGCAGAGGCAGGCCAATTTCTGAGTTCGAGGCCAGTCTGGTCTACAAAGTGAGTTCCAGGACAGTCAGGGCTATACAGAGAAACCCTGTCTCGAAAAAAAAAAAAAAAAAGTCACTATTAAAGGCCATGTGTGGTGTCACATGCCTTAAATGTCAGCACTCGGGAGGCAGAGACAGGTGGATCTCTGAGTTCGAGGCCAGCCAACCTGGTCTACAGGGCTAGTTCCAGGACAGCTAGGTCACACAGAGAAATCTTGTCTTAAAGCATCAACCACAAAAAAGCACTATTGACTACCCATTTGAACACCTTATTTTAAAAATAAGTTCTTGTATAGCTCAGCCTGGCCTTGAATCTACCATGTAGCCAAAGGTGGCTGAAGTCCTGATCCTTCTGTCTCCACCACCCAAGTGCTAGGGTTACAGGTGTGTGCCACCATGCACATCGTCTTTTGGTGTGTGTGTGTGTGTGTGTGCATGTGTGCATGTGTGTGTGCATGTGTGTGATATATTGGGGGTGTGTAATATATTGCAGTGTGTGACATATTGCGGGTGTATGTTTGATGTATTGGATATGTGTATGAGATTGGTGTGTGTATGTACGTGTGAGTGTGTGTGGTGTCCTGTGCTGTGTGGAGGTGTGGGTGTGTATTGTCTCTGTATGTGATTTATTGGCATGTATGTGTGGGATGTATTGCTGTGTGTGTAATGTATTGGGTTGTGTGCGATGTATTGGGGTGTGTACACACATGTGTGGAGGCCAAAAGCTCAGCTTGAGTATCTTCCTTAGTCTGCTCCAGTTCTGCTGCCCAGCACGCCCTGGCCATCCTTCTGCCTCTGCCTGTTGTGTAGCAGTTTTCCCCAAGTTAGAGCATTTCATCTTGGAGGACTTCACAAATCTCAGGAAGTCCCTGAAACTGACAAGTTGTACATGTCCCTCCTCCCCCACTGATCCTTATATGATCAGTAAGGACCACTGAGGAGAGGAGATGGCTCTCCGACCCTTCAAGTTGCCTGCAAGCTGTGCAGTGACTCCCAGGTTTCACTCAGATCGGCGCGGGCTTTGGTGATGAAACAGTCTTTGAGCCATCCTTGCGCCTGTAAGTGACTCCCAATAAACTCGTTTGTTCACTTTGCCCTGTCATGAGTTCTCTGTCTGGGATGTGTGGACATTTTTACATGCCTCCCCAGGAATAGAGTCAGACATGTTCCGCAGTGCTGGAGTTCCAGATGCATGCTGCATGCCCCAGCTTTCATGTGGATGGGCACTGGGGATCCAAACTCGGATCCTTAATCTTGTTCAGCAAGAACGTAACCGACTGGAAATTTTCCATTTGGTCTAACTTGTTTAACTCTGTAACTCAGACCAGCCTGGAACTTATTGTGGTTTTTTATGACTTTGTTTGTTACTGTTTGAGACAGAGTCCTGCTATGTAGTCCCCGTTGCTGGCCTAGAACTATTTAGACAAAGCCGGCTTTGAACTTTTGGTGATTCTCCAGTCTCTGCCTCTACATGTAAAGTGCTGTTGCACACACACACACACACACACACACACACAAAAGCAATAGCAATAATAATAATAACCCATACCTTTAATCACACCATTCAGAGAGGCAGGCGAATCTCTGCAAACTCAACCCAGCCTGGTCTATGGAGTGAGTTTCTGGCCAGCCAAGGTCACATAGTAGTATAGTAGTAAGACCATTTCAAAATAATGATGATGATAGGGCTGGCGAGATGGCTCAGTGGTTAAGAGCGCCAACTGCTCTTCCGAAGGTCCCGAGTTCAAATCCCAGCAACCACATGGTGGCTCACAACCACCGTAACGAAATCTGATGACCTCTTCTGGAGTGTCTGAAGACAGCTACAGTGTACTTACATATAATAAATAAATAAATCTTTTAAAAAAATGATGATGATAATGGTGATGATGATGATGAATTAATTAAGCCCGGCAATGGTGGCCCACTCCTTTAATCCCACCACTTCCCACCACTTGGGAGGCAGAGGCAGGTGGATTTCTGAGTTCGAGGCCAGCCTGGTCTAGAGAGTGAGTTCCAGGACAGCCAAAGCTATATAGAGAAACCCTGTCTTCAAAAAAACAAGTCAACAAACAAAAAATGGAAGAAGAAGAAGAAAGAAAAACAAATAAAGGTAGGAGAGAAAAGATGGTAAATAGCACAAGGGGATGTGGACCTGATTAGAAGTAGCTCTTTCAGGTGATTCCAATCTCTGTTGTCAGGATTCCCGCAGTCCAGCAGAGTAGTGTCAGGATAGCAAACAGGAATCTGCAGCAAGAAACCGCCAGGCCTCCACCAAATCGGCACAAGACAGCAGCATCAACCAGGGCCATTCGGGACAACAGGAGACGTTCTCTGTTGTGCCTCTCTCAATGAAGTGAAGGCAGCAAAGATGAAGACTTGAGACAAACGAAGCGTTCCAAGCCTAGCTATGTAAGTGCACCATCACTGACCGTGGAGTCCTAGTTGTATGCTTTCCAAACATCACACATCCTCCCCCGGGTCTTGCCTCAGCAGAGCACCACATGAAGGGGCCTCACCATGTGAACTTCCACTTAAAGTTTGCCTTGGTCATGGTGTCTCTTCACAGCAATACAACAGTGCCGATGACCATGGCTCAGCGGTTAAGACACTTGTTGCTCCTCCAAAGGACCAGAGTTCAATTCCCAGAACCTGCATGGAGGGGCTCACGGCATATGTACACATAAATAAATAATCAGTATGAAGTCTATGCACATAGTTACGAAGCAGTTTCTCTACCTTTTATTGAAGGGACAGTGAGATAGAGTAGTGTGTCACACAACACAGACCCCATGTGTGATGCTGGCTCATAAAATCATATGGCCTGATGATAATGTCCGAGCTGATTTTGCTTGTGGATCTACTTTCGTGATGCTCGTGAGGATCAATTGCCTAGCAACGCCCTTATCTGAACGGATGCCCATTGTTAAGTGACATGTGACTGCTGATCTATACAAGTGAGACAGCAGGACAGAGTCAGAATATGACTTAATTCAGTACACAAATATCTCCCAAGTCAGTCACTGTCCTAGCACTGGTGGGCCAGTGTGACCCTTGTGGAGTTCCTGTCCTCTTGGGGTACAGATTCTGTACCAGACAATACAAGGCAAACAGAATTTATCCCCTATGATAAAGGGGACAGGGTGGGGGAGCAGGATCTGGTGTCTGAAGCTCTCTAATGAGGCAAGCCTCAGGAGAGATTAGAATTGAAGGAGGAGGAAGCCAGTCAGTGGAAAGATGCCCTGGCAGAGTGGATAGGAAGTGCAAAGGTTCTGGGGTTGATGGACTAGCACAGCACGTCATCAGAGCGACCAGGGTGATAAAAATGTTGCTTAAGAGGGAGATGAGAAGGAAAGTGGGGTCAGGGAAGGCAGGGTCAGGGAAGGAAAGGACTTATATCTAGGACCTTTCAAACCACAGAGAGAACATTGGTTTTTATGTTCAGGGAGATGGAGCCGTGGGCGTATTCTGACCAGAACAGTGGCCTGGACTGACTCACATCTTCACAGGATTCTTCTGGCTGTTTTGTAAGGCCTAACTGTAGGGGACAAAGGGAGATGCCATTGTGATACTAGTTTCTACAAGTCCAGGGATGGTGTGTTTTGTCTGTGCACTTGCCACGGGGCCCTCCTCCTTCACCTCCTCCAGCGCCACGGCCTGCTGACTCTGTGTGTGTGTGTGTGTGTGTGTGTGTGTGTGTGTGTGGTGTATTTCAAGACAGGGTTTCTCTGTGCAGCCCTGGCTGTCCTTGAACTCACTCTGAAGACCAGGCTGGCCTAGAACTCAGAGTTCTGCCTGCCTCTGCCTCCTGGGTGCTGGGATTAAAGGCACCACTAAGCTCCAGCTAACTAAACTCCAGCTACCTGCTGACTTTATGAAGGCACAAAGGAAGTAGCTGATGCCAGTCTCCAGACCCAGTAATCAGATGCACAGGCCAGAGACAGAAGAGCAGGAGAGTCCCAGAGAACACTTGGGCACTGTGTAAGAAAGCCCTCTGGGGAGTGGAGATGGCACCCGGTGATGGCTACTCTGGTTTGGGTTGTTTTAAAAGTTTTGCTTTTATTTTGTTTTTAATACTTATTTATTTTTTAAAGGTCTATTTGTTTTATATGCACGAGTCTTTGCTTATACGTATGTGCATTCACCATGTGTTTGCCTGGTGCTCACAGAAGCCATCAATTTTGAGAAGGAATCAAATCCCCTGGAAATGGAGTTATAGGCTGTTATGAGTCACCCGATGGGACATGGGTACTGGGATCTGAACTTGGGTACTCTGCAAGAGCCTTAAGTGCTCTGAACAGCTGAGCCGTCTCTCCAGCCATTTTTGTTTTGTTTTGTTTTGTTTTTGTTTTTGAGAGAGGACCTCATGGAGCACAGGTTATTCTCTAACTCTTTCTATTTGGTTGAGTTTTTGGTTCATTTGTTTTGATTTTTTAGAGGTAGTACCTCACTGTGTAGACTTGGCTGTCCTGGAACTTGCTCTGTAGACCAGGCTGGTCTTAAGCACTGAGATCCACCTGCCTCTGCCTCCTGAGAGATAGGATTAAAGGAGCCCACGACCACACCCAGGTGTCCTAAAACTCAACAACAGCCAAAGATGATTGATTGAACTAATGATCCTCCTGCCTCCACCTCGCCAGAGCTGGGATAGCCAGTATGTACTGTGATGGCTGCTTAGAGAGAGGCTGGGTTCTGATCTCCCAAACTCCTCTTGAGTGTCAGGTGCCCCTTCATCTCCTCTTCATGAAGTCCTCCTTCAACCCTCTTCTGTCTGTTGAACACCTCCCTGCAAATCTCTGGACCCCCGTGTCAGTTTGCTCACCCTGGGATACATTTGTCTACTCTGGAGTGGACCACTGTACCTGGGTAGCTATGGGTGGCATTTTCGTGTGAGCCTCTGAGCCTTTGAGTATACATCTGGCAACCCTTTCTTGCCTGCTGTGGGGTGGGATTGAGATGTGGGACAGCCTGGACTTTTACGGTGGCTGGGAGTCACACAGAGGAGATAGATGTATCTCTGGGCGTGTAGAGCTGACAAGGGGGTCCAGAGATTTGCAGGGACTTATGTGACAGGAGAAGGTTGAAGAAAGACTTCCTGGAGAGGGGATGAAGGAGCCCCACGCAAAGGTCACTTTTCCTGGTTTCACAATTGCTTCCTGTGACAGGGAATGCTAAAACAGCTTTGAGAGCCCTGCCAAAACCTACAACATAAGCCTTTCCACTAGGACTGATGGGTAAAACCTTGGCTCACAGGGCAGCTCAACGCTGGTCACCCTCAGACTGGCCAGAGACTGGAGGGGGAGGACCCTCTCTCAGCATGACCCACAATTATACCACCCCCCATCCATAGCAGTATCCCAGGCTAGTTTCTACCCTCTGAACAGAGGCAGAACCCTCCTTCTCCAGCCCCCATCCAGCATTCTTGGGATTTTGTTCCACACTGCCTCGGCGTGTGAGGATCCTGGAGTAGACTGATCTGTGACCCCTTACTTTGACCTGTGACCCTCTCTTCCATCCCGCGGTCCTAGCAGCCTGCTCTTTCCCTCAGCCACTCACCTGCCGACGCGCCAGCCCACTTCTCCTCCCCTCCCCCCAAGGTGGGGAAGGAATGGCGGGCAGAGAAGGAAGGCGGAAGGGGGGTGACATTCCTTGGATTCCCTGGATGGGGGGAAGTGAAGGAGTCAAGGAGAGCAGAGCAGAGCAGAGGGAGGGGCACCCCATCCCCACCTCATCACCAAAGAGGCCGACCAGGACTGGGAATTGAAAACCCATTAGAGAAAAGATTGACCTGACCAGTTCCAGGCCACTGCTCAGTCAGAGGAGGGGCGCTTCCCAGCAAGGTGGCTGCCTCTAAGGGGAGGGCATCCTAGGGCACTCAGGGAAGAGCCGGTCATGCAGGAGAGACTACAAAGAGAGACCAGCACAGGCAACTAATCACATCAGGGACCGCTGGTCAAAACCGACAGTTCACAAACCAGGGCGATGGCTCACCCTTGTAATCCCAGTACTTGGGAAACTGAGGCAGAAGGCCAGCCTGAGCTACAGTGGGCCACCGACTCCAAAAAGAAAATAAACTAGGAAAAAGATTCACCTGCAGTCGAGGGCCACATGCCACCTTGGGCATGCGTGTCAAGACCCCGCAGGTGGCCAGGAAGGAAGGGAACGAGTATCTGCGCGCTTTCCCTTAGATTCCAGCTCGAGGCTTGACTGGAGGGTCGGTCCCCACGGCTGAGGAGGAGAGCCGCAGGCGTGGGTTGGATGGAGCAGCGCGCGGCGGTGCTAGCGGGTCCCCGCGCGCGCGAGGGTGGGAGGTCCTCTCAGGGCAGTGGGAGGTCTTGGCCCTGCGCCCAGCTTGGGGATGGGGTGGGCGTGGTCAGGGGCGTGGTCAGGGGCCTGGCCTCCGCTGCCAGCTTCAGGGCGGCGGAGAGCCTCGCCCGGGCTCAGTCACTGCCGCCACTGCAGGGAACATGGAACCCCCTGACGCCCGCGCAGGGCTGCTGTGGCTCACCTTCCTGCTGTCGGGCTACTCAGGTATGACTTGGGGCTGAGGGCAGAGCTGAAACTTGAGGTTGGGGCTTGTGGGGCAGGCCCCTGGAGTCCCCGAGAAGACAAGGGGAACAAGCTTCCATTTCCCCAGGGATCACAATCTAGGGATTCCCCAGTAGGGAGGAAGGCGGGAGGCCTTGGGGTGCACCCGATCTGAGAGCTAAGGATACCCTAGCTCTGGAGCAAACACATCTGAGACAGCTGTCCCTCCCCAGCTCTTTGGGAATCCTGGAGTCTAAGCCCTGCGACCCCTAATAACCTTGAGTACCTGGAATCTGGGATCTGTAGCCCCTAGTCCCTTAGACTGGAGTCCAGCCCCTCCCCTCCCCCATAGTCAAAATAGGTTCTGCTAAGATACTGAAGATTAGCATCCCGGAGCTGTTCTCTAAGTGATTAAGCTCAGAGTTTCCTCAGAGAAACGGGGGACCCTGCGGTTAAAGCACTTTCTAGAATGTTAGGGTTTCCCCAAAATTCAGAGTTTAGGCTGCCTCTAAAGGACCCGCCTCTCTCTGAAAGGGCCGGAAGAACCGAGCCTGACAGAGAAGGTGGAACAGTGTTTTCCGACTGACAGGGCCCCTTTCCTGAGGGCCCCGATAAATCCACACACCTGCATGTGGTGAAGTGGGGAGGAGAAACAGGGGCGGGGGGACACTGGGGACAGGGTGAAGAGAGATCAGGGAAGACAGGATATCTGGCTGCTTGGCTGCTCACAACCAGTCCAGAGCACCAGCTTGGCCCCCAACCAGCTCCCCTGGGACAGGCTGGGCCCAGAGGTGGGTGCCTGAGAACCAAGGCTCCTGGCACAAACGTGATATAGAGTGGGAACCCAGGAGTAGTCTGTGCCAGGTTAGGCGGGAAAGGAATGATGCCAGCCCAGAGGGTAGATTCTCAGCAAGAACCGTGCTACCTGCCAGACCCTGACAGGAATCCAAGACCCAAGTTCTCAGGTCCCTAGGACTCAGAGATCCGTGTTTCCCACATGCAGCCTGCTATACCTCGGGCAGCTAGTTGTCTAAACTTCCAGTCCTTTCTCCCTCAGGACCCAGCCTCACCTCTGCCCAGGTGACTCACCTCACCCTTTTCAAGCTTCTCTGGTAAAGAGATGGGGGGGGGGTGTTGTCAAGGGGCGGGTAGGGGGCTCTGGCGCCAAGCTGGGCAGGTCTCAGCCAGCCTGACCCTCCCACATTCCTGAAACCTGCCCAGCCCTGTCCCCCCTTGCCACTCCCACACACCCATCCAGCTTCTGGCCCAGCTGCAGCCCACACCCTGGCCCCCCACACATGAGAGAGCAGAGGGCCCCCGGGAGCTACTGGAGAAGATAGGATGGAGCCATGAGATAGGATGGGACTAAGATGGAGAAAGACCTGTTATTTAGCCCCAGGCTAAGTCTTGTCCTGTTTGCTGGAGGCCAAGAGGAGAGCCAGGCCTGGCCTTTCCTTGAGGGGACATTTGCTATAACTGGTGAAGAAGCCAGACTTTAGCTTCAAGTGCTGGAGAAGGCTTTACTTTAAGCCTTACAAGTCTGAGAGGCCGAGCCAGTGGCATGGGACTTTAATCAGGAAGGAGGCAGAAGCAGCTGTAGATCTCTGTGAGTTCAAGGCTAACCTGGTTCACATAGCTAGCAGGATTCCAGGCAGTAAAGGCTACACGGTAAAACCCTATTTCTAAAAAGAAGAGTTAGAGAAATACTGACAGGACCCAGGCTCAGAGATGACCAAGGAGAGAGAGAGGATCTGTGTCCGAGGGAGGAGGCGGGGGCCTGGAGGGCTCTCCTTGTTGATAGCATTGGGTGGAATTCGATGCTGCACTGCTCTGCAGGTGCCCAGGCTGAGCTGCACGTGTCCGTGCCCCCACGGGTGGAGGTGATGCGAGGCGAGCAAGTCGCCCTGGACTGCACTCCACGGGAGCACCCTGAGCATTACGTGCTGGAATGGTTCCTCGTGAGTGCTCTGCGCTGGGAGCTAGGGAGGAGGAGGGAGGAGGGAGGACCCGGTGGCCTGGTCACCTTGGCAGCCATTAGCTCTGCCTACACTGGTCGTCTGCTCAGAAGACCCTTACACAGAGCTATCAGAAGCTGCCTTTCCACTTCACAGATGAGGAGGTTGGTGAGGAGGAAGGCTTTGGCCTCATGTCTGTGCAGGACGGGCGTGGGGAAGCGGTTCCCCTGTGGAACAGTGCTGGAGTGAGGGCCTCCAGAGACGAGAGGGAAGGAGAGGAAGTGAGAGATGATGGGGCAAGGAGAGTGAGACACAGGAGACATGGGACAATGAGGGACACAGAGGAAGGAGCTAGGAGTCAACATAATAGCACTTGGTTCTTGTTTGTTTGTTTGTTTGTTTGTTTTTTTGAGACAGGATTTCTCTGTGTAGCCCTGGCTGTCCTGGAACTCACTCTGTCAACCAGACTGGCCTCAAACTCAGAAATCCGCCTGCATCCCAAGTGCTGGGATTAAAAGTGTGTGCCACCACGCCCGACTATAGCACTTGGTTCTTTTCCTGAGGACCTGAGCTCAATCCTCAACACTCCTAGGCTCACTGTTGCTTGTAACTCTAGCTCTAGGGGATTTGATGCCCTCTTCCAGCCCCTAGGGATATCCACACTCATGTGTATGTACACACAGAAACAAATGTATACATATAAAAACCACAAAAAATCAATATATTTAAAAAAAAACAGTTTTAAAGAAGGATGATGCTGGAGAGATGACTCAGTGGTTAAGAGCACTGACTGCTCTTCCAAAGGTCCTGAGTTCAATTCCCAGCAACCACATTGTGGCTCACAACCATCTGTAATGAAACCCGGTGCTCTCTTCTGTTGTGTCGGAAGAGAGCGACAGTGTACTCACATACATAAAATAAAAATCTTAAGAGAGAGAGAGAGAGAGGGAGAGAGAGGGAGAGAGAGAGAACGATGACCATGCATAGTGTCATACACCTTTAATTCTAGCTCTCAAGAGGCAGAGGCAATTATATCTCTGAGTTTGAGTCAAACCTAGTCTACAAGTTCCGGAAAAAACAAGGATACACAAAGAAACCCTGTCTCAAAAAAGTTAAGTAAAAATAGAAAGAGAGATGAGAGTGTAATTCACTGGTAGCTAGTAGAATGCTAGCCTAGAATCCCCCAGTGAGGGGCTGGGGGCGTGGTTCAGTGGTAGAGCCCCTGCCTAGAATCCCCCAGTGAGGGGCTGGGGGCGTGGCTCAGTGGTAGAGTGATTGCTTAGCGTGTAGCCACTAGATTCCTTCCCTAGACCCAGAGGAAAAAAAAATCTTGGAGAAAAAATTAAAGGAGGTCTCACTGCCCAAGCTAAGACTGTTCCCAACACACCTACAGGTTGATGGTACTGGGGCTCGACACCGTCTGGCTTCTGTGGAACCACAGGGCTCAGAGTTCCTGGGCACAGTCCACTCTCTGGGCCGCGTACCCCCATACGAGGTAGACTCTCGTGGGCGCCTGGTGATAGCAAAGGTCCAGGTGGGCGATGGACGGGACTACGTGTGCGTAGTGAAGGCTGGGGCAGCGGGTACCTCAGAGGCCACCTCAAGTGTCCGTGTGTTTGGTAAGTGTCCCCAAAACCATCCTGAGGAGCCAGGGGACCAGAGGAGGGGTTCCTGACGTGAACATCTTTCCAACAGCAACACCAGAGGATACGGAGGTGTCTCCCAACAAAGGGACGCTGTCTGTGATGGACCAGTTTGCCCAGGAGGTAATATGGACTGGAGTTGCAATCATTAGGTGAAGAATCCAAGACCAGGGCGCGTGTGCACGCGCGTATGCGTGTCTGTGTGTGTGTGTGTGTGTGCGTGCGTGCATATGTGTGTGTGTGTGTGTGTGGTATTGGAGAGTGAACTCAGGGCTTTGAGCATGCCAGGCATACCAATGAACTATAAACCTCAGCCTCCTTATTGGAGTTTTTACTTGTTTTTGTTTTGTTTGTGGTTTTTTTGGGGGGGGCGGGGGTGACCCCATGTAGCACAGGCTATCCTGAAACTTTCCATGTAACCTTGCAAGTACTGAGATCCCGGGTGTGTGCCATCTCTGCCTATCTGTCTCCTTGGTTTGGTTTTGTTTGCAACAGTGTCTCATAGCCAGCCCAGAATGACCTCAAACGTGTTATGGATGTTTATAGCTAAGGATGACTTTGAACTCCTGACCCACCTGCCTCTGTGACTGATTCATGTGCTAGGATTACATGCGGGAGCTCACTTCGGTTTGGGGTTGCATGAAATAGGGTCTTATGAAGCTCAGGCTGACCTGGAACTCACTATGTAGCCCAGGCTAGTGTCAAACTGACGTTTCTATCTCAGCCTTTTGAGACCTGGAATTACAGTTGTGTGCCGCCACACTTGGTCCAGGTTTTTAATTGGGGGGTGGGGGTGGGGACATACCACATTGTGAGTGTGTAAGGCAGAGGACCGCTTCTGAGAGCCACTTCCCTACCTATTCCTCTACAAGGCTCCCGGGATCTAACTCAGGTCTTCCATCTCCCCCACAATCAAAGACTTATTGGCTGAGCTGTCTCACAGGCTGGAGTGTTGGCCTTTATAATGGAAAGAATGGAAGTCAGGGGCTTCTGTTTCCTCTGCTGGGGACAAAGAGCCCAGTGGACACATCTAAAGGGCAGGTCTGGGAAAGGGGGAACCCGGACTTGCACCCAGCCCAGGCCATGCCCCTGTCTTCCCCAGATTGCCACCTGCAGCAGCAACAACGGAAACCCCGTGCCTCGGATCACATGGTACCGAAACGGGCAGCGTCTGGAAGTACCCATGGAGGTGAACCAAAGTGAGCCATCGGGAGCCAGGTGGCGGGGCGGGGTGGAGTAAGCTATCCTAGGGGACGGGTTAACTCACCTGGGCCTGCTTCATGCCTCCCTTACAGAGGGCTACATAACCATCCGTACTGTCCGGGAAGCCTCAGGCCTGTACTCCCTGACCAGCACCCTCTACCTGAGGCTGCACAAGGATGATCGGGATGCCAACTTCCACTGTGCTGCTCACTACGACTTGCCCTCAGGCCAACATGGCCGCCTGGACAGCCATACCTTTCGCCTCACCCTGCACTGTGAGTCCCCATGACCCTCAGCTCCTAAGCTAAGATCTCATCCCATGAAAGCCGAACTCCCAGACCACGATTCCAATCGGGGTCCTTACTCTACCTACTCACCTCATACTGAGATGATGCCGGGTTGGGTGGCTGACCTTTGGCCTCAAACAGTACCCCCAAACAATCATAGTGACCCTGACTCCAGCATAGGGCCCTGTACCCACAGGACGCTCCACTCTCTCAGACTGAATTGGGTCACCATATATCATCTGGTCTTAAATCTCAAATTGTGCCGGGCGTGGTGGCGCACACCTTTAATCCCAGCACTGGGGAGGCAGAGGCAGGTGGATTTCTGAGTTCGAGGCCAGCCTGGTCTACAAAGTGAGGTCCAGGACAGCCAGGGCTACACAGAGAAACCCTGTCTCGAAAAACCAAAAAAAAAAAAAAAAGAGAGGCTTCTAAGCTTTAGCTGCTTCATCTCTTCCTTTAAAAGTAGAACTGACCTTTCCTCCTCAGCGCAGCCTGGACACACGCCATGACCTTACTTCCTCTCCTCCTACAGATCCCACGGAACATGTAGAATTCTGGGTGGGGAGCCCGTCCACCACGGAGGGCTGGGTCCGTGAGGGTGATGCTGTCCAGCTGCTCTGCCAGGGCGATGGCAGCCCCAGCCCAGAGTATTCTTTTTTCCGCCAGCAGGTAACTCACTCTGTGTTCCCTTTGGATACCACCTAAACTGTCAATACTGACCTTAGCCTCTTGTGTATCTTCAGTGGTGAGGAGGATAGAACCCAGGGCCTGTTGCATGCTACCCAAGTGCTCTCCCACTCAGCCACGCCCCTAACTCCTTATTGGGGAATTCTAGGCAGGGGCTCTCCCACTCAGCCACGCCCCTAACTCCTCACTGGGGGATTCTAGGCAGGGGCTCTACCACTGAGCCACGCCCCCAGCCCCAGAGGCTAATTTTGACAGAGTAGGGGGTGTTTGGCTTGGTGAGGACTTTTGACCCTGACTTGAGATGGTTTGGAGGATACACTCAATTTGTGTGACCTCCTGACCCTTGGCTTGAGCAGACTCTAACCAAGTATGACCCCTGACTCCACCCCCAATTCCTAAGAACAGCTACTGAATCTGGTGTCCCATCCTCCCGCTCAGGGTACCCAGGAGGAACAGCTGAATGTCAACCTCAAGGGAAACTTGACCCTAGAACGGGTGCATCGGAACCAGAGCGGGATCTACGGCTGCAGAGTGGAGGATTACGATGCCGACGAGGAAGTGCAACTTGTCAAGAAGCTAAAGCTGCACGTGGCCTGTGAGAGCTTTGGGAGGAGGGAGGATAGGGTGGGGTCAGGTTCCATCCGCTCCTCTCCCTCTGGGTCCCAACCCTGCCCCCTCCAACTGCCTCACAGATTTTCCAGAGTGCCATACCCAGAGCACACCCTTGGCTCTCTCCTCTGCTTAGAACGTGCTCCCCAGTGTTTTCTAGACAGAGATTAGGTCTAGAACCATCTGTATTCACCCAGGCAGCTTTACCATCAACTGACTCTCCCATCTGGACCCCGTCTCCTTAGAGGCGGCTACTCCAGCAAGCGCCTCTCTTCCTTGCTAACTCCTCAATTTTAAATCCATTGATTTCTGACTTGACTAGATCCTGGGTTTTAAAAAAGTTTTTGCAGTTCACTTCGCTAGAAAGAAAGCTCTGCTCTGTGTGTGTGTGTGTGTGTGTGTGTGTGTGTGTGTGTGTGTGTGTGTACACATGTGCACACATCCTGTGCATGTGTGTGCCAAGGATAGAGGTCAACCTTAGCTGTCTTTCCTCAGGATTGACACAGTTTTTTGAGAAGGATCTCTTCATTGACCTAGTGCTCTCTAACTAGCCTAAACTAGCTGGCCAGCCAACATGTCCCAGAGATCTTTTTACCTCTCTGCCTCCTTAGCACAAAGGTTAAACTTGCACAGCTATATCTAACCTTCTTTTATGTAGAATTCGGGGCTTCTAGGCAGGTGGATGACTGTTAAGCCACATCCCTCACTGGGGGATTCTAGGCAGGGGCTCTACCACTGAACCACAACCCCAGCCCCTCACTGGGAGATTCTAGACAGGGGCTCTACCACTGAGCCACGCCCCCAGCCCCTCACTGGGGGATTCTAGGCAGGGGCTCTACCACTGAGCCACGCCCCCAGCCCCTCACTGGGGGATTCTAGGCAGGGGCTCTACCACTGAGCCACGCCCCCAGCCCCTCACTGGGGGATTCTAGGCGGGGCTCTACCACTGAGCCACGCCCCCAGCCCCTCCCTGGGGGATTCTAGGCAGGGGCTCTACCCCTGAGCCACGCCCCCAGCCCCTCACTGGGAGATTCTAGGCAGGGGCTCCACCACTGAGCCACGCCCCCAGCACTCCAAGCCTATGTTTGGTTGTTTTAGTCGAGACAGAGTCTCCTGAAACTAGGCCGGCCTTGAACTTACTATGTAGCTCTACTACAGTAGCAGAGACAGAGGCAAGTGCTAGTCCAAACCCTTTTAGTCACATTAGTGTGTGTTATAGCAATAGCCTTGATAAGACAGAGGTGTCAGGTGACACAAAATTGTCACAGTCTGAGTTCACAGAAGTGTTCTCACCCCACCCCCACCCCACCCCCACCCCACCCCCACCCCCGGGTAGAGCGTTTATGGAAAGTCTCTAGGTCTCAGAATCAGCAAGGATGAGCAGAGCCGAAGTTTGACCGTACTTTACCAAAGGTCTTGGGGCGAGGGTGGGGGCAGAATCCACAGTGATCCTCCCTGAGGATGAAGGAGCTGGGCCTGACTGTGTGTTGTGCAGGGAAGGGGCATGACCTTGGGTGAGGGGTTCCTTACAGTTGAGGGCATTCCCACAGCGGGCTGACAGCTGACGGTTGACAGCTGCTGGCCCTCGCAGCAGCTGGAGCACTCAGTTGTCAGTGTTGGAAAAGAGATCCCGAGATCAGGGTGTCCACAGCAACGGGGCAGGGGAGCCTCTGAGAGAAGGGGACACAAAGATGAGAGATGGCACACGAAACCCACAGCGCGGGAAGCTTCTGGGCATGCAGACAGAGCCAGTGCAGAGGCCCTTGCGATAAACTTGGCGTTCTCGAGAAAACCTACACACGGGGTCTCTGAGTAAGCAGGTAGGAAGAACCGCAGTGTTCATAGACTAGGCAGGCTCTCGTAGGCTGCGGCACTTTGGCCATGATGCCAAGGGTACTGGGGAGCCATGGCAGGATTTTAAGGAAAGGTGAAGATGGACCAGCATGTCCTTTAAAAAGATCCCTTGGGCTGCTCAGTGGAGGATGACAGATCAAGACAAGTGAGGACATGGGCAGGCAAGCCCAATGAATGACCTGGAGTTTGATTCTTGGGTCTCACATGAAGGACGGAGAGAAGCGTCTCCAGCAAGTACCCTCTGACCTTCATACGTGATCCGTGGCACTCATGCATGCACACACTGACCTTCATATGTGATTCGTGGCACTCGTGCATGCACACACAATAAACAATAAAAATACAACTTTTAAAAAGCGAAGGATAAGTAGGTGGAGGTGCCACACACCTTTAGCCCCAGCACTGGGGAGGAAGAGGCAGGTGGATCTTTATGACTTCGAGGCCACCCTGGTCTATAGAGCGAGTTCCAGGACATCCAAGGGAGGGTATAGGGGACTTTCGGGATAGCATTTGAAATGTAAATGAAGAAAATATCTAATAAAAAATTGAATAAATAAATAAAACAAGTGAGGAATCGTGCAGAGAAGATGAGGACAGGGGAGGGTGGGGTCCCGTAAAGAAAATCTTTTTTTCTGTTAACAGTGTCTTACTGTGTAACCTGGGCTAGCCTGAAACTCAAATCTTCTAGCCTCAGCTTCACAGGTGCTGGAGTCATAGGCACACTTTGCCTAATCAGCCAGAATTTTTTTTTTTTAGTATTTATTTATTATTATATATAAGTACATTGTAGCTGTCTTCAGACACTTCTGAGGAAGGAGTCAGATCTTGTTACAGATGGTTGTGAGCCATTATGTGGTTGCTGGGATTTAAACTCAGGACCTCTGGAAAAGCAGTCAGTGCTCTTAATCGCCGAGCCATCTCTCCAGCCCAACCAGCCAGAATTTAGTTGTCTTGTGAGACGCTAACAATTGAACACAGGGTCTTTTCCATGCTAGACAAATGCTCTATCCCTTGTGTTTATACCTAGCCATGAGCCCACCAAGGTTGTCTGATGAGTTAAAAATTATCATTACATTTTAATCCATTGTGCACAATACATGTATGCATGTAATTGGCAGAAGTGTTATCTCCTCCCACCCTGTGGGTCTAGAGGCGTGAAGTCAGGTTGTCTGGCTTAGTGATAAGTGTCTATTCATCTTGATAAATGTCTACGCCATCTTGCTGGTCCAAGCCCGTCAAGCTTTTATGGAGATGGGATGTGTTGGCACAGAAAGAGAAAAAAATTGAGCTCAAACAAAACTTGAGGTGGAGAGATAGAGGCACAGCGCTGAAGCAGAACTGCCTAGAATCCCCCAGTGAGGGGCTGGGGGTGTGGCTCAGTGGTAGAGCCCCTGCCTAGAATCCCCCAGTGAGGGGCTGGGGGTGTGGCTCAGTGGTAGAGCCCCTGCCTAGAATCCCCCAGTGAGGGGCTGGGGGCGTGGCTCAGTGGTAGAGCCCCTGCCCAGGATCCCTCAGTGAAGGGCTGAGGGTGTGGCTCGGGGCTAGTGCATTTACTTGCCTGGCAGGTGGGAGGCCCTGGGTCCTACCCTGAGCACTGTAAAGCCTCTGAAGGTCAGGTAATGCATTCTTTAGAGCGGCTCTTCTGGTATCTGCTGATGGGCCTGAGTGGAAAGTACAGATATCATTGTACTCAAATAGAACAACATGGCATCATCTGTCCCTGGTAAGCCTTGGAGTGACCACGTTTTCCCCACTGCAGACCTGGATCCATTGGAGCTGAGCGTGCCTGAGGAGCTCTTCGTATTCCTGAACAGCAGCAGCACGGTGGTGAACTGCTCCGCTAGAGGCCTGCCTACTCCTACTGTGCGATGGACCAAGGTGACTGGAGGAAAGAGTTGTCCGACCTTGAGCACTGCCCGGTCCCCGCCTCTGTCTCCCATCCTCTCATGGCCCCGCCTGCCTTTCTACCTCTTCCTTCCCTAGGATTCTGTGACCCTTGCAGACGGCCCCATGCTCTCTCTCCAGTCTGTGACCTTTGACTCAGCTGGCACCTATACCTGTGAGGCGTCCACACCCACAGTCCCCCTCCTGAGCCGCACACAGAGTTTCCAGCTCATCGTCCAAGGTTTGGATGGTTGAGTAGTTTATGTGAATATTTTTCTTGTTTGGTTGGTTGGTTTGGTTTTTCGAGACAGGGTTTTTTCTGTGTAGCCCTGGCTGTCCTGGAATTCACTCTGTAGACCATGCTGGCCTCAAAATCAGAAATCTACCTGGCTCTGCCTCTGCCTCTGCCTCTGCCTCCCAAGTGCTGGGATTAAAGGCATGTGCCACCACTGCCCAGCTCTAAATATTTTTCTTGTTTGTGTGTGCATGTGCGGTATAAGTGTATATGCATTGTGTATACATGCCTGAGGCCAGAAGTTGACTCTGGGTGTCTTTCTCTATTCCTCTCCATTTTTTTTTACTGGGGAGGAATAGGTGTTCTGAGACAGGGATTTCACTGTGTAGCCCCATCTGGTCTGGAATTCACTATGTAGATCAGACTGGACTTAAGCCCACAGAGATGCAGTTGCCTCTGCTTCACGAGGGCTGGGATTCAAGGTGTATGCTGCTGTGCACAGCTGTATTTTTTTTTAATGTTTATTCATTTTGGGGGGCAGTTTGGTGGTCAGAGAACAACCTGCGGGAGTCAGTTCTCTTCCTCCAATACATCAGTTACAAGGACGGAACTCAGGCTGTCTGGCGTGGCGGTGTGCTCTTTTACCTGCTGAGCCATCTTGCCAGGCCCCTCCACCTTGTTTGAGACCCGGAGCTCAGTGATTAGGTTTATGGCTGTTCAGAGAAGTCCAGGAATCCTCCTGTCTCCCCCTCCACCACCCCAGTGCCGGGGTTAGAAATGCTCACTCCTACAGCCATCTGCCATGTGGGTGCTGAGGATCGAACTCAGGTCCTCACTCTTGTATAGCAAACACTTTATCCGCCGAACCTCTCCCCGGTCCCTCCTCTCTGTTTTCTCCTCTTTGCCCTCCTCCCGTGTCTCCCACTCACTGTGCTGCGCTTCCCTGTCACCCACAGGAGCACCAGAGTTAAAACCGAATGAGATAATGCCCAAATCAGGGAATAGCTGGACAGAAGGCGATGAAGTCATGCTGACCTGCTCCGCCCGGGGCTTCCCAGAGCCCAAACTCACCTGGAGTCAGCGAGGCGATACTGTAAGGGGCTTTCCTTGCCACCCTGAGCCCACCCCAAGTTCCACAGGGAACCCTGACCCTCAACGATCCAAGCTTCATGTCCCCCAACACTCCACCTCAGCCTTCACCCCCCAGCCCTTGATCCCAAGGGGCTGGGCCTGATCCAAGCCTCCACAGCCAGCAGAGCCGCCCTTTGAGGGTAGAGGCTGGAAGAGCAGCTCGCTGATGGTGAAAGTGACCAGCGCCCTGAGCCGAGAGGGCGTGTCCTGTGAAGCGTCTAACATCCATGGCAAGAAAGGCCATGTCTTCCACTTTGGCTCTGGTGGGTACCCAAGAAGGGAGCAGCGGAGTAGACACGCAGGCGGCCCTGATCTAGTTCTGAGTACATCGTCATTTTTTTTTCTCATTACAGTGGCCCCTCAGACTGCCCAGGCTGGAGTGGCTGTCATGGCTGTAGCTGTCAGCGTCGGTCTTTTGCTACTCGTGGTCGCTGCTTTCTATTGCATGAGACGCAAAGGGCGCCCTGGCTGCTGCCGGCGAGCAGAGAAAGGGGCGCCGTAAGTGCTTGCAAGCTTCAAGTCCTTTTGCAACCTCAACCAAAAACAACTCTGTGGTTAAAGGAGCCCCAAAGCCATCAGCTACCTGGCTTCTTCTGGCTATCTTCACCCATCTCTAAGCCAGAATCTCACCCAAGCCACCTTTAATCTCCTCCAGCAAGACCTAACTCCATCTCCTTCCTACCATTCTCCATTGCAGGGCTCTACCTAACTTTAGCTCTAGTCTCTAGTTTTGTCTGAAGTATTGTGGCTGGAACACAGACTTTAGTACTAGACAAAGTCCTTACTCCTGAGCCACGCCCCTATAGGATTGTGGCTCCCAGCGCTCGTGAGGCAGGGGCAGATGGTTCTCTGAGTTCGAGGCTAGCCTTGCCTATAAAGTGAGTTCCAGGACAGCCAGGGCTACACAGAAAAACTCTTGTCTCCAAAACAAAACAAAACAAAACTGAAAAGGGGGTGGGGGAGACGGAGAAGAAGGAAAGAAAGGAAAAAAGAAGAAAAAGAAATGTCCTACAGGCCCGATTTTATGGAGTCAACTTCTCAGTTTACCATCTCTCCTCCAAAATAACTCTAGCCTATGTTAAATTGATATCAAACCAGCCAGAACCCTGGGGGATTCTAGGCAGGGGCTCTACCACTGAGCCACGCCCCCAGCCCCTCACTGGGAGATTCTAGGCAGGGGCTCTACCACTGAGCCACGCCCCCAGCCCCTCACTGGGGGATTCTAGGCAGGGGCTCTACCACTGAGCCACGCCCCCAGCCCCTCACTGGGGGATTCTAGGCAGGGGCTCTACCACTGAGCCACGCCCCCAGCCCCTCACTGGGGGATTCTAGGCAGGGGCTCTACCACTGAGCCACGCCCCCAGCCCCTCACTGGGGGGATTCTAGTCAGGGGCTCTACCACTGAGCCACGCCCCCAGCCCCTCACTGGGGGATTCTAGGCAGGGGCTACACCACTGAGCCACGCCCCCAGCCCCTCACTGGGGGATTCTAGGCAGGGGCTCTACCACTGAGCCACGCCCCCAGCCCCTCACTGGGGGATTCTAGGCAGGGGCTTTCCATGCATCCTAAGCCCCTTTTTGAGTATTTTGAGACAAGGTCTCATTGTGTTGTCCAGGTTCGTCCAGGTTGCTCTTGAACTTTCAGTTCTCTTTACCCTCCCAAGGGCTAGGATTAGTCATGAAGCCCAACTTCATCTTCAGACTAGACTTTGTCTTATCCGAAGTACTGATTGCATCCAAATGCTAGCCATACCCTGACCTGCTCCTTAAAGCTACACTTCCAGTAGCAATCATCATAGCCACAGCCCAAAAATCCCAGTCTGTGGCTAGCCCCAAACTGCCTATACCCAGTCTTTCTACAGTTGTCACCTGAGACCAACCAAATCTATCTGCCTCTCATCTCATCTCCAACCTCCCATAGCATCAACGATGTCTGTCCATAAGTGTCCCGGACTAGTCTCGGATGCTTCAAACCCAACCTCAATGTCAGCAAACAGCCTCACCTCCTACACCAAATCCAATGCCATCAGCACCCCCACTCCCTCCCACCTCCTTCTCTAGCAGTGACCATTTCACCACGTCACTCTCCTCCCACAGGCCAGCCAGGGAACCGGAGTTGAGCCACTCTGGGTCAGAGCGGCCAGAACACACGGGCCTTCTCATGGGTGGGCCCTCCGGAGGAGGCAGAGGTGGCAGTGGAGGCTTTGGAGATGAGGTGAGTGATGGTCTGGGTGTCCAATGGAACCAGCTAAGTGCATGGCCAGCCTTGGGGGCTCAGGCTTAGCTGTCCGTTCTGTCCCCAGTGTTGAGGCTGACGACCTCCCAGAGGCAATCTCTGGATCTGGAACTTTGGGCATCATCGGAGGACCGGCTCTGAGCACGCCTCCGCCTCAGCGCACGCCTCTGCCTCCTTCCTTCTCCAGCCTCGGCCCTCCCTTCCTTCCTCTGCCTGCTGGGCAGGGACCCACAGTGGCCAGCGGCCTTGGGGAGGGAAAGAGGGAGGTGGGGGCTGGGAGGGGGCCTTCCTCCAGGGAATGTAACTCTCCCAGGCCCCAGAATAGCTCCTGGATCCAAGCCCGGGGCCCGGCCTGGGACACGGCGCTGAGGGTCGGCAGGCTGGGGCTATTTTTACCTCCTGACTCCCTTGCTGGGCACTACCCCCCCACCTGATACCCTGCTGTGTAGTCTGACACTGGAGTCCCCAACCCACCCCATTCCTGCCCTCATCCTCAGCCCATCATTTGTGAACACTGGACTCTGAAATAAATGCTGCCTGTCACGTGGACACTTTCCTACCGCCAGGTTCTCTTCTCAGGGAGGAAGATAAAGGGGGAAGGGAGGGTGCAGGCCATTTTCCCCGTTCTACTACTGCTGGCTGGCTGCCTCCTCACACACCCTCAGGAACAGTCTGATGTCAAACAGAACAGTAGGAGACAGGCTGGAGGGGGTTAGAGAGCTAGCATGGAACAAGACTCAGCTGGCTGATCCTGGAAAAGAGACGCCCGGGTCCGAGCAGCAGCTTGCTCACTGTGAACCAGGGCCCAGTGTCTGCTTAGGAGCCAGGTCCTGTCCCCTTAAGGAAAAATTCCCAGAGTCCCTAGGGGCTGAAGCTAAGTCTAGAAAAATTTTCTTCCCTTCTTGGAGAAGCCAGGGACTCCCTGGGGAAGTAGGGGTGATAAAGGCAATACAAAAGGAACTTGGGGCAGAACGAAGAAATCGACGGACTTTCTGAGGTCCAAACAAGGACTGGAGAGAAGGATGAAGGCCTGCATGGTGACATGCCTGTCATCTGAGCAATTGAGATGCAGATGCAATTGGATAGTAAGTTCGAGGCCAGCCTGGGCTACAGTGTGAGAGCCCATCTCAATAAGTGAAATAAGGAAAGAAGGAACAGGAAGAAAAGCAAACAGACATTAGTAAAATAGAGGGCTGGGGGGGATGGCTCAGTCAACAAATTACACTTTGCAAGCATGGAAATGTGAGCTCACCCACCTAGAGCCCCACATATAAAGCTGGAAATAATCCCCTTGCTTGGGATGCAAGACAGGCAGGTCCCCTGGGGCTTGCTAGTCCAGCCTGGTTGGCAAGTTTCCAGACCAGTAAGAGACCCTGTTTCCAAGCACCCAAATGGCTGGGGCTGAAGAGGTGGCTCAGTGGTTAAGGGTGCTTGCTGCCCTTGCAAAGAACTGGAGTCCTATTCTGCACGGGTGTCAGGCAGCTCACAACCCCTGTAACTTCAGCTCCAGGCTGTCTGGCTCCCTCTTCTGGCCTCTGCAGCCACCAGCAGTCACTTGCACATACCCATGCACAGACATAATTAAAAGTTAAAATAATTTTTCTAAGGTTCATAGTGCCTAAGGAACATCCAAGGCTATCTTCTGGCCTCGACATGCACATACACACATATACATAATCACACACACATGCACATTCACACAAATTAAATTGAATAATTACAAGGACACAAAGTATGCCATTGTTAAAAATTGTTGTTTAAAACGAAAGTTATTTTAAACTTGTGAATTATTTATATCTGGAATGTTCCATTGAACATTTTTGGACGGAGGCTGACTGTGGGTTACAGAAACCACGAGAAGAGGGGAAGGCAAATTGGATTAGGGAGGCCACTTCCAGTGGCCAGACCCCAGGCTTTGTTCAAATCCTCCTACCTCTCTGTCCCTGTCAGCAGAGCTCTCTTGTCCTTGTACTCGTGGCAGAGTTGAAGATGGTGGGCTTGTGAATTAGCTCGCTTGTTTGTGACAGGGTTTCATGGAGCCCAAGCTGGCCTCAAAGTCTCCATCCTCCTGCCCCATACCCTAGAATGCTGGGACAAACAAAAGAAGATGAGATGGCTCAGGAGGTGAGGGTTCAAGTCCCCAAGCCAGATGACCTGAGTCATCCCCCAAGTCCACCTAATGGAATGAGAGCCACCTCACACAAGCTGGCACACACAAGACTAAATAAATGTGGGGGATGGGGGAGTGAAATTTTGATTTAAGTCCAGCTAGGCACGGTTGTTCACATCTGTATTCTTAGTAGAGCACTGAGGCAAAGCAGGATTGCTGCAAGATCAAATCCAGCCAAGGGTATGGTGGAAGGAGACCCTGGGGTTGCAGGGAGAGACAAAGTACAGTGATGCATACTGGGAATTCAAGCATTTGAGAGGCACAAGTAGTAAGCCCCACCCCCCAGCACTGGGGAGACAGTGGCAGAGGAAGCTCTGTGAGTTCAAGGGCAGCCTACTCTAGAAATAGAGAAATACTATCTGAGGGGTGTGTGTGTGTGTGTGTGTGTGTGTGTAAATCCTATCCTTACACACACATACTAAACAAAATGTAAAAGTTAGATGTATAACTGGAACGTTCAAAGGTAAACTACCTTCAGGCTCCAGTGGACTTAGGAGCTGGAATCCACGTCTATCTCTGAGACAATATCACTGATTAGGGGAAGGGGCCTCAAGTCCTGCTGCCCACAAGAGCAGGGTTGCAGAGCAAGTAAGTTACTCAGAACAGGAAGCCGTTGGCTCTGTGCCTAGCAAGCTCTGGCTCCCTCCTGAGTGAAGCGCTACCTCTGGGGCTCCTTGACCCTGGAGGTTGACTTCACAAGTATGAGACCCACCCAGTTCTCTGTCAACAAAGCAAGCTGCTCTTGGGCTGAAGCATGCCTCATAGGCATGAAATCTGGTAGCGCCACACTCCCCTGGCTTCCTTCCTGAGCCTGCCCTACCCACAAAGACCCGCCTAGAGGGAGCCTAGCCCACTTGGTGGCAGTCCAGAAGAGCAGGTGCACAGGGGAAAAAGACGGCCGGACATGCCGACTCTTCTGGGCTTTTTTTTGTTTTTTGTTTTAAAGATTATTTTATTTATATGAATACACTGTAGCTGTCTTCAGACACACCAGAAGAGGGCATAGGATCCCATTACAGATGGTTGTGAGACAACATGCAGTTGCTGGGAATTGAACTCAGGACCTCTATAAGAACAGTCAATGCTCTTAACCACTAAGCCATCTCTCCAGTCCCCAGACCTCCTCCATCTTTAGCTGGGTCAGAATAAAAGAGCTTTGGAAAGACAGTGATGGGTCTGCCAGGCAGCTGTTCGGATAAAAGCTATACCAGTCTGAGCAACTTCGTTTGTTTTCTGGAACCATGATAGAAGGAGAGAATCAACTCCCTAAATTTGACCTCTGACCTCTATGCATGCTCTGCCCCCCCCCCAGAAGAAAATGGGGAGAAGGAAGAGGAAGGGGAGGTTATAATCCAGGACTTAAGATGGCTCAGCAGGTAAATGTTGCTCGCTACCAAGCTGAAACCTGAGATCAATCTCTGGAGACCCACAAAATTGAAGGAGAGAACTGACCCCCACAACCTATTCACATAGGCCCCTCCCAACCACAAATTAAAAAAATAAGTATATACATATACAGATTCAAGAGGTGGTAAGCATTCATTGTTCTTTCCTGTAGAGGACCCAGGCTTGTTTCCCAACACCCATATTGCAGTTCACAACAATCCATAACTCCAGGGAATCTGCTGCCCTCTTCTGGCCTCCACGGGCACCAGGAATTCATACGGTGCACATCCATCCAGGCAAAATGCTCATATATATAAAAGTAAACCTCAAAAACAAAAAAGTCACCGGGTGTGGTGGCGCACGCCTTTGATCCCAGCTCTTGGGAGGCAGAGGCAGGCGGATTTCTAAGTTCGAGGCCAGCCTGGTCTACAGAGTGAGTTCTAGGACAGCCAGGGCTACACAGAGAAACCCTGTCTCGAAAAACCAAAACCAAAACAAACAAAAAGTCATCAAGGCTCTCAGCATGGTGGTAATCTTAGCACTACAGAGAGGCAGAGGTAGGCAGATCTCTATGAGTTCAAGGCCATCCTGATCTACATAGGAAATTCCAGGCCAGCCAGGGCTACAGAGCTACATAGTAAGACTCTGTATACTGGCTGATTTTATGTGTCAACTTGACACAAGTTAGAATCATCAGAGAGGAAGGAGCCTGAGAAAATGCTTCCATAAAATCTGGCTATAAAACGTATTTCAATTCGTGATCAATGAGAGAGGGTCCAGCCCATTGTGAGTGGTACCATTCCTGGGCTGCTGGTCCTGGGTTCTATAAGAAAGCAATCTGGGCAAGCCACCAGGAGGAAGTCAGTAAGCAGCACTCCTCCATGGCCTCTGCTCCTGCCTCCAGGTTTTTGCCCTGCTGAATTCATGTCCTGACTTCGTCCAGTGATGGACAGGAATGTGGATGTGTAAGGCAAATAACCCTGTAGTTGGTCTTTGCTACTTTGTGGGTTTCTCTTTTTCCCACCCTTTGTTCCACACTATGCCCCGTTTCACCTACTATCACTAGACAGGAGAGAGACAGGGAGAGAGGGGGAGAGAGATCCAGATCCCTGAATCTAATTTCTTTCCTTTAGTGTCTTCTTTGAGGACAACTATGACAAACCATGACCAACGACCACGCAGCGTACCTATTGGTCCTCTAGCACTTATTTACCCTCTGTACAGTTTCCAGAATTCCAAACGCCACACAGTCGCAGAAACTATACGTGGCTGACAAAAATCACACCTCTGCTGGAGCACGAGGCAAATCATAACCAGCTGCTGCAGACAATCTGAAGGATTAAAATGAAACATTGTCATAATACTTCTGTGCTTTTTAAAGGAACCAAAATCTCAAACTTGTCGCTACAATAATCCTTTCCTCCCCAAGTTGCTTTTCTTGTCACAGTGTTTCATTGCAGTTATGGAAAGCCTGAGTAAGACACTCTGTCTTGGGAAAAAAAAAAAAAAAGTTGGAAGCTACAGAGCATTTACTCAGTGTCTGTCATTTATACCACTAGCCTCATGCCACGTTCCTTGCAAAC
The DNA here is from genome assembly GCF_000001635.26 of Mus musculus. Taxonomy (NCBI): domain Eukaryota; kingdom Metazoa; phylum Chordata; class Mammalia; order Rodentia; family Muridae; genus Mus; species Mus musculus. Next base: position 19,751,547 of record NC_000073.6, on the reverse strand, counting down.
CTGAGATATTATCTGGATGTCATGTTGCATAGCTACTATAAACACCAACAAACCTCACACTGCTCCTTCTCTGGCGGTGGTTTGGAAAGAACCTGTGCCTTAGTTTACTTTTCACACACGGTGACCCTCACGTGGTGATCGTCGCTGATTAGAACTGGGTCTGTAGACCACAGTGGCTTGGAATTCTGTGAGATCTTTCTGTTTCTGCCACCTAAGTACTGGGATTACAGTTGTGCAGCACCAACCCGACCCCCTTCCTAAGATTCTTGTGAGCAACAAAAGAATTTTGAATAGTGTCCATTGTGGACCTGCCTCTTTTCATAACCCTGACCTTTGGCACCAAGCCACTTTCCCTTCCCATGACTCAGTTCCCCTTCCTTCTCCACGGCTTGATCGGGGACTGCTTGGGAGAAGACTTACACGAGGGCCTGGTGGGCAGACAAAGCTAAAACCCTTTATCAACAATGTTGTTAAAGGGGTGTGGCAACAGCTCAGAAAGGAGAGAGCTAGCTCAACTTGGAGTCAGTGCATGCCTACAATCCCTGGCTGGTTAGCCAGGACGACAGGAGATGCCATCTCATAAAACAAAACCAAGGTGGGTGGAATGGCTTCAAAGGTTGTGCCACCAAACTTGGCTACGTGAGTTGGGGCCCCGGCACCCACTTGCTGCTTCCAACTCAAAGCAAGTTGTTATTTGCCCTTCAGAAGTCAGCACGGCCTGCACACACACAAAATAATCAGCAAGCAAACAAATAGGAGCATTAACAAGAGTGGAAAGCAAGTTGGTCAGAGCCAGGGTCCACTCCTTGGGCCTTGCCACATGGGAGAGGGGCTTCATGTATGTGGCCGGTGGAGAAGGGGCCCTACCCCAGCCCAGGTGGCTCTCTCACAAGAAACCCCCAAATGCCTGGCCCTTGGGGAGGATTTGGCTGTCAGGTACTTCAGCAGCGGAGTACCTGTTCCCCTCCCCCATCCCCAACAAGTGGACCTTCTCATTAGCTCCACTCGGCGGCCCTGGGAATGTGAAAAGGCGGGTGGGGGTGGGGAGGGTGGAGCGTCTACGAAGAGACAAAAGGGCCGCCTCAAAACCAGCCACAAAGACCACAGGATTCTGGTGAGATAGAGAAAGTGGGACAAGGACAACCGGAAGGGACTGGTAGGGCCAGAGGACAGACTGACTGGTCCAGCCCCACCCAGCGGGGTTCGGCCTGCTGGGTTGGTTTATGCTGCCCCCTCGCGGAAGGCTGCGATATAAAAAAAGGATACTGGGTGGGAGGGACGCAGAGGCCAGATGCAGGGACAGGAATATTAAGAGTGACACAGAAAAAAACTATGAGACAAGAAACAGAAAGTGACAGGGACGCAAAGAGAGACGCACACAGTCAAAGGAATGCAACGAGACACGGGGACTAAGTGACATAGGCACATGGACAGACAAAGAAACACCAGAGCAGAGCCACAGAGAAACATGGGGATGCGGAGGGAGACTCAGAGGTAGAGAAAGAGGAGAAATCTGGAAAGAAATGATGCGGCGACACGAGAACCCAGGGCAGAGATCAGAAAGAAATGGGGTCCACTAAGAAGTGACCCCGACCTACCACAGCAGCAGGACTAGGAGAAAGGCTGGGACAGGGGTGTGGCCTCACCAAGGGGCGGTGCCTCAGGAAGGGAGGCCCTATGAGAGCCCACATACTCAGGCTAACCAGAGGGCAGTGGGGCGTGGTCTGGGCGAGAAGGCATGGCTTCTCCTGGTGGGAGGCGACCGGAAGTTTAGAAGGGGGTGTGACCGCGTCTCATTAGAGTGACCAGTAGGGGGCGCAGTGGGTCTTCCCGGGTTGTGTGTGGGCGTGGCTCCATGTCGAGTGGGCGTGGTCAAATAGTTAATTCCAGGAGAAGGCGGAGATAGAATCGTGGGGCCAGACAGGTGTGGGACGCGGGATGGGCGGGGTCTTAGCCCTGAGAGGGGCGGAGCCTGAGCCCTAGGATCGGCTTGGCGAAGAGGGGCGGGGCCTGTGACGTCATGAGTCCGGCCCGCTGGAGCTAAGCGAGGGGCCGGGGGGCGCGGATCCTGAGAGCCAGGCGAGGGAAAGCTGGGCCGAACGAACTGATCCGGGGAGCCGTGAGCGGCGGAAGCCGGCCTGGAGCCGGACACTTCAGACCCCTGACTGCCCTCCCAGCCGATCGGTACACGAAGAGTGGTCCCTAGGCACCCCCTGCCCGGGCCCAGTCCCTCCCCGGGCCCCCCATGGCCCGGGCCGCAGTCCTCCCGCCGTCCAGATTGTCACCGACGCTGCCGTTGTTGCCGCTGCTACTGCTCCTGCTTCAGGAAACAGGTGAAAACGCGCGGATGCCTTCGTCAGTCCTCAGAAGGGAGGGAACGGGGCATCGTCCCCCACCTCACTCCCAGCTCCCCGAGGCCCCTTTCCCTCGTGCCCCCTTCTAGGTTGGCCCTACTGATCGAGATTCTCGCAACACACCGGGCTCTCTCTCCGAGTCTCCTAACCTCCCTCTCTGCACCTCGCGTAATCACAAGTGTCCATTCTAACCCGGGTTTCTGACCCCCTCCACCTCCCTCGGCGTGGAAAGGGTTAAATCCTCCCCATCCTGTGCTGATCACTTATCCGGAATCTGGATTTCCGTCTCTGCTCTCCCCCCTCAGGAATGTGGAGAATGTTCCCCCCACTCACACTAGCTGGAGGGTCGTGATGGTGAGGAGGGACGACACCCCCCCCCCTTTTTTTTCTTTTCCTTCTTGTTGGGTTGGGCATCCGAGGCCCGGGGAGAATTGGGCGCGAGGGGACCCACAGTCGAGGTTCCCAAGACGAGTGTGTGTTGGGGGGGGGATGAGTTCGGTCTTTGGGAGCCCTTGGCAAACCAATGATGAGAGTTGGGGGCACTCAGGGGCAGGAAGGGTGTGAGTCTGGAGTGCAAGCCTCAGGGAGTTTACAGACACTGACCCCTGGGTTCTGGGAAAATTAAGAGGTTCTGCCTCCAGGATCTCAGAAGGCGAGCCTAACCCGGGTCTAGATAGAATTGGAGAAAAGGGGTTCAAACTTGTGGGTCTTGGGTTTAACTGTGGGCAAAGAGCTCTGCTCGCTGGGGTCCAGGTGCAGTTAGGGTCCAGAGGCACTATCTTGGCAGGTTCGGATTTAGCTGTAGGCAATGGAATTTAATGATCAAGGGACTCTGACCTTTACCCCTCTGCCCCCAAATATAATCAAAGGCTTAAAGACGTAGCCTGAAATTGGGAACTTAGTCGGCTGTGTCCCAGGTAGAGTCAGAGCCCGGGAGGTTTGCAGTTTTCCTCCCCTTCCCCCTTTCCTTGTGAGTGGCAACGTCCCTGGGGAAGTTTTCCGGTATCGCTTTCACCTAGTTTGGGAGGGGCGGGGCGGGGCTGGAGCGCTAAGAGTCCCAACTCCTGGTTTCGGGACCTTATCTCTCCTTTGGTCACGCCTTTGTCCTCGAAGCACTTGGAGAGGTAAATGGGAGGAGCCTCCTCTCTAAGACTCGCTCCCCTTTCCCCACCCCCCAGCCCTGGAGGGGACTTGGGGCTCTGCGAGGCCAGGGGGTGGGGGTGGGGGATGGGGTGAGGTGTAAACAGGTGTGCTGACCTCGCCCCGCCCCTAGCAGGTGACCTGGCTGTTTCTTCCTAACTACACACTCTGGGATGGGGAGCGGGGAGTTTCTGGAGAGTTTGCTCAGAACGGGGATCAGAAGGATCGTAGGGAGAATGCCTGTCACTTTTGGCCTCGTTTTTTCTTTCGTCACCTCCTTTGAGGTCATTGGCCTTGACCTCCCAGATAGATGAGATCTGTACCTGTCCCTCTGAGTGAATTCTTAGAATCCACCCGTGTGGTACCTCATAGCAGATTCCACAGAACCCCAGAGCAAACCTTGTTCCCCTTCCCAGCCTGCGAACGGGGAAACCGAAAAGGACACTCTCCCAAGGTTCCACTCCCGTCCCTTGAAAGCCTTTGAAAGCCAGCAACCCAATAGCCAGGCTGGGCAAGCTCCCCAAAGTGCTTCCTATTTCCTAGACCTGTGGTGACTGTCCCTTCTCTGTTGAATCCCTGGGGGGATTTCCTGGGGCTGGGCCTTCCCTTCGAACGTTGGGGAGAGGACCTTGGCCTTTCCTAACCCATCCTACTCCTATCTCCACTTCCTCATTCCTTCTCTCTCCCTCTCCTTTTTCTTTTTTCATTTCCCTTTCCATCTCTCCCTTCTCTCTCTTTCCGGGCTCTTTCTCCTTTCTGTTCTGTTTGTCCTTCCTTTGCTCTCTCCATCTCTCCCTTGCTTTCCCTACATCTCTTTCCCCTGGCTCTAGCTGCTCAGCCTCCCTGCTTCCTGGCCTCCTCTGGGAATGGGGCTTACACCACCTGGACCTCCTGCTGGAGCCTGAGCCTCCCTCCCCACTCTTCCCTATCTCTCTCTGCTCATCTATGTCATCCAGGCAGCCCCACACAGTGGCGGGGGAGGGGAGAAGAGGGGATGGCAGGCCTGGCTGTCTCTTCTCGTTAGGGAAGGGGAACTGAGCAGAGAAGAAATGGGGGAGGGGGAGGGGGGGGCAAGAGACAGGATGGAGAGCAGGGATATAGGAAGAGGAGCCAAGAGAGGGAGGGGACGGGGATCAGACCTATGCAAGGATGGAGTAATGCAAGGATGGAGTCATGCACAAAGAATGAAGGAAGATTGCAAGGGAGGGCAGAAAGATACCAGAAAGGGGCAGGGGTGCTGGGGTGCTGGGAGGGGTATAGGCAGGGACACTGGAAGGGCAGAGAGGTTTGGTGACAGGAAAGGAGATCAGAAGACCCCAGCCAGAGGGCTGTGGAGATCCTGTGACTTGGAGAGGTCAGAGCACAGGCCAGTCTCAAGGCCAGCCAGCATGTAGGGGCCACAGGGAGTTAAAGACACGGGAGGCACAGGGAGTCTTGCACAAGGGCCAGCTCCCCTGCCCCCGCTGGGATGCTGATACATTTTTAATGCCCCAGCAATGCTGAGAAACAGAGCAGGAAGGGAGGAGGAGATGGACCAGGAGAGATGGCCCGGCAGTAAGAAAGTATGTCAGGAGCCTTGGAGAGGTGTGAGTGCTGGATGCCTAGAGACATGGAGACCCCAGGGTCACAGAAACAGAAACCTAAGACAGGGATGAACACCTGTGACTCCAGCACTCAAAGAAAGCTGAGGAGGGCGGGGGGGGGGGGGGGGGGGCGGGGGGATTGCAGGGAGTTCAAGGCCAGGCTGAGTTACATAGGAAGACCTTGTCTCAAGACAGAATGGTGGAGTCAGGCCTGTAATCTCAGTGCCAGCGTGGGGGAGGCTGAGGCAGCACACTGTCCACCCCCAGGGCCGCCTTGGCTGGAGAGCGGAAAGACTGGGGGGAAAAAAGAAATGGGCTGGGCCAGTGGATAGAGTGTTCACCTAGCATGCACGACACCCTGGGTTCCAAACTCAGCACCTCCAACGGCAGGCATGGTGGCACAGGACTGGAATCCAAGCGAGAATTCCGGATTGCATGGCTATGTAGTGAGATTGAGGCCAGGCAGGGTTATCTGAGTCCTTCTCTCGGAAGAAAACAAGAGGAGCAAAGCAGTCGGCAGAGTGCTTGCCTAGCATGCATGAGGCCTAGGGTTCAATCCCTCGCACCCAAAAATCACCAGTGGTAGTGTGCACCTGTAATCCTGCAAATGGAAGATAGAGACCAGAGCTTCAGAAGTTCAAAATCATATTTGGCTCCATAATTAAGATCAGGACAGCCTGGACTACTTAAGACCCTGATTCACACAAAATGTATGTTATTGTGGGGAGTTAGCCTTTAATCCCAGCACTCAGAAGGCAGAGGCAGGCAGATCTCTGAGTTCAAAGCCAGTCTGGGCTAATTAGAGAGTTCAGGATAGTAAGTCAGTGTCTGTCTGTCCGTCTGTCCCTCTCTCTCTCTCTCTCTCTCTCTCTCTCTCTCTCTCTCTCTCTCTCTCTCTCGCACTCTAGGGAATGAGAGGCAAGGGGTCAGGGGGAGAGAAACAGACCCTAGAAGTAGGATCTGTACACCAGCAGAGGCCAGAATCTCCTGGAATGGGGATTCACACTGAGGTGTCCGCTCTCTCGGCAGACCAAGAGTGGTCTATCCCAGGCCCCAGCCAGGAGAGCCTTTGAGAGCTTCACCCCATGAGCCTGTCCTTCCATAGGAGAGGTCCTCTGGGAGCTGAGCCCCAGCAGCAGCAGGAGGCTGCGCATCCAAGGGTCCAGAGGGGCCTCGGGAGGCTCACATAGAAATCCAGACACAGCCCAAGCCACGTACCCTGGCAGCTCTGGCTGAGTTCTCACCCCTCAGACAGGCTCCGGATGTCCACTGTGGGGGTGGAAACTATGATTAATGTAATTAATTAATTACCCAGGTGGCTGAGGCAGCAGCTGATGCTGGTCCTCAAAGCCCTCTGGCCTTGAAGGGTTTGCTCCAGCCCTGCCCCACCCTGATATGGTGGGGGCTAGGACACAGCTTGTTTTATAGGTGTGCAGGGGCCAGCTGGGACTGGAGGAGCCAGCCAGGCCGGAAATCTAAGAAACTAGGCTTCCAGACCCTCCTCCAGCCTCCTCCCTCAGACTATTATCCCCCCAGGTCTAACCCTCCCGTGTCTTTCCTCAGTCTGGGCTTTACCTACGCCAGAGGCAGTCTCTACTCTGGCCTGCAGGAAGCCTGCTAGTCCATTCCCCAGGGGAGGAGGAAGTGTGTTTGAAGACCCAGCTGACATCTCTATAGAGCTGTCACCAGTCAGAGGCAGAGAAGCAAGTGTTCCCACTGGCCACTGTCTCTGGGCGTGGTGTTGGCTGTCCGTGTCTGTCCCTGCAAGGTCACCACCGCCACTTGCTGAGAAGCCTGCAGGAAATGTGTTTCTTGCACAAGGCCACGCATCTTCCCCGGCTTCACGACTCCATCTCCCCTGCTTCCCCATCCGACACCCAGAACCCCTGGCTCCCCTCACCACATAGACTTCAAACGCCACAAGTCATTATGCATCTGTCTTCCTCCCCAAGCCCAATGTCCTGCTCCCATTCCCACTTGGGAGAAAACTTCCAACTAGATCAGCAGGTTCTCAACCGCTTTCCGGTGATCTTAGGAAGCCCCAACCGCAAGTTTATTTCATTGCTACTTCATGATCGTAAGGCCATTAGAAATACGTGTTTTTCATTGTCATGACGCACAGGGCTGGAACATCTGACCAGATATCTCTCCATCAGTATAGCCCTTACCCTGGTTTAGAGGCTTTATTTATTTATTTACTTACTTACTTACTTACTTATCGTTTTGGTTTTTCAAGATAATGTTTCTCTGTGTAGACCAGGCTGGCCTTGAACTCAGTTTCGCCCGCCTCTACCTCCCAAGTGCTGAGATTAAAGACCTGGCACCAGAGGACTTTTCTTGGCTCTCACTGACCTTTCCAAACTTTAACCTGTTCCTTCCCCTTGTTTACAACTCCCCGTGGCTCCCAGTACCCTCACAGAAAAGCCTACACACTCCACTTCAGCTGCTGCTTGTGCTGTGGGAAGACGGTATTCATAGGCTGGCATAGGCCAGACTCTTCCTGCACCAGCCTCCCCATGCTGGGGTTACAAAGGTATGTACCCCCCCCACCCCATACTTGGAAGCGCAGCACTTTTTGGTTGCCCATCATTCATTCATTCATTCATTCACTCACTCATTCATTCAGTACATTTACAGAGCACCTTCAGAATACCAGACACTGTTCTAGGCTCCGGAATACAGCAATGAATGAATCAGAGCTCTCTTTCCCTGTGGCTCTGCTGGGGAGATAGGTGGATGGTTGGTTGGTTCTGTGCTGGAGGGAGCAAGTTAAGAATCCTTGTTATCATTATGGTGACCAGATCCTGCCATCACTAGATAAGGAGGAAGCCAGGCTGACCTGCTACAACCCATGCAAAGGCCCCGGAGGCCAGAAGATCAGAGAAGAGAGGTTAGGATACTGAGCAGCTGGGCATGGACATGAAGGGTCTGAGTGAGAAGAGAGCTACTGAAGGCCCCAAGCAGAGAAGAGGGCTACCAGCTACCAAAGTTTCTGGCTGTGTGTGGAGACAAAGCCGGAGAAGTAGGTACCTAGGAGGTGACCCAAGCAGGAAAGGCTGGTGACTTAAGCCAGAGTCGGGACCCTGAGGGAGCACACATAGTCTGACTGGAGATAAATCTTAGCGATAGAGCCTAAAGGATGGGCTTCCTGAGGCTTCTACTCCAGGAGGTGGGAGAGAACACATCAGACTTCCGTGCTGACCTGCTACTAAGGGTTTAGAAGGGCCTTTAAAATGGACTAGTACTCAGGAGGCAGAGGCAGCCTGTGAGTTCGAGGCCAGCCTGGTTTACAGAGTGAGTTCCAGGACAGTCAGGGCTACACAGAAAAACTCTTGTCTTGAAAAACCAAAACAAACAAAAAAAAGCACTACTCAGCCGGGCATGGTGGCGCACTCCTTTAATCCCAGCACTCGGGAGGCAGAGGCAGGTGGATTTCTGAGTTCGAGGCCAGCCTGGTCTACGAAGTGAGTTCCAGGACAGCCAGAGCTACACAGAGAAACCCTGTCTCAAAAAACCAATAAAAAAAAAAAAAAAAAAGCACTACTCTTGGTGTTGGCGGGGAGGGGGTGTTGGTACAACTATGTGACCCCAGTATCTTGAGTATCTTGGGTTCCACGGTTAGCTGAGACTATGTAGTCAGACCCCATCTTAGAAAAACAAATAAAACAGCAGCCAGGGAGACGGCCCAGCGGGTGAAGGTGCTTGCTGCCAAACTTGACAGCCTGAGTTCTGTCTCCAAGACCCACACAGTGGAAAGAAAAGAGCCAACCCCACACCTGTGCATTGGCACCCCCACCCCTGCCCCACACATATGTAAATGCAGTAATTAAATAAAACAAACAAACATAAGCCACAGTTCATCTCACTCTGAACATCCATTCTTGTATTCAGAATTAGAGACTTAGTCTGGAGGTCTTGGGGCTGTGAGATTCTTGTCATTTGTATGTTTTCATTTATGAAGGGCGTCCCTGGATAACGAAGGTTAACCTGGAATTCTCTGGCCCCAAACATCCTTATGCCTCTGTCTCCTTAGTTTTGGAATTATGACTGAAGGCTGCTGAGCCTGGTTCACTGATACCTCCTGTGTGTGTGTGTGTGTGTGTGTGTGTGTGTGTGTGTGTGTGTGTTAATACAAGAGGACAATGTTCAGGAGTCTGTTCTCCCTATCCACTACTCGGATCTCAGAGATTAAAATCCGGTTATCATTCTTGGCTGCAATCACCTTTACCCGCTGCGCCATCTCACCAACCCCTCCCCGACACCTTTTCAAGCCCATTTTTCTGTCCTTGATGTCCTTTTGCCTAGCTCCAAGACCTGTTCTAATTCACATTTGCAAAGCTGTGTAATCCCAGCTCTTCTGGATGGTGAGACAGGAGGATTGATGTGAATTCAAGGCCAACTGAAGCCAAACATTGAGACCCTGTCTAAATAAACAAAATAAAACCCAGGCGGAAGCAAAGGCAAGCCCTGCCAGATGTGGCCTGTGGGGACAGGCACTGACCCTGTGACCTGGCCTGCAAAGAGTGTCAGATCTTTTACTTGAATTGTTCCAGGGGAACCTGCAGGGTGACTTAAATGTCTCCATTTTACACATGAAAGAACTTGGGCTTGAAAAGGTCACCCAGCCCAGAAGCAGCAAGCAGCAGGAAGCTCTCATCTCTCTGTGTTTCAATTTGAAAAAGTTCTCCTGCTCCTCTGTGGTAGGGCTGGGACCCAAAGCTCTCCACGTGGTACACAAGCGCTCTGCCACTGAGCCACGCCCCCAGCCCCTCCCTGGGGGATTCTAGGCAGGGGCTCTGCCACTGAGCCACGCCCCCAGCCCCTCCCTGGGGGATTCTAGGAAGAGGCTCTACTGCTGAGCTGTCCTTTTCCTAGTCCATATGGATCCGCTCTGCGGCAGAGATGAAGCCCTTTTTGTCTAGGTGTGTGGTGGGTTTGAGTGGTGAGGCATATGGTACGACTCTCTTAACTGGTGGCCACTTGTCCCATCCTCCCTAGCACTGTCTGACCCCAGTATTGTGTTCTGTCAGATTCCCTCACCAGGACCACCCAGGTTCTTCTTTTTTAAAGATTGCTTTAAGTGAATTGGTGTTTTGCCTACATACATGTCTGCACACCATATGTGTGCTGTGTCCAAGAAAGAGCTGAGTTTGGGATGTTTGTGAGCCACCATCTCAGGGAACCCAACCCAGGCCCTCTGCAAGAACAATGGGTGCTCTTAACTTCTGAGTCATCTCTCCAGCCACTGGCCTGCTTGCATTTGTTTATTTATTTATCTATTTATTTATTTAGGCAGAGTTTAGCTACGTCTTCTTGACTGGCCTGGAACTCACTATGTAGCCCAGGCTTTCTTCAGACACACAAGAGATCTGCGTGCCTCCACCTCCTGTGTGGTGGGATTAAAAGCTTTTGCTACCACACCCCAGCTTCCCTGGGTTCTTGTGTGTGAGGAGGCCAGGACGGTACACTCACCACTGTTCGCTGAGTGGGCAGCTCTGCCTAGGGTGCTTGCTCTCACTCTCTCTCTCTCTCTCTCTCTCTTATTCTCTCTCGCTCTCTCACTCCCTTATTCTCTCTCGTTCTCTAGATGGTTGTAAGCAGTTCCTCATAGAGACAAGTCATGTGTCCCTCACCTCAGGGCTCACTGTCAATGGCCACTTGTAATTATCTGGCCTCTGTTTGTTTACAAAGTTCAAGTTTCCTGTGGACCTAGGCTGAGTGCTCTTCAAGCATTCCTTGGTCCTCATAACACCCCTGGGGTGTGCGACACTGTCATTATGTCCTCATTATGCAGCTGGGAAACTGAGGCACAGAGATGTTGAGCCCTGGATTTAAACCCACACATTATTGTCCCCTGGGTCATCGTGGAGTACTTCCTCCAAAGCTGAGACACAGGCTTCCTCGTTTCTATATTTGTTCACAGTGGGGAGACGGTGGGGTTGAAGAGATAGCTCAGGCAGAGGACTTGCTCAGCGTCCTGCACAGCTGCCTGAAGTTCTGATTCCAAGGGCTTTTGGCGCCCCCTTCTGGCCTGTACAGGTACCTGTTCGCCGTACATAGATGTGCGCGCGCGCACATACACATTAAATAAAAAAAAAATTACTATATTTTTAAAGATTTATTTATCATATGTATGTACACTGTAGCTGTCTTCAGACACACCAGAAGAAGGCATTAGATCTCATTACAGATGGTTGTGAGCCACCATGTGGTTGCTGGGATTTGAACTCAGGACCTTCGGAAGAGCAGTCAGTACTCTTAACCACTGAGCCATCTCTCCAGCCCATACTATTTTTTTAAAGTGAGGAATTGGGGGCTGGAGAGTTGGCTTGGTGGTTAAAAGCACAGATGCTCTTGCAGAGGTTCTGAGTTCAATTCTCAGCATCCACATGGCAACATACAACCATCTGTAACTCCAGCTCCAGAGAACCCTGTGCCCTCTTCTGGCCTCCATAGGCACCAGGCACACATGTGGTACAGAGACATACATAGACAAAACATCCATATACATCAAATAATTTTTTTTAAGTAAAAATTCAGCCAGGCACAAGGGTGCACACCATTTATCTCAGCATTTCTGGAGGCAGAAGCAGGAGGATCTCTGAGTTCAAGGCCAACCTGGTCTACATAGTGAGTTCTAAAACAGCTAGGGCTATGTGGAGAGAGCCTGTCTCCAAAAGAACAAAATAAATAAAGTGGGAAAATAGAAGGGGCTCGTGAGACCCCACCCTCCTGGAGGGGACATTGGCAGTTGGTTGTCAGGAAGGTCGCTGAAGGAGGGGGAGTGGCGAAGAGTGGGGTAGCGTCAGGCTTGTTGCCCATGTTCCAGTAGATAACCCCACGGCCATGCCAATACAAAGCACCAGGACAGAAGACGTCAAAGTCAGAGACAGACTTCTTGGGAAGAAAGGGGCTCAACAAGAGCCATGTGGGGGTGACGGGGTGGGGGCAGTGACAGTGACCAGACTATATCATATACATGTAAGAACCCTCAGGGAAAAACGAGGGAAAAACTCACCTAGCTTGTGTAATTTGTGAATCAAATCACCATCAGTGTAAGAATCGGCAGGGGACAGAGATGGGGAGACGGAACGATGGACCAAAAACTTTCTATGTCAGTATGAGGACCGAGTTCGATCCCCAACACTGAGGAGGCTGAAACAGAGGAATCCCTGGGATTTGCTGGCCAGCCTAGCTGAAACTGAGCTTCCGGCCACAAGCAACCTTTCTCAAATAATGTGGGGTGCTGAGAGATGGCTCAGCAGTTAAGGGCACTCTGCCTCCCTCCTGGTGTGGTGGCACACACCTTTAATCCCAGCACTAGGGAGACAGAGAAAAGTGGAGTTTGGGGCCAGCCTGGTCTACAAAGCAAGTCCAGGATAGCCAGGGGTCTGTTATACAGAGAAACCCTGCCCCCTCACTCCCCGCAAAAAGAGCACACTGCCTATTCTTCCATAGGATCCACCTGTAACTCCTGTGTCTGGGACTCTGACACCCCTTTCTGGCCTCCTCTGGTACTGCATGCACACGGCACACAGACTTACAAGCAAAACACCCATCTCATAAACTAAAAATAAATCTAAAAAAAAAAAAGACTAAAATGACAAGGTGAGACTTTTGGGATAGCATTTGAAATATAAAATAAGAAAATACCTAATTTAAAAAAAAATGACAAGGTGGGTCAGGTGTGGTGACTCACGGTTTTTTTGTTTTTGTTTTTTTAAGATTTATTTATTTATTATGTGTAAGTCACTGTAGCTGTCTCAGACACACCAGAAGAGGGAGTCAGATCTCATTAGGGATGGTTGTAAGCCATCATGTGGTTGCTGGGATTTGAACTCAGGACCTTCGGAAGAGCAGTCGGGTGCTCTTACCTGCTGAGCCATCTCACCAGCCCGACTCACGGTTTTAATCACACCACTGGGAGACAGACCTTGTGAGTACAAGGCCACTCTGGGCTACATAGTGAGACCCTGTATAACGTAGGTCAGTCGAGTGAGTAGGAATATCATCTCTTCCTTGGTAGAGATGCCTGACCTGGAGATCTCTGGCTTGTTCCCTCCCCGACAGGACTGACCTCTTTTCTCTCTCCCCAGGAGCCCAAGATGTGCGGGTACGAGTGCTTCCCGAGGTCCGGGGCCGCTTGGGAGGCACCGTGGAGTTACCGTGCCACCTGCTCCCACCCACGACGGAGCGCGTCTCTCAGGTGACCTGGCAGCGCCTGGATGGCACAGTTGTGGCTGCTTTCCACCCATCCTTCGGAGTGGATTTCCCCAACTCTCAGTTCAGCAAGGACCGTCTGTCCTTTGTCAGAGCGAGACCAGAAACAAACGCAGACCTGCGGGATGCCACACTGGCCTTCCGGGGACTGAGGGTAGAGGACGAGGGCAATTACACCTGCGAGTTTGCCACGTTTCCCAACGGTACCCGCAGGGGGGTGACCTGGCTCAGAGTCATAGGTGAGTGGAGGGAACCCTGGCTATTTCTCCGTGTCCTAGCTTTCAGGTTGACCATCTTTAATGTGTTGGCAAATGTCTTTTGTTTTGTAGAAGTTTGTATGTTTGTTTTATTGAGATGGGAGGGGGGTCCCCGTGTCTGTGTGCGCGTGTCCATCCCCTGCAATGTTTAGAGATCAGAAGACAACTCTTGGGAATCAGTTCTCTCCTTATATCACGGAGTCCTGAAGATCAAACTCAGGTTGTCAAGTGTCAGGCTTGGCAGCAATTGCCTTTACCTGCAGAGCCACTTTGTCATTTCCAGCCTCTGCCTCTACCTCAGAGTGCTGGGATTAAGAGCATGAGCCATCACACCCAGTTTCTTGGGTCCTGGGGACAGAAACAGCACTTGGGTGTGTAGTAGCGCAAGCACTCTGCGCCAATTGAGCTTCATCTTCAGCCCCAGTTTTCTGAACTTCCCTCGCTCCCTCGCTTCCTCCCTTTCTTTTAAATAGGCTCTCCTGGAGCCCAGGCTGGCCTTGAACTTACTCTGTACAGAGGGCTGACCTTGAATACTGCATCCTCCTGCCTCCATCTCAAGTGCTAGGATTCGAGGAGTGTGCCAGTGCACCTAGCTTTGACAAATGCTTACACTGAGTGCCTACCGAGTCTAGTTGCTCACTCTGTCTGCCAAGGATATGACAGACAACAAGGTATTTTTTTTTTCTTTGAGTCAGGGGCTCAATATATAGCTAGCTAAGACACTGGCCTCAAATTCAAAACAACGCAGCTGCCCCAGAGCTGGGTCTGTAGACATGGGCCATTACACTCTACTCTGGTTTCATCCTGAGAACAAGAGCCGTGGGGGTTCTAGGCAAGCAGGACTGTGACTTGGTGAGGTGTCCTCCTGGGTGTCACAGAGAGGCCAGGCAAACTTGTTTTAAAAAAAATAAATAAATAAAAAATAATAATGTAGCTGGGTGGAGGATTGGAGAGGCAGGAAAGGCTCAAGGAAGCAGGGGGTGAGCTGTAGGCATAGGGTCGCCGTGGCTGACCGCAGGATGAGGCAGTACAATAGAAGTTTTAAGCAGTTTTACAACCGCTGTCCCTGGATTGAAGGAAACCAAGAACCACAAGGGACACACCCACCCATGGGGCCAAGAGATAACTCAGTGGAAGAGACCCGGCCAGCCATCTACAACTCCAGTTTTCACTACACACACACACACACACACAGAGAGAGAGAGAGAGAGAGAGAGAGGCATCTACGCACACACGCATGCACACACACAGGCATCTACGCACGCACGCATGCACACACACACACACACACACACATACGCATGCACACACACACACACACACACACACACATACGTGCGTGCGTGTGCACAGACCCATGCAGGCACAACACCCATACACAGACAGCAATAAAGGACTCCCAGCTTGCTTCAACAGGCGTGGCCCAAGGGCAGAGACTTCTCACTAATGCTGAAAAATGCCCTGCAGGACACAGCAATCCAGCCCTCCAGACACCGCAACACCCAGAGTCTTTCCCTCTTTCTGGCTTCAGAGCTGGAGCTTCCTTTCTGAGGGATGCCAAGAGGGCTGTGCCCAGAGCCCAGAGCACAGCTCTTGCCAGTTCCTTCGGAGCAGGTCTGTCATGCCAGCAACTCAGGAGGCAAGCTTCAGAGTGAGTTGAAGGCCAGCCTGGGCAACTTGGACTCTGTGTCAAAATCAAATTTTTCCATCTCTTCATTTTTTATGTCTTTTTGGTTTTTCGAGACAGGGTTTCTCTGTGTATCCCTGGCTGTCCTGGAACTCACTCTGTAGACCAGGCTGGCCTCAAACTCAGAGATCCAACCTGCCTCTGCCTCCCAAATCTTGGGATCAAAGGCGTGCACCACCACTAACTGCCTGACTTCAAAGTCAAATTTTAAAAAGGACTGGCTAGGGATGAAATTCTTCCAAGTGTTTGCCTAGAATCCCCCAGTGAGGGGCTGGGGGTGTGGCTCAGTGGTAGAGCCCTTGCCTAGAATCCCCCAGGGAGGGGCTGGGGGTGTGGCTCAGTGGTAGAGCCCTTGCCTAGAATCCCCCAGGGAGGGGCTGGGGGTGTGGCTCAGTGGTAGAGCCCCTGCCTAGAATCCCCCAGTGAGGGGCTGGGGGTGTGGCTCAGTGGTAGAGCCCCGCCTAGAATCCCCCAGGGAGGGGCTGGGGGTGTGGCTCAGTGGTAGAGCCCCTGCCTAGAATCCCCCAGTGAGGGGCTGGGGGTGTGGCTCAGTGGTAGAGCCCCCTGCCTAGAATCCCCCAGGGAGGGGCTGGGGGTGTGGCTCAGTGGTAGAGCCCCGCCTAGAATCCCCCAGGGAGGGGGCTGGGGGCGTGGCTCAGTGGTAGAGCCCCTGCCTAGAATCCCCCAGTGAGGGGCTGGGGGTGTGGCTCAGTGGTAGAGCCCCTGCCTAGAATCCCCTACTGACAGGCTTGGGATGTAGCTCAGCAATAGAACACATGCCCTGAATGTATTCTACATTCAATCTCCCTTGCAAACAGAAGCAGGGCTGGAAGTGTGGCTTAGTTGTTAGGATGCTTTCCTGTAATGCACAAAGCCCTGCTTTTGATCCCTTGCACCACATGAAACTAGGGATGATGACACGTGCCTGCAATCCCAACACTTGAAAGATAGAATTAGGATAATCAGAGGTTGAAGGTCATCTTCAGGTATATAAAGTGAGTTGAGACCAGCCTGGACTATATGAGATACTGTCTCAAAATCAACACACACACACTGCAAAGCCCTTCTCCCAAGCCTCATAAAACTCTCTACCCTTATGTAATAGCTTGAACAAGAGTACAGTCAAGACATACTTCAAGCTGGGAATGGTGGCACACGCCTTTAAGCCCAGCACTTGGGAGGCAGAGGCAGATAGATCTTTATGAGTTCGAGGCCAGACAGAGCTACACAGAATCTCTGCCTCAAAAAAGAATCCTACTTTGATAGGGAAAAATAAATAAATCAAAGGAGAGCTGGGGTTGCTGCTCAGTAGCAAGTGTTTCCCCGGCCGGTGAGCACACGGTCCTCGGTGTACACGCCTAAGCTGTGCTGTGAAAGGGAGAAAACGGGAGAGCAACAGGAAGCCTTGGGGGTGGCTCAGGGGCAGAGCCTTGCCTATCATTTACAAAGTCCTCAGTTGTATCTGTAGTATTGAAAGAGAGAAGTATGGAAGAGGGGCAGGCCTACTTTTAGAATATCGATTAGGCCATCGGTACGGTGGATACAGCAACATCTGCCTCAGGAGAGCATGGTGATGTCAGAGATTCCTTGAGGAATCCAGCCTTGAACTGGGGATGGGATCTGAAGAGTGGAGAGCCCCCAACACCCTAGCCAGGCTCCACAGGCAAGAGGGGCTTCCCAAGGGAAGGATCTGGAATATCCCAGGGGCGCTGATGGGCAGACCCACCTGACGAATGGTGGTCAGGAGGAACTGGTGCGGATAGCAGAAGGGGACAGCAGACTGACAGCCCAGGGGATACCTGCCCCGGTGGGCGGATCCAGCAGGACACTGGAGAGCCGTGAGTCCTGGCTCCAGAGACAATACTGGATAAGAGACAGGAGGGAGTGGGCCTTGCTATCTCCGTTGGAGGTTTTTCCATGTTTTCCGGAAGGATGAGGTGAAAGGGTAAAAATGACCACCTGGGGAATTCCTGCTGCTTTTATTCCCTTCTGGAAGCACAGTACAATGGCTGTCACAGGAAAGCACACCGGACACTTTGTTTTTTCCCTTCTTGTGCTGAGGGACGGAACCAGTGCCTCAGCATCACAGACAGGAGCTCTTCCACTGAGCCCACACACAGACCCTTAGGTTTGCTTTTTGTTTTGTTTTGTTTTGTTTTTTATTTTGATAAAAACCTCAAGTGTTTCAGGCTGGACTGGAATGTGTGTGGCTGAGGCTGACCTTGAACTTCTGATTTTCCTCCCTCCCCAGCACCTCCCCAGTGCTGGCATGCACCACCCACCACACCCCATTTATTCTTTTGATTACTGAGACAAAAGTCTGAGTATATAGAGCAAGCCAACCTCAAACTCAACATCCTCCTGCCTCAGCCTCTCCCAGTGGTCAGATCACAGGTTTGTGCTACCAGCCTTGGCCTGTACATCTTTCTAACAGGGCACAGTGGCTATTGTAAAATGTCCTACCCAGGCCTGGCTTGGTGTTGCACACCTTTAATCTCAGCACTCAGGCAAAGGCAGTTGGATCTCTGTGAGTTCAAGGTCAGCCAAGACCACATTGTGAGACCTAGTCTCAAAAAAGTTATATATACATAGGTATATAATTTATATTATATGTTATATATTTTAAATTACATATAAATAACAATATAGCAATATAATATATTGCTATATAACACAATATATTATAAATGCAAAATATATAATACATAAATTATATATTATATAATATACATATATGCATATAGTAATTACTCAGACTAGGATAATGTATGCCAAACAGATCCTAAGCACTGGGTATGTCAATTTCTTTGATCCATGCATCAGTCCCATGTGACATCAGAGAAAATAGTTTAACTGGCTGCCCAGAGCTATGCGTATGCTAGGCTAGTGAGCTGGGTTCTGAACCCAGGGAGCAGATCCGTGACTGTGTGGTTCCATGTTGTCTGTCCGTAGTCCATCCTGCCTGGTTCCGAATGGTCCGGTTTCCGTGTCTCTCCCACCTCTCCTCACCCCACCCCCCGCCCCCGCCCCTGTTGAGACGTTTGTAAAGTGACTGCAAGTTGTGAATCACAAGCTTTCTTTGGTCATCTCCCTAGCCCAGCCTGAGAACCACGCTGAAGCCCAGGAGGTCACAATTGGCCCCCAGTCGGTGGCTGTAGCCCGCTGTGTCTCCACTGGGGGCCGCCCCCCTGCCCGAATCACCTGGATCTCATCTCTGGGTGGAGAGGCCAAAGATACTCAGGAGCCAGGGATACAGGCTGGCACCGTCACTATCATCAGCCGATACTCCTTGGTGCCCGTGGGCCGAGCGGATGGCGTCAAGGTCACGTGTAGAGTGGAACACGAGAGCTTCGAAGAGCCGATCCTGCTGCCAGTGACCCTCTCTGTGCGCTGTGAGTGTGCCGGGAGGTGGCTTTCCCTCACATGCTGTCCGTGCTGGCTCAGTTCTGTCTGCCTCAGGCTCCACCAGCCAAACCTTGCCTTGCCTATGGTCTGTCTGTACTAGAGATCCACCCTAGCCTGAGTCTCCCAGGTACTGAGAGGTACGCTGGCTTCTGTGGGTTCCCGCCTCCCGGAATCAGAGATAAGCTGAGAGGGGGGTGAGAGCCCAAAGGTTCACCTACTTCCGGGTTTCTAGAAAACAGAAAAATATGCCGGGCAGTGGTAGCGGCTCAGGCCTTTAAGCCCAGCACTCGGAAGGCAGAGGTAGGAGATCTCTGTAAATTCGAGGCCAGAGTGCTCAGCAAAGCAAGTCCAGGACAGCCAGAGTTGATAGACAGAGAAACCCTGTCTTGAAGAAGAGAAAACTCTGGGTTTACCTGCAAACAGCTGTCCTCTGTATCGTCTTCTCTGGCTTCCAGGGACAACAGGTTTCCTGAAAATCCTCAACTATCCTAGGCCATGGTCCACGCTGGTCCCCGGCTCTGTTGCTACACTATTTAGTCTGATTCACTGTTGGAGGCAGGGTCATGTAGCCTGGTCTAGCCTCAAACACCCCAGACAGCTGAGGAAGATCCATTCATACGCAGACCCGTAACCTGTCCTGTAACCTGTAGTCTCTGCACAGGGCTCTCTGCTGCCTGAATCCCCTGGATTTCATCCCTGGGCAGCCTTCCAAGGGGTTCCAATTCTTTTGTTTCCGAACAAGGTAGTCCGGGTTGCCCTCATATAGCTAAGGATAGCCACTGCTCTGAAGCTGTTGATCCACCAGATGCCACTTTAAGAGTCCAGGAATACAGCTGGAGAGATGGCTCAGAGGTTAAGAGCACTTCGGAAGGTCCTGAGTTCAAATCCCAGCAACCACATGGTGGCTCACAACCATCTGTAATACTATCCAATGCCCTCTTCTGGTGTGTCTGAAGACAGCTACAATGTATTCATATAATTAATAATAAATTATATATATATACATATATAACATATCTATATGCAGGGATTACAGGCATGGACCACTACACCAGGTTTTATGAGGAGCTGATAGTGGAACTGAGCATCTCGTGCATGCTAAGCAAGCTCTCTAGCCCAGCCGTCCCTCCTGGTGCTGTTTAAACTGCCTTTATCTGAGCCCTACTCTCCCATGTTGTTGACTTTGGCCCTTGGAGGCCTTGGGGTTCCCCAAGCCTTCCCAAAGTGTCCTAGGCTTCTGCAGAAACTGCCTACAGTGACAGCCCTCAGTTTTGTCTAGGGACATCTCCCAGTACTCTCTGCACACAGGCTGGAATTCCTCCTTACCCCAACTCCTGCGCGCTCGCCCGCGTGCACACACTCCCAGCTTCAATTTTGTGTTTTGTTTTGAGTCAGGGTCTCACTATGTAGCCCTGGCTGGCCTTGAACTTTCTATGCACGAGAGTGTAGGGCAGAGGCAAGATGTGAGTCTCCTGATGTGGGTGCTGGAGGCCAAACTCTCGTAAGTACATGCTCTTAAGCAGTGAGCCATCTCTCCAGCCTTGGTTTTCTGAGGAAGGGTCTCTGGTGTACCTGAGCTCTCCTTGAGCTCTCTGTAGCTAAAGATGATCTGAATTCATCTTCCTGCTTCTTCGTCTTCAGGGCTAGGGTTACAAGCATGAACCACGCCACTCAGACCTGGTATTTGCAGTACCATCCTGTCAACTCACTGTGGTAGCTGCCTCAGGATGCCAGTGCCTCAGGATGCTCAGTGTGCCCTTGGCTGTGTAATAGAGTCCCCCCACCTCATCTGCAGTAGCTCTTTCCAGCCATGTTCATCCTGAGACCATCAATGTGAGCCTGGCTACCCTGACTTCCTGCCTGTCTACACTGGCCACCCCAAACTATCTGGATATACTCTATACATGTTGCGTTTTGTGTGTGTGTGTGTGTGTGCGCGCACACACACACACACCATACACACACCATAAACAGGGTAGTTGCTTTCTTGGCCTTGCCTGAGCTAATATCCAAGTGACTTCCTGGGTTGGGTCTACACTGGTCAGAGCATACACAGTGTGGCCTGCTAACCCCAGTTTGTTTTGACTGATGGATCTCTCACCACCAATGCTGCTAACTTGTTCCCAGTTCTGGATTCCACCTGTCTCTGAGTCAGTCATCTTTTTCTCCCAGACCCTCCAGAAGTATCCATCTCCGGCTATGATGACAACTGGTACCTTGGCCGCAGTGAGGCCATACTGACCTGTGATGTACGAAGCAACCCAGAGCCCACAGACTATGACTGGAGCACGTGAGTGATGTGAACCTAGAATTGGGTCTGAGGAAGGAGACTGGGGCCTGGACACCTAGCTCTGAGGGAGGAGGGTTGGGGTCTGCATCTCTAGATCTAAAGGAAAAGGGATTAGGTGTCATCTCTGGGTCTGAGGGAGGAGAGCTGGGGTGTCATCTCTGGGTCTGAGGGAGGAGAGCTGGGGTGTGCATCTCTGGGTCTGAGGATGGAGGGCTGGGGTGTGTACCCCTGGGACTGAGGGAGGAGAGCTAGGGTGTGCATCTCTGGGTCTGAGGATGGAGGGCTGGGGTGTGTACCCCTGGGACTGAGGGAGGAGAGCACCTGACCTCCCAGGTCTGCAGAGGGAGGGCTGACTGTTGGAGTCTTCAGGGGAGACTGCTCTCCCAGACGCCTGCTCTGTTGCTCACCTCACCCCACACCCTTAGGACCTCGGGCGTCTTCCCAGCCTCTGCAGTGGCCCAGGGCTCTCAGCTGCTTGTCCACTCTGTGGATCGAATGGTCAACACTACCTTCATCTGTACAGCCACCAACGCTGTGGGGACAGGCCGTGCTGAGCAGGTCATCCTGGTGCGAGGTAAGGAAGCCTTGTGGTGTTTGAGTTTAAAGCCCAGTGGTTTCTCCCTTTGGGGCTTGGGTCCACTTTGGGGTGTCACTGATGCTGCCCTAGGATGAGAGAGAAAGAGTCTGACCTACCTCTGCACAGGTGAGCATATAGTTCAGCTTGTCCATTTTGGCTTGCAGGTGTAGTCTGTGACCATAGGCTGTAACTGGGGGTGACCAGAGAGGAGCATTGGTGGGGGACTTTCAAACTGGGGGCCTATACTTAAGTCAGGGCTTAAGCTGGGAATGATGTAGGTCTATAGACCCAGTACTTGTTCAAGAATCTGAGACAGGAAGATTAATGTGAGGCTAGCCTGTGCTACATAGTAAGACTCCTGTTTTTTAAAAAAAAAAATGCCCCAAGTTCATTGAGAAGAAAATCAAGAAGTTGGCTTGGGTCTATGGTGGAGGCAAGGACTAATGGCAGCTGTGGAGCTTTGTCCCTGGGAGGAGATGGGACTCTCTTGATGCTCTTTATTCTTATAACTACTAATGAACAGACCCACACAAAGCGAGAAGCAGCTTGCTCAGCCATGAGAACTATCGCCAAGATCCTCAGCTGGAGACCCAGGGTATCCAGTCACCCAGATGTAACCCTATATAGTTGGAACAATTGTCACCGAGACACACCCTAAGAAAGAGTGACCCTGGCCAGGACCTATGTCATGCCATAGGAGCCAGGAAAGAATGATTCTTAGAAATACACTTAGCCAGATTTAAGTAGAAGGTATGGCAGAAGAATAACAAGTTCAGAGCATACAGGGTGTACAGAATTCGTTCTGATCTAGACTGGGCTACTGAACAAAACTATAATCTCACAAAATAAAATATAAGAAGAGGCCTAGAGAAATGGCAGTGGTGGAGCCCCTGCCTAGAATCCCCCAGTGAGGGGCTGAGGGCATGGCTCAGTGGTAAAGTCCCTGCCTAGAATCCCCCAGTGGGGGGCTGGGGGTGTGGCTCAGTGGTAGAGCCCTGCCTAGAATCCCCCAGGGAGGGGCTGGGGGCGTGGCTCAGTGGTAAAGCCCCTGCCTAGAATCCCCCAGTGGGGGGCTGGGGGTGTGGCTCAGTGGTAGAGCCCCTGCCTAGAATCCCCCAGTGGGGGGCTGGGGGCGTGGCTCAGTGGTAGAGCCCCTGCCTAGCATGTTGGAAACCTTAAGTTCAATCCTCAGTTTCTATACAAAACAGAAGACTTAGCAGCACTGGTGTAGGTACCACACAGTTTGCCTATGCAAATACATGAATCTGAAGTAGTGGCCCTACCAGGCAGGACCTGAGCCCCTCAGAAACACAACAAATGGCTTAGAAGGAAGGTGTAAGATAGAGCCTGGCCCTGTGATGTGCTGGACACAGCCTTTCTTGAAAACACACCCTTGCTGAAACACAACAAGTCTTGTTCAGACACCAAGCCAGCTGACATGCCTGTAGGAACACAAACTCACGTTGCTGGTCAGCTCTGAACCCTTGGGACATGTATTCATAGCAAAGCAATTTCAAACGGGGCCATAGTTCACATACAGAAACGTGCTTCCTCACACATCTGAGGAGCGTTCCAGAAGATACCTCTGCATCCAGAAACTCCATTAGGGAGATGCTTGGGTCACTAGGTCAACTGCTAAGCGATACGTATTGAGGTTTCCTCTATGAAGGAAGAGAGGTCACTCTCAGCTCAGGGACCCGGCGGGTGCAGGCCTCACCTAGTCACAGCCTCCTCGCTGGTGCCTCCAGAGACAGCACAGGACATACAAGGCAGAGACAGGGAACGAGTAGATACATTTGTTCCGCTCATCTTCTCAGACGGGGTGTTTGGGTATGTAGCCCAGGCTATCTCTGGCTCAGCCTCCACCTCCAAGGGCTGAGGTGATGGTATGTACTGCTATACCAAGCTTACTTGGTCTCAGCTTTACTTAGTGATAGTCCACTCTACAGTCGGGTGCTCCTGTGTGCTACATGCAGAGAGAAAACTTGGTGGGCTGGAGAGATGGCTCAGTGGTTAAGTGTGTGGCTTGCTCTTCCAGAGACTCCTCCCTCCCCCCTGTTTGTTTCATGGCCCCCATGTTGGACAGTTAACAACTGCCTATTAACCCCAACTACAGAAGCACTTCATCTACAGGCACACACACACATGGGGGAGCGGGCACTGGACTCCCAGAAAGGAAGCCACAGACCACCTGTCGTGGGACACTATTCCTGGGGAGACAAGGACAAACGGTTACTTGTCCCAAACAGGGAATCAAGGACAGATCAATGTGTAGATAGCACCAGTAAGTTGTGCTGAGGTTCCTTACAGAAGCAGAAATGACACAGGGACAGCTGCATCACCAACGCCTGCCCCAGTGCGGGTGCTCCCTGCACAGCCAGTGGGCAGCTCCCGGGGTAGAGACTGCGCTTCCCAAGCAGCTTGGTGTCTCTCTCTGTCTCGTCTACAAGGCTCAGCTTTCATTGCCTCTCATATATGCTTAGAGGGGGAGGAGCCAGCCTCACACCTGGGACTTCCTGTAACCTTTTAAGCCTTTTATTTTCTAAGCTTAAGGTGATTCCCTGGGGATGGAATGTTTTATCTCCCTTTTGGCATCCTTTCCCTTAAGGTTTCCTCTAAGACCAAGATGGAGGTTTTAATTTCAGGGGAAATTAGTGCCAGCTAACACCAGCGTACTTGAGGACATCATTGCAAAGACAAGCCCAACATTTCACACCAGCAGAAAAGGGCACGCTGAGCACCCCAGAAACCAGCGGCTGGGCCAGGCCTGCGGCACACACCTAAGACCAGCATTCAGGAAGGCGGACGGAGGCAGGAGGCCAGCACTGGCTACTTAGTGAGTCTGGAGGTGGTCTGTGCAGCCTGAGGACCTGTCTCAGAAAACCAAACAAGCTGGGCATGGTGGTGCCGCCCTGTAATCATAACACCCGTGAGACAGAGGCAGGGGAGTTTCCTTGAGTTGGAGGGCAATCTTGTCTATATAGCAGGTGCCAAACCAGCTTTTGTTTTGGTTTGGTGTTTGGGGTGTTTTTTTTTT
The DNA here is from genome assembly GCF_000001635.26 of Mus musculus. Lineage (NCBI taxonomy): Eukaryota > Metazoa > Chordata > Mammalia > Rodentia > Muridae > Mus > Mus musculus. The sequence goes on along the minus strand of NC_000073.6, from coordinate 19,726,997 downwards.
TTTTGGTTTTTCGAGACAGGGTTTCCCTGTGTAGCCCTGGCTGCTGGCTGTCCTGGAACTCACTCTGTAGACCAGGCTGGCCTCGAACTCAGAAATCCACCTGCCTCTGCCTCCAGAGAGAGAGAGAGAGAGAGAGAGAGAGAGAGAGAGAGAGAGAGAGAGAGAGAGAGAGAGAGAGGATATAAATCCAATTGGCAGAAGTTGGAGTCTCACACCAGGGAAACATGGGTCCTGCCGCTCTCCAAGGTACTGACCCCACACCCACTCTCAGACACACAGCCTTAGTTCCCACGCATTCACCATCTTGCATGAGCATGGCTTTAAATTTTCAACAATGAAAAACATGAGAGGACACGCTGTGCTACATGGTAGGCCTCTCTGCAGCCAACTCACAATCCTTGACTCAACTCACTGACCCAGGAATAGGCAGCTCAAGATCCCCAGCCCCTCCCTCACTTCATGGGTGCACCCACATTTCCAATGAAGCAGCCAGCAGGGACTCACTGACCAGCACTCAGACCTCATTCCTGCCTCTGTGCAGTACTTAGAAACAGACATACTGTCAAAGTGTCCTTTCAGAGCCCACCCCCACATGCTAGATGTAGGTCCATATATATAGAATATGCTGTTTGCATAGAACTTGCACACAACTCCCCCAAACTATGACTTTATTTGTATGTTTTTATTATTTTGTCCCTTGGATTTTGGTTTTTATGTGTTGTTTTGAGGCAGGATCTCACTGTGTAGCTCCAGTTGGTGGGGAACTCATGCTGTAGACCAGGCTGGCCTTAAAGTCAGAGATCTGCCTGCCTCCGCCTCCTCCTATGTGTTGGGATTAAAACTGAGCAATATCTGAGCCCAGCACAGTACTCTACTTGAAAACACTACTCAAAACCTGGGTGTGATAGCCCAGCCCTGCAATTTCAGCACTTGAGAAGTAGGTTGCATGGGGCTGAACAACCTGTACTCCCGGCCACCAACAGGCTCACTGGTCAGGACCTTTCAGGCATCTATTCCTGTTCCCCTTATGGGCTGAGGACATCATCACAGCCCAACGAGACTCTCGTGTTACAAAAAAGTCACCATAATGGGCAAGGCTTCAAATCCCTGTACTGTTGATTTCCTTTATATTCCCATGCCATGGTGGAGTAGGTGGGGAGCGAGCTGTGGGGGTGAGGTGAACATGAGGCCTGCAGGAAGCAGGGAACAGTAGGAACAGCAGCGTGAGGTAGGGGAGATGATTCAAGACCTCCCAAACCAAGGAGATACACTGATAGGACTAGTGCCTCCCACTACTTCCTCCCATATTCACATTCTGGATCCTAGTGGGAGAGAACAGAGGGCCTCTACTTACAGTGGCCTCCCATCCTGCACTTCTGAACACACAAGGGGCCAGCACCCCGTGCCCTACAGCATCTATCACTGTCTCTATTGTCTTTTGTTGTGTTGAGGGAGAGATGGAGACCACCTGACCTCAGACATGGAATCTTTCTTAACTTCCTCAATAGGTGTGACTACAGGTCACAAAAATGGCTTTAATTCTTAGTGTTAGTTAATGCTGGAGATGGAATACAGGGCCTCTAAGCAAGCAAATGCTCTACCACTGAGCCACGCCCCAGCCCCTCACTGGGGGATCCTGGGCAGGGGCTCTACCACTGAGCCACGCCCCCAGCCCCTCACTGGGGGATTCTAGGCAGGAGTTCTATTGCAGATCATCTGCAGCCCACCAACACCCTTTGTTGAGATTTTGAGAGTCTGGAGTCTGACTACGTGGCCCAGGCTAATCTTGATAGCATGATCCCTTTTCCTCATTCTCCCGATGCTAGGAAGGCAGTCTTGTGCTACCACACCTTGCTATAATCTTCATTTTGGGGGGACATTATGGGTATAGATAGCTATCTGGGCAGCATCAGCTGGCAGCCTCTCCTTGTACAGTGCCCATCCTGAAGGGTCACAGATACCCCTTTTCTCTTCCTCCTCGCCTTCCTCCTCCCTTCTCCCAGCTAGTCACCTCCTAAGTTCTGGTCTGGTCACTAACCCATGTCCTGGGTCTCCCCCATGCCCTCACGCCCAGATGTGTCCTCTTGACTCCCTCTCCTCTTTTTCTCTCTCCTTCCTTTCTCCTCAGACACCCCCCAGGCCTCCCGAGATGTGGGTCCGCTGGTGTGGGGGGCCGTGGGGGGAACATTGCTGGTGCTACTCCTGGCTGGGGGGTTCCTGGCCTTGATCCTGCTGAGGGGGAGGAGGAGGCGGAAGAGCCCTGGAGGAGGAGGAAATGATGGCGACAGAGGATCCTACGATCCAAAGACTCAGGTGTTTGGGAACGGGGGTCCTGTCTTCTGGAGGTCAGCATCCCCTGAGCCCATGAGGCCAGATGGCAGGGAGGAAGATGAGGAGGAGGAGGAAGAAATGAAGGCAGAGGAAGGTCTCATGCTACCTCCACACGAGTCACCTAAGGACGACATGGAGTCCCATCTGGATGGCTCCCTCATCTCTCGGCGGGCAGTTTACGTGTGACCCTACGATATAGACACTGGACACATGGAAACACCAAGTTCCACCCTCACTGCCAACCACACCAATGCCAGCCAGCAACGATGGCTAGGGACCGGTTGGACTGGTTCTTCTGGGGCACACTGGAGTTGGAAGGGCACCGCCCCTGCTTTCAGGATAGAGGACAAGTGGAACCACACAGACTCCTATCTTTAGGGCCTCATGGAGTAGGGGACCCCAGGAGCGCCATGGTGCACACTCAGGACTCCTCAGAGCTTGCTTTCGGCCCCAGCCTAGCCCTGGCCCCGAAACACTCAGGAGCTAATAAATGCCTTGTCGGAAAACCTCGGGGTGTTTTGTAATCCATCAGACCCCTCTCTTTATATCCTGGGGAACGACTGGGTGGGACAGGGACCACTCAGTATGAAGGAAAAAAAACAGCTGGGGCCCAGGTTGGGAGCTCTTAGGCCACTTGTACTCACCCCTTCCTGAAGCTGCAGGGACTTAGAATGTGGTCTCTGACCTTGAGGCTCTGAGCCATGAGTGTGGGGAAAGGGGCTTGAACTCTTAGATAAGAGGCCGGGTGGGTGACCAGACTGGCTTCAGAGCTGCGCTTCCTTAGGAAGAGCAAAGCTAGCTGCCTTGGTCCTGGGTCCTAATGGTAGGGGGTTGGGGGGTGCGGGGGGGGGGTGCCACACAGATCTCCTTTCACTGGTGTAGAGGGTCCTAAGAATGGAGGGTGGCTTCTCTATTTGAGAACCGCAAGGCTATAGAGGTTGGCGTCAGGTGTGGCAATACCCAGATGGCCCCACCTTGATGTCCTCAAAGCAGCCTGTCTTTGGATACCTGTCTTCCACCCTCCTAGCAGGGCTTGGTTCTGTGGAAATTATCGGCAATTCTGATGCGTCTCTGAGCCCCCACACCACACACACAAACATATACATATGTGTCTGTGTATGTGTATCTATACATACATACACAGACACATATGTACTCAAACACAGTGTACATACACAGATACACCACATGTACAGCATATGCAGACACACCACACAGATGTAGACACATATACTCACAACACACACAGAGACAACACTACATATACAACATGCACACATACACACATCATATACTTACACAGGCATACACCACACACACACATCTCTCACCTATGCACACTGACACACATATACTCAAACGCAACATGCATAGATACCACAGGTACAACATGCACATACATGTTTCTCCTCAAGCTAGCAGCCTTTTGACTTGGGCCCCCAGAGCATTTGCTCCTGAGAGAAGTTGAACTCTTATCTTCCCCACATACCTGTGGCCTCTTGGGACACTAGCTAGGATCTGATGCCACCTTCTGGGTGGGTGGAGCTGCCAGGAGGCCAGGTCACAGGCACTTCCTCAACCAGTAGTCATAGATCTCAGATTACCAAGCCTGTGTCTGCCATGCTGGGGACAAAAAAGTGGCCCGGGTCACAGAGCCTTGACCTGTGGGAATGTAGCCAGCCAGCAACAATGGCAGGAAATGCTGAGTGTTTGATATGGCCATGGGTAATGCACACCAGTTAACCAACATACGCACACTGGAACCTTCTAGGGGACAGCCAGCTGGAGAGCGGATGCTGACAGTCCCCCTTGGGCAGCTTCCGCTCCGTGTGTGGGAAGCACATTAACTTCACAGATGACACCTGTAAGGTTTTGAATCCTTGTCTCCTCTGAGGGTTCCTTGTGAACCCGCCATGTTCTCAGCCATGGAGGGCAGGGCGAGCAGTTGACTTGATTTGCACACAGATCCCCGCTTCCACGCCTGCGGTGTGTCTGACCCAGGGCAATGGGTCTGGTGAGGAATGAGGTACTTGCTGCAGGAACTCTGCCATTAGGGGAGGCACAGAACAGTTGGGATTAGGATGTCTGGAGCTCTCTGCCCGGTCACCTGATGGGCCCGAAAACATCGCATTCTGATCATAAGGGGTGGTCCTCCTCCCTCGGCCCCCCCATCCCTCTCTCTTCTCTTCAGTCCAACCCAGAACCACTGCTGCTCCTGTTTTGTTCTTTTAACTTTTTTTTTTTTACAACGGTCCTCAAATGCTGCAGCCGAGGTTGAACTTGAACCTCTTCCTGCTGCTTCCGCCTAATATGGGGGCTGGGGGAGGTCGTTTTGTTTGTTTTGGTCTTTGAGACAGTCTTGGCTATGTAGCTGTAACTGGCCTGGAACTCACTATGTAGCCCAGGCTGGTTTTATACTCTGTGATTCTCCTGCTCCAGCCTCTTGAGTACTGGAATTGTAGGTGCCTCTAAACTCACAACTAGCTCTTCTTCCTTAAAAGTACCGTGTGTCCCTGTCTGCAATACCCAGAGGACTCAAATGCCCCTTCACAGATTCACCCTGGCTGGCTGGCTTAGTGGGTGCAGCATTCTATGACTTCTTGTCCCCCTCCTACTCTGTACATGTGGCCAGTTCCATCTTGACATTGGATAGCATCAAATCTGCTTGTTTGCTGTTGGCCAAGGCAAGCCTGAGCTACAGGAAACTTCAGCTCCATGAGGGTGGAAAGTTCCTGTTTTGAGTACACCTCTATGCAGATCAATGTTCCTGAAATCAGGTGCACAGGGTGATTTGATAAAGCCAAGCTCCTGGCCATGACAGGGTTGACAGGCAGGGGATGTCGTTAGACATACATAGAGCACTTGCCTAGCATGCTTGAGGCCCTGGGTTGAGTTCCCAATGCAGCCAAAAGGAAACACACAGCACTGCTGGTATGATGGCACATGCCCATAATGCCTACACTTGGAAGGCAGAGGCATGGGTTTATTCTGGTTTACAGAGAGTCCCAGCCAGCCTGGCCTACAATGTGAGACCCTGTCTCAACAAATACATAAAACAATCATTTTGAAAAGTCTGGCATAGGTAGTATCTGAAGGACAGGGCTGGCAGAAGCGGCTGTGAGTTTTCCATAGTGACCCCATGCTGTCTTTGTCCTGACAGAGTCACCCAGCACAGCAGGAGCAGGGGCCACTGGTGGCATCATTGGAGGTATTATCGCTGCCATCATCGCCACCGCAGTGGCTGGCACAGGCATCCTCATCTGCCGACAACAGCGGAAGGAGCAGAGGCTTCAAGCTGCGGATGAGGAAGAAGAGTGAGTGATGGGCTGGGAGGAGGGACAGCAGAGCTGGGAGCATGGAGTGGGAACCAAAGGAGATCATTAAGGCAGTTTAAGACAAAGATGCTGCCATAAGTAACTGAGATGTCAAATGGGTGCTGAGGAAAGATTTTTCTCTTCTGCATGAAGCGTGGGTGTTAGAGTCTATCTCTGAGACACTGTCAGAGCCCAGGTTCCCACCATCTTGTTGCTCCCTAGGGCTTGTTCCCTAGAGCTTCAGATCTTAAGGACCGATAAATGTGGGAGGTAGAATTAGGAGAATTAGAAGTTCAAGGTCATGCTACCTCTGTTACATGAGGCTCAAAAAAAACAGCAATGAAAAAATAAATAAATAAAAAGTTGTACAGTAGCCAGGGAGATTAGTCAGTTTGTAAGAACCCGACTTGCATCCCTAGAGTCCTTGGGGGCAGGGGGAGGGGGGATTCATCTCTGTATTTTCTGGTGTGTTTGCTTACATGTATGTCTGTATACTACATGCATATATGTCTGTATATTACATGCATGCATGGTACCCAGGGAGCTCATGAGTTGCCGTGTAGATTGTAGGAATTGAACTAGGGTGCTTTGAAAGAGCAACAAGTGTGCTTAAAGGCATCTCTCCTGCCCTTTATTAATCTTTGTGATAGGACTCCACTCTAAACCAGGCTGTCCTAGAATTCAGAGATCCGCCTGCCTCTGCCTCCCAAGTGCTGGGACTAAAGGTGTGCACCGCCCCCACCTGGCTTGTTGCTTACGTTTTGTAAAATTAGAATTATTATGTGTTTGTGCATGTGTGCACACAGGCCTTGGCATGGATGTGGAGGCCAGGGGACTCGTGAAGTCACAGGGTACCTCCTTTTCCTCTTTCTTTTTTTTTTTTTTTTTTGCGTGTATTCTGGGGATAAAGCCTACCCCCAAGTTTTCAAGACTTTTACCTGCTGAGCCAACTTGCTTGCCTGGTTTGTTGGTTGGTTGGTTGGTTTTTGTTGCTGTTTTTCTTTTTAAAAGATTTATGTTTCCTGGCAGTGGTGGTGCACACCTTTAATCCAAGCACTCGGGAGGCAGAGGCAGGTGGATTTCTGTGAGTCTGAGGCCAGCCTGGTCTACAGAGGAAGTCCCAGGACAGCCAAGGCTACACAGAGAAACCCTGTCTCAGGAAAATATATTATTGGTATTTGTGTTTGTTTCTCTTTGTGTGTGAGTGTGTGTGTGCGTCCCACATACAACTGTGTGTATGACTGTCTCTGTATGTGTGCCTTCTGAGAGCAGAAGATCTTGAATCTGGGAGTTTGAGTTATAGGCTATTGTAAACCCCCTAATGTGAGTGCTGGGAACTGAACCTGGGCCCTTCGGAAGGTCAGTCAGTGCTCTGAACCTCTGAGCCATCTCTCCAGCCCCCTTTTAAACATTTAGCCCAAGTTCCCTGTGCCTTGATTTGTTTTTGAAACAGGACCCCACCATGCAGCCCTGGATGGCCTAGAGCTCCTCACATAGCCGGGGCTGGCACTGAAGTCAGAAACCTTCCTTAGTATTAGGAATGCAGGTGTGGGCCACACACCTGGCTCACTTGCTTGAAAGAGGATTTTCTGAATTCTTTCTGGAGGGTTCTGGGACTGTGACTTGCTCAGTCTGACTCCCACATGGCACTGGGGCAGGGGCAGGGATGGTGCTGAAAACCCTGTAAAAACCAGCATCTCCTACCTACCATCAAGTGGCCAGGCTGGCAGGCAGGGCCAGTGTGACCAGTCCTTTGTTCCTCTGGTAGAGAGAACCAGAGGCACCTCCTGTAAGAGGAGGAACTGGGAAGGGGGCTAACCTCCCACTGATCTGCCTCCTACCCCTGACCCCTGCAGACTGGAAGGACCTCCCTCCTATAAACCACCCACCCCGAAGGCCAAGCTGGAGGAACCAGAGATGGTGAGCTGTCCCCTAGAACCCGAGCTCCCCTGCCTCCATACCCTGCCTTCCTCCCTGGGGTCAAGCTGGGAGGGGGCTGTTGGCCTGGGACGGGGCTGGCTGGGAGCAGCAGACATGAGGGTCCTGGTTTACTCTTGTGTCCTTCCACAGCCCTCTCAACTCTTCACCTTGGGGGCCTCAGAGCACAGCCCAGTGAAGACGCCATACTTTGATGCTGGTGTCTCTTGTGCTGATCAGGTGGGAGCTTCCGGGGAAACCAGGGTGGGCTTAGGGGGTGGCTTAAGGGTTGAAGGTCAAGGTTGGGTAGAGTGGAGTGACTTATGAGTTGGGTAGAGAGAGCACTCATATGAGTTGCTCAGGGCTGTGCCTACAGCGGAGACACCACCATGGAGCCATTCCCCAGGGGGCCCCCACATCAGAGACACATCAGAGACCATCTTCTTGGTGGTCAAGAGTCAGATAAGGAGACCGAAGCAGACTGAGAGATCTGATTAGCACTCAAGGTTAAATAAAATAAATATTGAGGTCAGAGCTGTGCACCATAACTCTACCTTGTGATCCCAGCACTTGAGAGAAGAGAATTACAGGAGATTCAACCAATCAGAGCTACAAGGCTAGCATGAGCTCAAGAGTGAGATTTTGTTTCAAAATAACCAAGAAAAGCAACAAGATCGTTGACTCAGCAGTTTAGAGCGTGCTGTGTCATGCGGACCAGAGTTGTGTCTGATTCACATACCAGGCACCCCCCAGTGCCTGTGACTCCAGCTTTAAGGGATCAGATACCCTCCTCTGGCTTCTGCACAAATATTAGTACACACACGCATACATTTCCAAATATCTAGAAAAACAAAACCAAAGCCAAGCCTGGTATGGGGTACACACCTGTAATCTCAGTATTTGGGAACTGAGGCAGGATTGCTATGTTTGGATCCAACCTATGCTACCTAATGAGACCTTGTGTAAAAGAAAACAAAAAAGTCAGTCAGATCGTAACAGTGCATGCTTCTCATCCCAACACAGAGATGGAGGCAGGAGGGTCAGGAGTTCAAGGTCATCCTTGGCTACAGAGAACACCTTGAGTTACATAAGACCTCTTCTCCAAACACACAAAAAGATTTATGTTAGGCTGGGGTTATAAGGCAGTTGGTTCCGGTTGCTTGCCCAACATGCACAAAGCCCTGGATTCAGTGCTCAGCATTTTGTAACTACAGCAGCCCAGACCTGATTCTAACACTCAGGTGGTTGAGGCAGAAAACTCGGAGACTGAGACGGGCAGATCTGGCCCACCAGAACAGCCAGAGCTACATAAAAAGAAAAGAAAAGAAAAGAGAGAGGAGAGAGACAGAGAGAGAGAGAGAGAGAGAGAGAGAGAGAGAGAGAGAGAGAGAGACAGACAGACAGAGAACCCAGAGGTCAAATTTTCTTGGGTAAGGATTGGGTTTCAGAGATCAAAGAGGAAGACTGAGACAGGGTAAGGAGGTCCGTGCTGGGCTTGGGTTAGAAGTGACTGTACAGAGAAGTTTGGTCGAGGGAGAAAGGATGGCAGTGGTGTAGTTGGATCTGATTGGCAGGGGGCAGATCTAGGATGCCATCCTGAGACTGAGGTGACTTTGACATCTTGCTTTTGCTCCCTCCCCACTTCTAGGAGATGCCTCGGTATCACGAGCTGCCCACTCTGGAAGAGCGGTCAGGGCCCCTGCTGTTGGGGGCTACAGGCCTGGGACCTTCTCTTCTGGTGCCTCCAGGACCCAATGTTGTGGAGGGGGTTTCCCTGAGTCTCGAAGATGAGGAGGAAGATGATGAGGAGGAAGACTTCCTGGATAAAATCAACCCTATTTATGATGCCCTGTCCTACCCCAGCCCCTCTGACTCCTACCAGAGCAAAGACTTTTTTGTGTCACGGGCCATGTATGTGTGAGGGAGGCACAGGGGCTCTGACGTCTCACCTTTCACCCTTGACCCATGAGCTTTCCACCAGTAATCTAGGACACTCTGACTTCCAGGCAGACCAGGGACAACTATCACCCATTGCAATCCACCTGTGACTTCTTAGTGACTCCACCATGACGTCCAATCTATGATGTCTGAGGCAGGCAAACCTGCACAACTGGAAACCTGGAGATTTTTATCTCCCTTGGCAGGGAGCTCACCATATCCTTCTGCACCACCTGTGACCCCCCCCCCCCCCCCAAGGACTCCTAAGACTACGACCCTTTGACCATGCCACTCAGTATCTCAAGAACCCTTAAAGTCCCAAAGGAATCGGACCTTGCACTTGTCCTCAGGCAATAGAGTCCAACAGATATGCAAGAACGGGATCAGGGGCTCCCTGTTGCTCAGACCTGAGCCCTCCAGGCAGCAGAAGCTCACCTGATCCCTCCCCACCCTGCTCCCCAAAGGTGAAAAGGAGAGGATTCCCCAATGTAAGGTAGGACCTCCCCATCTCCACCTACTCCTGCAGGCAGGAATCTCAGGTTTCTCACACCCTCTCCTCAGCACCCAGGTTCCTGTCTCCAGAGCATGAATTCCAGGTCCAATGCTAGAGGGGAGAACCTAATGCAAGTGTGCCTTGCCACCCCAAGTTTGGGAGACTCTGCTCTTATCCTGAGGACTACTGAATTCTTTTAACCCCTACCCAGTGAGATGAGAACTACATATCCCTCTTTAGGGGATGGTGTGTGTATGTGTGTGTGATGGAGAATCTGGGCATCTGGGTTGGGAATTTTATTTTGTAAGCATTTCCTACATAATATGAGTTTCTACTTTGATAAAGTCTTGTGTTTTCTGTGAGATGTGAAGTGAGTGGGGTACAATGAGGCCTGAAGCTTGAAAGGCATCCGTGATCTGTAAGTCAACAGAGAATGGACTCCCCTCCCTCCCCAAAAAGTCAAAAAAAAATGCCCCAGAAATTAATGAGTCATAAGCAAAACCGCATCAACCAAAAGAAAAAACGGTAGGCATGCAAGAAGTGTCTAAGATCATGAGGCAAATACTATTTTCAATGAAGCCCCCAAGGCGTGATGGGTAATGGAGCTAAACGAATGAGCCAGAAGCAAAGTAAGAAACGAGGGCTGTAGGCGTAGTGGGTAGTCGCCAGAAGGTAAAAGATTCCAAGATAGTTCATTAGAGAAAGGCCGGAAGGATGGGAAACGTGAACAGGCAGACACGAGCTAAACCGAGCCAAGGGATTGAAGCTCAATGAATGGGGGAATGAATGCTGGGTAATGGGAAAGGAATGAATGGGCCAAAGATAGAAGCTACAGTGACGCAAGGAGCAGACGGCATGATGGGTAAAAAAATAAAAGGGGGTGGGGGGGTCAAGGCAGCTGCGGCGTTAAGGGAGAAAGCGGCATTGTGGGTAGGCAGAGGCCGGCAGGTTATCCCAGAACTGGTTTGAAACCTTCCCGAGGCACTGTGGGAAGGGGCAGCACTTCCGGCTTTACCGTCGGGGACCCTGCCTCTCCACCGCGGTGCCTGTCGGGACGCGAGACCTGACCTTGCTGCCTAGCAGCGTCTGCAGCGCAACGCACCTCTACTGATGTCCCCTGACCCTGGCGCATTGGCCAATGAGAGACCTAGCACGCACGTCACCATGGCCGGCCCATTAGACATACTGTAGCCAATTAGAATGTGAGTTGAGCCAAGGTCCACCAATAGTCAAGGCATTTTCTGGGGCGGGTCTCCGCGCCTCCAAAAGGAGGGCGGGGCAATGAGCAGGTAGGCGTGTCAATGCGTGTGCTATCGACAAATAGCGAACTAGCTCCAGCCCCGCGGCGTCGCGAACCAATGAACTTGGGATACACGAGCCAATAGGAAGGTAGAGGAAGCTGCACTGACTGATTTCGACTAGGAACCAATAGGAGTAGGGCTTCAACAGAAGGGTGGAACTTCCTGCTAATTCTCCAATAGAATGTCTTTCTTCTAGGGCGGTGGGCGGATCTCGGAGGACACCGAACCAATAGAATCCATGGGGCGGGAAAACAGCGGTGGCGGCGGCGGCAGCGGGTTCGGTTGCGCTTAGCGCACGGGGTAGGAGCGGAGCCCAGGCCGGGAAGAGGAGCCGCCGCGGCCGCCAGTGAGAGCCGAGTCCGCTTTGGGTGGGAAGGGCCTGGGGTTGCATCCGGGGGTGTGCGTGTCGCCCCGATCCCTGCCCTCTGACCTTTCCCCTCGCAGATACCATGGGGAACGTGTTGGCTGCCAGCTCTCCGCCCGCAGGGCCACCGCCGCCTCCTACGCCGTCCCTCGTGGGGCTCCCGCCGCCGCCTCCTTCGCCGCCAGGCTTCACTCTGCCGCCGCTCGGCGGCGGCCTGGGCACTGGGTCAAGCACTGGCCGTGGTTCGGAACGGACTCCCGGGGCTGCGGCCAGCGGCGCTGCGGCGGCCTCGGAAGATGGGAGCTGCGGATGCCTGCCCAACCCGGGGACGTTCGAGGAGTGCCACCGGAAGTGCAAGGGTGAGGGGCGCCAGGCCCGAGTAGCCCCAGGGAAAGGGAAGGGACCCCCCGGAGGATTGGCGCACATCGTTGCAATCATTAAACAGAACGTTGGAAGCTGATGATGGATTGGAAGGGTGGGACCTTGAACTTGGGGCTCGAAACTGCGATCAGATGATGAACTCGTTGGGGAAGAATGCCACAGCAGGAGGGAGAAGTCTTAGGGTACTGAGAGCCAGGGGACCAACCCCACCAAGATTCAGGAGTGTGATCAGGAAGGGAATTATAGTCCAAGGTCACGGTGTCAAGAGGTTTTCCCCAATGTTCCTGTGAGGGGTTCGACCCAAGGATCCTAGCCTAGGATCTTTTGACAATTTGATCATAAGAGGGAGGACATTCTTACTCTCGATAGTTAAGTGTGTTAACTTACTAAATACTGAGGACAGTTCTGTGTGGTGAGAACTGTAAGCATGAGAAGTTAGGCAGGAGAGTGAATTTCCTAAGTTGAGGTGACTGCACTGGGTTTAAAATGTGCAAAGGGCCAAGGTTCCTCTAGTGGTGGAATTAGTGAGATAAGAGTTTGTGAAGAGAGCTTGGGATGGGAGAAGAATCTGGGGTATGACAGCATCTCTCTTCTGCAGAGCTGTTTCCAGTTCAGATGGAAGGTGTCAAACTTACAGTCAACAAAGGGTTGAGCAACCGTTTCCAGGTGAGCCTTTCTGGTGCCTTGACCCTCCAGAGGTCACAACAGCGATACTCCTCCATGCATACAGATCCCCTCACTCTTAAAGGCTTGGGGTTTTTGGTAGGTAGCAAGATTCAGATAGCACTCCAATGGCACCACTGGCCAGGGCAGAGGTGGGAAGATCGTACTCCCAAGACCAGACCAGCATGCATCAAAAGACCCTATATCAAAACATAAAAGACAAACTAACAGGAAGACTCAAGAATTCCAGGGTGACTACTTGGGGCCTGGGGGAGTTAGGGTTTAGGAATCCATAATTCTTACCCTACAAAGTCAAGTAGGAGTGGAAACGGTGAGTGTGGCGCCCACCCCAGCACCACTTTCTCACTAGAAACCTTTAATCTCGTCAGGTCAGGCCTGGTGTTTTGTTGGATCCCTGGGCATTGATGCTGCTAGTCGTGGCCTGACACCCGGTGTTCACTCCCCATCTCCACATCTCTAGTTTGCATCCCCCAGCTATCGCCAAGACCCCCACCACCTACTCTTTTCTCCCAGGTGACCCACACAGTAGCCCTCGGCACAATTGGGGAGTCCAACTACCACTTTGGGGTCACATACGTGGGGACGAAGCAGCTGAGTCCCACAGAGGTAAGATTTCTTCAGTCATTCTAACATCTGTTAAGGAAATCCAGTGGCCAGGTGACAGACTCAAGGGGGCTATGAAGGGAAGGAGGTGAGCAAGTGAGCAGCCAAGGTGTTGGGACATGGGTGATTCCTTCCTGCAGTAATATCCCTAACATACTGTTCTTTATCTCATCCTGGGGGTGAGGGGCTGGGTTTGGGGACAACTTAGTGATGACCTGGATGCTTGAACCAGATAGAGCACCTGGAATGTCAAGATTTTTTCTTGGGTGTTCTCTAGGGGGTGCTAGAGAGCCACAGAAATTTGGCGAGGGAGATGGGTCAGATGGGTGCTTCAGGTATGTTCCTCGGGATGGAGAGAAGGGGTGTGGAGCTGGTGGGAGCGGGAGGTAGAGGTCTGAGCTACAGCTCTCCTCGTGCTCCCTGTGGGGTTTTGTTTGTGTTTGGAGATACTGACCTGTGGCAGAGGATGATCTTAACCTGTCAGTTCTCCTGCCTTTGCCTCCCCTAAGTGCTGCCATTGCAGGCCTAAGTCCTCATTCTTGGTTTTATCTGGTGCTGGAACTCAAACCTGGACATACTAGACAAGCATTCTCACTGACTGATACGTCCTTAGCAGGTTTTTTTGTGTGGAGTAAGCATGTGTGCATTCCTGTGTAGTAGCATGTGTGCGGGTGTCTTGCAAAAGCCAGAGTGGGACATCTGATCCAAAAGCTCACTGTTTAGGCTTAGACAGGCTGCCAAGCAAGCTTACAGGACCCACCATCTCTACAGGGGTAGAGTGACAGGCATGATACTTAGACCATGCAATACATGTGGCAGGGGTTTGAACATGGGTTCTCATGCTTGCATGTAGGAGTGCTCTTACCTAGTTTATACCAACTCAAGCCCTTCCTGGACTCTGTGTAAACCAGGCTGGAATCCAACTCAGGTCTTGCCCTCCCGTCTGTCTCCCAAGTATAGGGATTAAAATGTGTGCCACCATGCCTACTACTTTTTTGTTTTTAAATCTCTCTACAGTCTTATAGTAAGTACACTGTAGCTGTCTTCAGACTCACCAGAAGGGGGCATCAGATCTCATTACGGATGGTTGTGAGCCACCATGTGGTTGCTTGGGATTTAAACTCAGGACCTTCGGAAGAGCAGTCAGTGCTCTTAGCCACTGAGCCATCTCTCCAGCCCCCTCTCTACAGTCTTCCACCTCCACTAGCAAGCAGATCAAGGAATGAAAGCCTCCCCGGGCACTGCACTAGAGTGGCAGGGGGCCTACTTGGCATTGCCCGTCTGTGTGTCTTAGGGCTCTAGTGTTTCGAGGTAGGGAAGGCCTGAGCTGCACTTGGAATTGCATTTGTTTGTGTGGTGAGGAGGCCTGTGGAGGACAAAGGACAACTTTCCTTCCACCTTGTGTGCACTGGGGCTTGAACTGCTGTTCAGGCTTGGAGACAAGTGCCTTTACCCTTCCTACTGCGCCATCTCGTTGGCCCCTTGAGGCGTGTTCTGAAGAGTGGAGCAGGTTGGTATCTAAGAGTCGAAGCTAGGCTGTTACACAGCGTGGAGATGAAGTGTGGGAAGCAAACGGCCACAGAAAGGATGCTGTTGTGGCAGGGAAGACAGCGGCAGGAACAGGCACCATGGAGGTTATGTTGTCAACCAGGAAGCAGAGCCTGCCCAAACCCAGCTGACTGTCCTCACACATGCCTATCATCCTAGCCCTGGGGAAAGCTGTGCCAGAGGATGAGGCATTCAACCCACATAGCAAGACCGACTTCCATGAATAAATAAACATGCAAACCAAAGTGCAGGCTGGTGGTGCAGACCTGTAACCCAGACTCAGGAGTCACGGGCACCTGCCATGACAGAGCTGCTGTGGGGACTAGCTGGTGCAGCTAGTCGGGTGATACAGAGTGCAGTCACTTGGGGAAAGGAGCCACCTCCAGCTTAGGGTCACTTTCTAGAATGACGACAGATGTGGGAAGGCCAGGCTCACTGGGCAGTGCTGCCCCTGGGCTGATCACGAGTGCAATGAGAAAGGCTGAGCAAGCCGGTGAGTTGCACCCTTTCATGGCCTCAGCACCTGCCTCCACATCCTTGCATTGAGTTCCTGCCCTGACTTCCCTCAGTAATGGACTATAGTGAGGAATTACAAACTGGAGGAAGTCTATGCTTCCCCAGTTAGCTTTGGTCCTGGTGTTTATCCCAGCAATAGAAACCTTAGTTAAGATACTTTGAGGCTACCCAGAGCAACAGGAAATGCTGTCTCCAAAAATAAAAATAAAAATAAAAAAATCACTTGGGCTGGTGAGATGGCTCAGTGGGTAAGAGCACCCGACTGCTCTTCTGAAGGTCCGGAGTTCAAATCCCAGCAACCACATGATGGCTCACAACCATCCGTAACAAGGTCTGACGCCCTCTTCTGGAGTGTCTGAAGATAGCTACAGTGTACTTACATATAATAAATAAATAAATCTTTAAAAAAAATCACTTAATGTACCTGGACTGTCTGCCTAGCTGCAGGGTTCACACTTGCTCCAGGGGCAGGTGTGTCACTGAAATGACGACCCAAGTGGGTGCGGTGTGAGCACCGAGGGGGCTTCATGGTGGAGACCATGCCAATGGGACTGATGCTTAACCTCTAACCTTCCCTCTGTCCCGCAGGCGTTCCCCGTGCTGGTGGGTGACATGGACAATAGTGGCAGCCTCAATGCACAGGTCATCCACCAGCTGAGCCCAGGCCTCAGGTCCAAAATGGCCATCCAGGTGAGTCTGGATGGACGTGGCCTGTCACCCCCACAGGTGCTCCCTCCCCCGTGGTCCTCACACTGCCCCTCCCCCACAGACCCAGCAGTCCAAGTTCGTGAACTGGCAGGTGGATGGCGAGTACCGTGGTTCTGACTTCACAGCTGCTGTCACCCTGGGCAACCCAGATGTCTTGGTGGGTTCAGGTAAGAGGTGGGGCTCAGTGGTGCTCACGAAGCCGTGATCCAGATCCCCTTTCCCACAAGGCACCTGACATGGCCTTGCCTCTGAGAGGCGGCAGGGGAGGAGTGACTTGAGATCTTGGGTGCTGCCACAAGCTTGTGGTCCCAACACTCAAAAAGTCAGGGCAGTTGTGAGTTCTGGCAGCATGAGCTGATTCACAGGAGCAAATGAAAGGCAAACCACAAAGCCAGGTATGGCCACACCTGTAATCTCAGGACTGGGGAGGGTCAAAGAGAGATGTTGGATCCCTTTCCAGGTTGGGTACCTTTTTTTTTGTTTGTTTTGGTTTGGTTTTGGTTTTTCGAGACAGGGTTTCTCTATGTAGCCCTGGCTGTCCTGGAACTCACTCTGTAGACCAGGCTGGCCTTGAACTCAGAAATCCGCCTGCCTCTGCCTCCCAAGTGCTGGGATTAAAGGTGTGCACCACCACTGCTCGGCTTTTTTTTTTTTTTCTTCACATTATTTGGTGTGTTTGTGTGCAGCATGTGTGTGAGTGTGCACATGCATGGAGCCTGCTTATTGCCCTCAAGCACCAGCAGAGTGTGTCCAGTCCTTAGAGACTGGAATTAGAGACTACTGCCAGTCACCTTCTGGGTGCTGGTGATATCTAGATCTTCTGAAAGAGATGACAGTGCTCCTAACCGCTGGACCACTGTTCTGGCCTGGTGAAACAAGCCTTTAGCCCCAGCCCTAGGGAGGCAGAGACACTAGATTGCCTGAGTTGAAGGCCAGCCTGGTCTGCATAGTGAGACTGTCTCTAAAACAAAGAAATCTGAGCGTGATGATGCAAACCTCTCATTTCAACGCTCAGGAAGACTTGTGCAAGGAGAGCCAGCCTGCCCTGTGAGTGTTCAGTTGGTGTGGTCAAACACCATGCCCAGTGCCACACTGGAAAGGGTTGGATTTGTTTAGGTGTATAGATCCAGAAAGATAAGACCCTGTCCTGACAATGGGACATGACAGCAAGTGGCAGAAGCAAAGCAAGAGAGACCATTAAAAATGACATTAGCTTTGACACTTCAGTCTGCCCCCAGTAACGTATTTCCTCAAGCAGGCCATGCCCGGGCCTCTCCAACTGGGGTGCAAGTGTTCTGATGCCTGAGACTACAGGGCATTCATTTCTCATTCAGACCACCACCTGGTCTACCTAGGTAGGGTAGGTAGGGAAAGGAAAGGGATAAAATGGAGGTTAAATAGAGAAGGCGTGTGGCAGGCACCATGGTTAACTTCCTAGGTTCCATCCTCGTGGAGCAAAACCCTGCAGTGCCATCCATCAGGCAGGAACCATGATTGCGGGGCGTGGTTCAGCCCTGGGCTGCTGCTGTCTGCCCAGCCATGTGCACCCTAGTGACACTGGTGAAGCTTGGTGAGCGCGCGCCCTGTGGGGTCAGGCGTGGCCTAAGTCCCAGGTGATGGAACTGTCCTTAGTCTACCTGCCTGTAGTACTTAGACTTGGCTTTTGGTCATGAACAGGGCACAGTGTTCCCACGTGCAGACAGACAGGTAGGACGGGCCAAGATGGGTACCGACGTCTGCCCCCCTGCACTTCTCTCTTCCTTCTTCATGGTGTGCAGGAGTTCCTGATCGCCTGTCTGTCCACTGAGTGGAAGTGTACCGAGCCTACCCCGTAGGGTGTACTTAAGCGTTGATAATGGATTAGTGGATAAGAAACCTGAGTCACCTCTGGGGAGTGTCCGTCCCAGGATGGACCTCCACATAAAAAGCACATACAGATTTTAGCGGTATACTGGGGTGAGGCTTGCCACCTGCCTAGATCCACCAGTGAGGTGCTCATGGAGTGGTTGGGTTATAGTCCCTTTAAAAATATTGTTTTGTTCTGTGTTGCAAGACAGAATTTCACTGTGTAGCCCTGGCTATCCTGGAGCTTGCTCAGTAGACCAGACTGGCCTCAAACCCAAAAATATCTGCCAACCTCTACCACCAGAGTGCTAGGATTAAAGGTGTGTGCCACCATACCTGGCAATTGTTTTTGTTCTTGAGGGCTGGCCCAGAACTCAACTAAGCTCTTGCCTACCTTTCTCCTGAGTGGTAAGATCAAGAGAATACAAATCCCTGGAGTTGGTGAGATGGCTCAGCGGTTAAGAGCACCGACTGCTCTTCCGAAGGTCCTGAGTTCAAATCCCAGCAACCACATGGTGGCTCACAACCATTCGTAATGAGATCTGACTCCCTCTTCTGGAGTGTCTGAAGACAGTACAGTGTAGTTACATATAATAAGTAAATAAATCTTTCCAAAAAAAAAAAGAATATGCAAATCTACCTGGCAAATATGTATTTTAACCCCCAAAACAAATATTCGTACAATGCATGTGTTACTGTTAGGATAAGTCATACATGAAGCAAGTTCAAATGATCAAATACTTTCTAGGTGGAGGATTTTTCATCCAGAGTTTCTCTGTGTAGCCCTGGCTGTCCTGGAACTCACTCTGTAGACCAGGCTGGCCTCAAATTCAGTGATGCCCCCTCCCCCTGCGTCCCAAATGCCAGAATTAAAGGTGTGCACCACCACTGCCCAGCAGCTGATTGCTACTGTATTCTTTTGTTTATCACAGTGTGTCACTGTATGTGGAGGTCAGAGGACAACTTTTAGGAGCTGATGCTCATTGCACTGTGGGTACCAGGGATGGAAATCAGCTCTGCAGCTTACCCAGCAGGCTCTAATTAATCTCTATGATGGTCTCTAACAAGGAGCCACATCTTTACTGGAATAAGCCAGATAGTTTCTCCAAAATGCCAGTGCCTCACCCAAGAAGCGAGAAGAAGGGTGGCCTTGGTTTTGGTTGTTTGTTTTTTAAAAAGGTATTCCTGCTGGACAGTGGTGGCGCACACCTTTAATCCCAGCACTTGGGAGGCAAAGGCAGGCGGATTTCTGAGTTCAAGGCCAGCCAGGGCTACACAGAAACCCTGTCTTGAAAAAAAAACAAAAAAAATCAAAACAATAACAAAAAGGTATTCCTGGCATGTCTGGGATGGGAACACAACTGCCTGTCCTCCAAGGGGCTGAACTGCACATCTGCATAGTGACTGGTAATCATTCAAGATGCTATCAGCTAAACAGGTGTACTTGCACACCCCTTTAGGACAGCCATGGCTACACAGAGAAACCCTGTCTCAGAAAAAAGAATTAAAACTGTCAGCCTTAATAAAGCTGGGCAGAAGGGCCTGGAGAGATGGCTCAATGGTTAAGAGCACTGACTGTTCTTCCAGACGTCCTGAGTTCAATTCCCAGCAACCACATGGTGGATCACAACCATCTGTAATGGATTCTGATGCCCTCTTCTGGTGTCTGAAGACAGAAACAGTGTATTCACATATATAAAATAAATAAATCTTTGAGCCACGTGTTGGTGGCGCACGCCTTTAATCCCAGCACTTGGGAGGCAGAGGCAGGTGGATTTCTGAGTTCGAGGCCAGCCTGGTCTACAAAGTGAGTTCCAGGATCGACAGGGCTACACAGAGAAACCCTGTCTCAAAAAAACAAAAAAAAACAAAAAACAAAAAACTGGGCAGTGGTGTTGCACGCCTTTAGTCCCAGCACTTGGGAGGCAGAGGTGGGTGGATTTCTGAGTTTGAGGCCAGCCTGGTTTATAGAGTGAGTTCCAGGACAACCAGGGCTACACAGAGAAACCCTGGGGGAGGGGGGGGAGTGGGGAGGGGGACTATCAGCCTTGAACAGTCTGGGGTTTGCTGGGACCTTACAGCCCGCCTTCTTCCACCGTGACCCAGCCTGTCTGAGGCCTGCTATACCTTGGCTGTTACTAATCTTCCATTTTCAGTTTCAGTGATTTCTAGTCCCTTTGAGCCTCTTAGGTTTGTCCATTTGCTTGAAGAACATGATTTTGTTGATCACTTCTGAAGTGCCAGGCTTCATGTTATTTGTTTATCTATTGGCAGTGTTAAAGATGGCAACCAAGGCCTTAGTATGCAATCTCTCCACTGTGCCCCAGCCTCTCACTGGGGGATTCTAGGCACGGGTCCTATCACTGAGCCCCCATCCACAGCCTGTTGCTGGGGGATTTTCGACAGGGTTTCTTCTAGTGATGGGCTGCCTCTCCACTACAAATTAATTCAAATGTTTCTGGGCTTCCAGCCTTAGGACATGACTTTGTCGAGACTGTTCTTGGATAGGTGGTGTGTAGCCATATGTAGACAAGGCCTTCCAAGTTTTACCCAACTGAAACATTTTCATACATTGCAAGAAGACTTCATTTGGGAACTGGTGCTATAGTCAACTCCAGTGGAGACCCGTGGAGATAAAAGCATGGGAGAAAAGGCTGGGCATGCAGAGCAGAATCACCCTGTAAGCAGTGCACATGGAGGGCTGTGGTGAGGCTCAGTGATAAAGCCCTACCTGCTGACCTGAGTACTTGGCTAGCAAGTACAGAGCCCTCCATTAAGACCTTAGCAACGGGGAAGGCGAGATGGCTCAGCGGTTAAGAGCACTGACTGTTCTTCCGAAGGTCTTGAGTTCAAATCCCAGCAACCACATGGTGGCTCACAACCACCCGTAATGAGATCTGATGCCCTCTTCTGGTGTGTCTGAAGACAGCTACAGTGTAATTAGATATAATAATAAATAAATCTTTAAAAAAAAAAAAAAAAAGACCCTAGCAATGGTGGTGCACGCCTTTAATCCCAGCACTCGTGAGGCAGAGGCAGGCGGATTTCTGAGTTCAAGGCCAGCCTGGTCTATACAGTGAGTTCCAGGACAGCCAGGGCTACACAGAGAAACCCTGTCTCGGGGAAGAAAAAAAAAAAAGACCCTAGCAACCAGGGCTGGGGAGATGGCTCAGTGGTTAAGAGCACTGATTGTTCTTCCAAAGGTTCTGAGTTCAAATGCCAGCAACCACATGGTGGCTCATAGCATCTGTAATGCGATCTGATGCCCTCTTCTGGTGTGTCTGAAGACAGCTACAGTGTACTCATATACAATAAATAAATCTTTTTAAAAAAAAAAAAAGACCCTAGCAACTAACTAACTAAAGTAGCCCAGCACTCAAGGTGAGCCCAGCACTCACCTCCAGGGTCATCCTGGACTAATGAGTGAGCAAATTCCACATCAGCTTTGATTAGAGAGCTTGGTGGCTCACATGGGCAGAAGAATCCTCACAAGTTCTGAGCTGTCCCCGATTGCGCAGAGTGAAAAACAGCAATAAGAGCAACAGAACAGGGTGGGCGGACAACAGGGCTGAGCAGGTTGGGCACTTGCTGCCAAGCCTGAAGGGAACCAACTCAAGTTGTCCTCTGACCTATACACACCTGTATGCTTGCACAATTACTGATGGGAGTGGGTATGCCGTCTTGAATAGAAGACAGTGTGGCACACTTTAATAATCAGAACCGCGTGGGAGGCCAAGGAAGAAGGATCACCCGATTTAAGGCTAGCCTGAGCTTCAGAGCAAGACCCTTTGTTGTTTATTGAAAGGGGTTCTCTTGGTTTTACGAGGCAGGGTTTCTCTTTGTAGCCTTGGCTGTCTTGGAACTCACTCTGTAGACAAGACTGGCCTCGAACTCAGAAATCTGCCTGCCTCTGCCTCCCAAGTGCTGGGATTAAAGGCATACGCCACCATGCCCAGCAAGAATTTAATTTTGAAGACTATAAATAGGTCAGGGGCCCTAGAGAGGTGGCTGGAAGCACTAGCTGGTTTTCCAGAGGACTCTTGTTTAATTTCAAGTGCCTGTATGTCCGCTCAGAACTGCCTGTAAGTCCAGTTCAGACAATTTGATACCCTCCTCTGGACGCTGTGGACACCAGGTGTCACAGAAACATAGGTGCAGGCAAAGCACCCATTACACATAATTCCAGAGAAAGAAATCTTTAGGCCACCAGGCAGTGGTGGGGCGCCTTTAATCCCAGCACTTGGGAGGCAGAGGCCAGCCTGGTCACTCCGTAGACCAGGATCAAACCAACCCCAGCAAACCTCTGATCACCAGTATCAACTCATCTAATTAAGAGGAAGCTGAGAGGCACAATCCTTTGAGTGGCCACCTACAGATAGCAACTGCAAGGCAGGAGTCCCTTCCCCCACTCACAGCTGTAGGGGCCACCACTAATCTGAGAAAGCCATCTTTACCTACAGCCTCCACACCTGCCACACAGGTGAAACCTCTCCCACAGACCTCACAGCCGTATAGGGTATCTCACAGAAGAGTAAGCCGAGGACTCCCATAGTTTGCCAGTGCTTAATGAACATCCAGGCTCCTCACAATAGATTGTGGTACCCTAAGGGTTGGCCCCAGCATAAAAACAGAGCCAGCCACCTTGAGACACCTGGCCAACATGCCCCATCTAGCCCTCTCCTAAGTGGGTTGAATTTGAAGGCTCTGAATCACAATGGTTCTTCTTAGTAGTTTGTGGGGGCTTTTCTGAGTCAGCATCCTACTATGTGGCCCAGGCCTGCCTTGGTACATGGCCCTGCCCTAGCCCAACATATAGCCAGGTTACAAGAACCACCACAGCCCACCTGGGGTTGGCTTGATCCTCTTCTGAAGCTAATGGTCCCCTTCTCACTGAGGGACCATTCACACTGGCCTATGAACCCATGGCACCTTCCTGTCCAGCCATAGACTTCTGGGAATACACCCACCCAGGCCCTGCCGTGTTCACGCATTGTAGGGGCATGGAGGACTGACTTAGTTCCTTGCACAAGCTCGTCCACATAGAGTCCTGCTCACTGTTCTGCCAAATGGGCCTTAGGAAAGTTTCCAGACATGGTTTCACTGTATCCCAGGCTGGCCCGGCACTCTCTCCCAAGTCATGGGGTCACTGGTGTGCTTTACTCATCCTCGCTCTGTGGGAGATCACCCTCTCTGCCACCTTGGCAAGCCTGTCTGCCCACCCAGCCTTGGCTTCCCTGAACACTCTGCTCTTTGCTTCCCATCTGTTCCAGTCTTTTGGTTTTTACATTTCTTTCTTCTCCCCTCTCCCCATTCTAGGGGTAGAATTCAGAGGCTTCTACAGGCCAGGCAGCTCTGCTGTCGACCCATGCCTCCAGTCCCTGCCTCCCAGCTCCCTGCCCTGCCTTTAAGCCAGAGTGCCTCAGAGCTTTGGGCTGGTGATGTAGAGGGGCCTGCTTCTCCATGTTCTGTTGAAGGGTGACTTGCTTCTCTTCTCCCTAAGTGGTGGCAAGTATGTGCTACTGCTTTGGGGGCCATAGCCCAGGAGTCGCAGGGCAAGGGAGAACTGCATAAACTGTTGTGAGGTTTAGCAGACAAGAGCCGCTGGGGAGGTGAGGCCAGGCCTGGTCGGAACTGGTGAGTCTGACCACCCTCTCCTCCTGCAGGAATCCTCGTGGCCCACTACCTCCAGAGCATCACACCGTGTCTGGCCCTGGGTGGAGAGCTCGTCTACCACCGGCGGCCAGGAGAGGAGGGCACTGTCATGTCTCTAGCTGGGAAATACACACGTGAGCCTGGGGCGCACTTAGGGAGGAGGCTGTGGCCTGTATCTCAGGGTTGAGAGGGAAGAGAGTGGGGTTTCCAGATGCCCACATCCCTTGATACCTAGTCCTCACCCAACTCTGCTCTCCTAGTGAACAACTGGTTGGCTACAGTAACGCTGGGCCAGGCAGGCATGCATGCGACGTATTACCACAAAGCCAGTGACCAGGTGAGCCGGAGGGAGCGCCTAGCTGTGGGTCCCAGGCTGGGTTTGCTGGTGCAGTTGGTATGCCCAGGAGTCCTAATGGGCCACTCACATGTGTGCCGGGCCCTCTCTCCCCCAGCTGCAGGTGGGTGTGGAGTTTGAGGCCAGCACCAGGATGCAGGACACCAGTGCCTCCTTTGGGTATCAGCTGGACCTGCCCAAGGCCAACTTCCTTTTTAAAGGTAAGGAAGGCCTCAGCTTCCCTCCTGGGGAACAGGCCAGATAAGACTCAGCTGTCTGTGGTAGAGTCCATGGGAAATAGGGAGGTTGAACATGTGCTGGTGGAGTGGGCGGGGACTCTGTGCAGCTCCAAATTACTCTGGGTGGCTTGTCAAACAGTGGGGCTCCTACCCTGGCATGTTTAGTACATGTTGGGGGCCTCGCTTTAAGCCCTCTCTTCCCATTCCCATCTAGCAAGCTCTCTGGCCCTCCCCACTCACTCTTACCTTACTTGGAGTTCTTCTATTGTGTGATGAAACACTATGATGGTAAACAGCTTAGGGAGCAAAGAGGTTATGTTGGGTTACAACTCTCAGGTGGCATGCCTACCACTGAGGAGAAGATGGGGCAGGACTCAGCAGAAAGCTGAAGGCAAGCTGATGCAGAAGGCCTTGTGGGAGTGCTGCTTGTTGGCTTGCTCCTTATGGCTTCCTCAGCCTGCTCTTATAGCCTCCGGACCATTAGCCCAGGGTGCCCCACTGAAAATAATCTGGGTACTCCCACATCAATCACTTAGAAAGTGCCCTACAGGCTTGCCTGCTGCCCTAGCTAATGGAGACATATGTATTGAGGTTCCCTCAGCTGGATCTCTTGAGTTCAAGACCAGCCTGGTCTACAGAGCAAGTTCTGGGACAGCCAGGGCTACCCAGAGAAACCCTGTCTCAGAAAAGAAAAAAAAGAAAAAGGTGGGGGTGGGGTGACTAGCTTGTATAAAACTAGCCAGCACAGCAGGGAAGCTGTGTGAATAGTGACAGCCAGGTTCAGAACCTCATTCTGCGCAGTGACATGGGTTTGTCAAGCCTGGGCGGTGTTGAGCCACTTAAAGGGTTGCTGTGATGGTCTGGAGTGGCCTTGGTTGTGACTTAGGACATACGGGTCCGTTGTGGCTACCATAGAGATGGGTGGCCAGGCACATCAAGCCACCCAGTCTCTGCCCCGCTCTCGGCCCACAGGCTCTGTGAACAGTAACTGGATCGTGGGCGCCACGCTGGAGAAGAAGCTTCCGCCCTTGCCCCTGACACTGTCCCTCTGCGCCTTCCTGAACCACCGCAAGAATAAGTTCCTGTGTGGCTTCGGCCTCACCATCGGCTGAGCCCTCCTGTCCTTCCTCTGCAGACCATCGCTGGGCCGGCTGCCCTCCCCTCCTCTCCCTCTCTCTTGGGGTTGGGGCAGTGGGAAGGAGGGGACCTCCCATGCCCAAGGATCCCCAGCGCCAGGGGACAGTGCCCAGGGGGCCTGGGGTCCCGGAGGGAGTCCTGGGATCTGAAGGGCATTCGATTGTGAGCGCCCAGGCAGAGGCGCAGAGGCGGCTGTACACAGGCTCAGAAAGGAAAGACTTGATGTCCTCCTGAGGGCAGCAGAGGAGCGCCGAGCCGCCTGTCACTTCCCCCTCCACCCCTCCATAGAAATCATGTTTATAAGTTATGGAAAACCGGGACATTTTACAGAAAAAAAAAAACTTAAAAAACAAAAAATATACGTGGAAAAAAAAATAGGATCTGGGAGGCCTCGGTTTTCTCCAGTTGTTGACATGGTTGCCAGCAGGCGGCGCCGAGGGTTCAGAAAGCACAGCAGCACCAAGCAGTTTAGAGAAAGCTTGGCCAGGCATGGTCACACCCTCTGCTCTTGGGGACTTACACTGCCGGAACATCAGAGGCCTGGCCTCACCAGGAGGGTGGCTCCAGGTCACTCGCCTCTGTGCAGTCTGGCCCCGAGAGCTGGCAGAGGACTTTGTCTCTGTAAACAGGGTGGGGGCAGGGAGACGGGGCTCAGGAGCCTCCCTGTCCCAAAACGGGCTGAGGTGGTAGCTTGTGCTGACTTTCTCCCAGTGGGAAGGTCAGAGGTCTCAGAAACTTCAGGAAGAAACGGAGTTCCTGGAAGTTCAGCACAATAAGGAAAGTTACTCTGGGAGGAACGGGCCCTAGCACCTTCCCAGGCTGAAACAGGAAATGTCAAGTTGTTTTGTTTTTTAAATTTTGTTGAAGATGTAGCTCTGGGCCTCACGTGTCAGGCAGGTGCTGCTGGGTTCCCTATAGTGCTTTTCCGTGAGGCCTGCTCTGGGGTGTGCGATAAGGGCCTCAGATTGGGCTCTGCATCTCACTGCTGCACCTCATGGCATCCCAAGGGAAGCAAAGACTCACGATGAACTGGTCAGTGTCCTAGACCGCAGCACTAAGACCCTCTCTACTGCCTGGGCTGGAGATGGGAGCTGGCCCTTAGCAACCCATGAAAATCATCTCACCACACCCAGTCCTTGCCAGTGTTTTCTGAAGCCAAAGCTAACAGGCCTGGGCCTGGCCAGGCACCCTGTACGTACCCTTGGAGCCAGGTGTTCCGCCTCTGCCCATCCTGCAGAATCATGTTTTGCCGTGTCTGGTGCCAAACACTGCTATGTGGCTTCTCTCCTGCCATCAACAGCTGGGAACAGGGAACCTTGTGCAGGCAGTGCTTCTAGCAAGCTTGCTGTGGTCTCTGAGCCCCTTGTCCTACCTGACTTCCCAGGTACAATGGCTTTCCCACTTTTTGGGGGTTTTGTTGTTGTTGGGTTTTTTTTTGTTTTTCAAGACAGGGTTTCTCTGTGTAGTCCTGTCGGTCCTGGAACTCACTTTGTAGACCAGGCTGGCCTCCAACTCAGAAATTCACCTGCCTCTGCCTCCAAGTGCTGGGATTATGGGATTAAAGGCATGTGCCACCACGCCCAGCTGGCTTTTCCACTTTTTAGCCAGGACTTCATTCTATTACCTGAGCTCGGGATCTTCCTGCCTCAGCTTTGCATATGGCTAGCACTATAGACCCATGTTCCAGTGAATGACTTATGGCTTGTCTTTTTTTTTTTTTTTTTTTTTTTTTATGTGCATTAGTGTTTTGCCTGCATGTATGCCTTCGTGAGGGTAGCAGATCTTGGTGTTACAGTTGTGAGCTGCTGTGTGGGTGCTGCGATTTTGAACCTAGGTCCTGTGAAATGCAGTCAGTGCTCCTAACCTCTGAGTCATCTCTCCAGCTCCTGCTCTTCTGCTTTTATGAGGAAAAAGAAAAGAGAAGTGGCTTGAGAGTGGAAAATGCACATGCAGGGGTGCACACCTGCAGTCCCAGCATGCTACAGCAGAGGCAGAAGGACCTTTGTGGGTTAGAGGGCAGCCTGAGAATCTTATCTCAAAACAACTTTTTAAAATGTGCTCTGTAGGGGTAGCTCTTCCCTCCCAAGGTGACACATCTGGCAATCGCCAGAAACAGATCAGGAGCATCAACGCTTGGTTTCCCAGGGCTTGGCTTAATGTATGGCTTCAAACCCATCGGGAGCCACCACTGAACAGCTCCTGAAGGAACTGGAGCACGTCCCAGCCTTGGAATGGAAAGAGTTCACCTGTGGTGGAGGAATCAACAACGAGGGATCCCAGAACAACGATCTTCACCCCAGAAGCTGAGCCTCTTAGCCCCCACCCACCCATTTCCATTTAGGCTGCCAGCTCTTTTCTTTACAATGCACCAGACCCCGCGGGGAAAGGGAAGGAGCGGTTCTCAGTGCCCCAGTACCAAGGCCTGGATTATTCAATGAGGTGTCCGCTCCCTTTGTTGGCGGGGGAGGGGAGCGGGGGGTCACAAGGCATCCAAACTCCACCTCTTTCCTCTGCCCTGCTGTGAAGGGGGAGAGAACAACCCGCCTCGTGACAGGGGGCTGGCACAGCCCGCCCTAGCCCTGAGGAGGGGGCGGGACAGGGGGAGTCCTATAATTGGACCGGTCTGGGATCCGATCCCCTGCTCAGACCCTGGAGGCTAAGGACTTGTTTCGGAAGGAGCTGGTAAGACAAGCTGGGCTGGGGATTCACCCAGGGACCTTGGTAGGATGTGGGCTGGGAACCTTGAGATCCCCCGGAGTCCAGGAAACAGGCACAAGAATTGGAAAAGCAGGCAGCACGATAGAAGTCTTGGGGGACAAACTAAGGACTCGAGGTAACTAGCCTTTGCCAGAGTCAGAGCAGGTGGAGGGGTTACCTCCAGGAAGGAGTACGGGACTGTCGGTGCACGGCGTACCGGCTCAACTAGGAACCATCCTATGGCGAAAAAACTCGGGATGAGCCTTAGGCTGCTTTTATATAAATACCTACTGATTTCCATCACAGTCCCCAAGTAACCCGGACTGGTTTCAAACTGTGGCTCCTCATGGCTGAGCTCCCTAAGTTCTGTAGTTGTGGGAGGGTACCACTTCGCAGGGATGGAGGACGATTAAAAATCGTGTTAAATTAACACAAAATGGAAAGCAGGACTTAGCCGGGAAGAAAGAGGAATGTAAGCTGGACCACCCGCTGGCCCTCTGTGAAGTGGAATTTGAACCCTAGGAGAGGGAGCTGGAATTTTTGGCAGCGGATCCACCCCGGGGTGCCGAGATAGCGAACTCGGCAAGGGGAGGTAAACAGACCTTTGGGAAGAGCGGGTGCTCTGTTTTGGAGATGTTTGTGATGGCTCACAGATCTGAGAAGGGAAGATGGGGTTCTCTGGGTGGCCGGAGTCCCTCCACCCCCGCCCCCTGGTGTTCAAAGACAATTTTTCCCTCCGCAGACTGGCCAATCACAATTGCGAAGATGAAGGCTCTGTGGGCCGTGCTGTTGGTCACATTGCTGACAGGTATGGAGCAAGGACTTGCTGTGGTGCCGCTTTTTCTGCTCCTCTGTGGACTCTATTCTAGCCCTAGATCTCTTCTGCTGGTGGGTTGAGGCTGAGGCGGTTCTGAGACCTCTCTGAGATTCAATAGCCCTGAGCAGCTGTTTTATATACTCTTTAGGCCTTGATTTCCCCTAACTATAAGAGGATTGATGGCTTAGTGGGTAAAGGTGCTTATCATAAAGCTTGAAGACTTAACTCTGAGACCAACATAGTGGAAGGAGAGAGCCAATTCCCTCTAGAACTCTGACCTCCAAGGGTACACACACACACACACACACACACACACACACACACAATAAAAAGTTGATTTCTTAGTTGCTCTTAAAAGTGGGGTATACATTTTCTAATTCCACACCTGCCTAGTCTCGGCTCTGAACTACATAGGATACAAGACAGTGCATGCTTGTAGTATCTAAACAGACTCCACAGCCTCCAGACCCACTTCAAAGAGACCCAAAAAGACTGTAGGTCCTGACCCAGCCTTAAACTTACTCTACACAGGATGCCTAGCCGAGGGAGAGCCGGAGGTGACAGATCAGCTCGAGTGGCAAAGCAACCAACCCTGGGAGCAGGCCCTGAACCGCTTCTGGGATTACCTGCGCTGGGTGCAGACGCTGTCTGACCAGGTCCAGGAAGAGCTGCAGAGCTCCCAAGTCACACAAGAACTGACGTGAGTGTCCAGCTCTTTCACCCTCGGCAGGCACCAGCTGATCCAGGGTTGCCTCCTATCTGGGTCCCCAGCCCCTTCTTGTTTCCTTTCTCAATTAGTGTGTAGCCCAGGTTGGCCTTGAATCCTCCTGCCTTCTTTAGCCTTCTGGATGCTGGGAGGAACAGACATTTATTACTTGCTTGGTCGATTGGCTTTTGGCTTCTTGAGACAGGATCCCATTCTGTAACTCAAGCTGGCTTCGAAGGCTCTGCAATTCTTATGCCGCAGCTTCTCAACTTCTGGGAACACAAGCGAGTACCATCACCTCTTGCTCTGTGGTTTCTGGCCCTTCTGTCCTGCCTTCATCTCCTTCCTGTGTTTCCTCTGGGCCTGCAGGGCACTGATGGAGGACACTATGACGGAAGTAAAGGCTTACAAAAAGGAGCTGGAGGAACAGCTGGGTCCAGTGGCGGAGGAGACACGGGCCAGGCTGGGCAAAGAGGTGCAGGCGG
Source organism: Mus musculus (assembly GCF_000001635.26). NCBI lineage: Eukaryota > Metazoa > Chordata > Mammalia > Rodentia > Muridae > Mus > Mus musculus. The sequence continues at coordinate 19,696,987 of NC_000073.6, read as the reverse complement.
CACAGGCCCGACTCGGAGCCGACATGGAGGATCTACGCAACCGACTCGGGCAGTACCGCAACGAGGTGCACACCATGCTGGGCCAGAGCACAGAGGAGATACGGGCGCGGCTCTCCACACACCTGCGCAAGATGCGCAAGCGCTTGATGCGGGATGCCGAGGATCTGCAGAAGCGCCTAGCTGTGTACAAGGCAGGGGCACGCGAGGGCGCCGAGCGCGGTGTGAGTGCCATCCGTGAGCGCCTGGGGCCTCTGGTGGAGCAAGGTCGCCAGCGCACTGCCAACCTAGGCGCTGGGGCCGCCCAGCCTCTGCGCGATCGCGCCCAGGCTTTTGGTGACCGCATCCGAGGGCGGCTGGAGGAAGTGGGCAACCAGGCCCGTGACCGCCTAGAGGAGGTGCGTGAGCACATGGAGGAGGTGCGCTCCAAGATGGAGGAACAGACCCAGCAAATACGCCTGCAGGCGGAGATCTTCCAGGCCCGCCTCAAGGGCTGGTTCGAGCCAATAGTGGAAGACATGCATCGCCAGTGGGCAAACCTGATGGAGAAGATACAGGCCTCTGTGGCTACCAACCCCATCATCACCCCAGTGGCCCAGGAGAATCAATGAGTATCCTTCTCCTGTCCTGCAACAACATCCATATCCAGCCAGGTGGCCCTGTCTCAAGCACCTCTCTGGCCCTCTGGTGGCCCTTGCTTAATAAAGATTCTCCGAGCACATTCTGAGTCTCTGTGAGTGATTCCAATCAGCTTCAGCCTCAGTTTATTGTTTTTTGCCTTACCTAGCACACATTCCATGGCCCTGTCACTATCTGTAGAGGGAGGTGGTTTTGCAGCAATAGAAATGAAGCCTAGGACCTAGCAACATAAAAGAACAAGTGATCTACCACTGAGCCACGCCCACAGCCCCTCACTGGGGGATTCTAGGCAGGGGCTCTACCACTGAGCCACCCGCAGCCCCTCACTGGGGAATCATATCTACCACTGAGTCACGCCCCTCCAGCCCCTCACTACGGGAATTCTAGTCAGTAGCTCTACCACTGAGCCACACCCACAGCCTCTGGGGCTCTTCACCGCCCCCTACCCCTGGATTCTAGGCATGGGCTCATTTTATTTATTTATTTATTTAAGATTTGTTTATCTTATGTATAAGGTACACTGCAGCTGTCTTCAGGCGTCAGGTCCCATTACAGATGGTTGTGAGCCACCATGTGGTTGCTGGGAATTGAACTCAGGACTTATAGAAGAGTAGTCAGTGCTCTTAACTGCTGAGCCATCTCTCCAGCACCCAGTACAGGCTCTTCTATTTAGCTATATCCACCCTTCTTTTTAGTCTGAAATAGGATCTCAACTGATTTTCCTTGCACTCCCTCTAGCCTAGTTTGGTCTTGAATATTTGAATCTTTGTTTTCAAATCAATCTCTACAGGAACTGAGAAAGGCATGTACCACTTCATGTGGGTCAGTTGGGCTACTTTTCCCAACTTCCCAAGCACCCACTGCACAGCTATGCCTTGAATCAATCAACATGTAAGAGACCAGGGTCGCCAGGCGGTGTTTACTTTTCTGGTTGTCTTATCTCTCCTCCTCCGCTCTAGTCTTATCTGACACCCTCTCCTTGCCTTGTCTCTCCTCTTTTTCCCTTCTAGGCTTCCTTTTCTGGCTTCCTGTTTTCCTGATCCTCTGTTATCTCACCCTCCCGCGGTTTCTTTTGCTCTGGGCCTTTGGTTGGCGGTTTCTACGGTTTCTACGTGGCTTTTGGAACCTCAGCCTTTCTCCCTTGCTCTGAAGTTAGCTGGATCTTTGCTCCCTCTGGGTCATGGGGCCTTAGCCCCATTCTTTCTCCCCTGCCTGTGCTGCATGCCTTTTGACTTTCCCAGCAAGTGTATGGAGAGTGAGTTCAGGCTGGGGACACAAAACCATTCTCCCCATGTCCTGGTACTCAAAGGGGTCATGGTGGAAGCTGGAGAGCCCCTGGCTGGCTTCTCCTCCCACCCCCTCAGTTCTCAGGGACTCAGCAGGGCTCCCACTAACAGGGGCAGGCTAGGGCTTGAGCTGTGTCTTGGGTCGGGCCAAGGCTTCAGAACTCAACTGCCTCTGGCACACCCCGAGCCTGCAGCTTTTCCTGGCATCAAACTCAGCATTATCTGGAGGCAGGCACCACTCCCACACATGACTCATTAGGCCCAATGAGAAGATGGGTCGGTGGGCTAGTGACAGGGCCCTAGACAGCCACACTTCATGCCCAGGGGCTAGGAGCACACCCCCAGAGCCTCACTACTCTCAAATATCAAGATGAGGGGAGAGTATAGAGGGAATGTCTCCCTCTGAAGACCTGAATTATTGTGATGTTATTTGAGCCACGCTGGCCTTGAACTCTGAACCCTCCTGCCTCATCTTCAAAGGCTGGAATTACAGGTTCGCGCCACTAGGCCTATCTGAGAACTTAGTTAATTCTACAGAAGAGAGTTTGTTTTCACTGGTTTGAAACGAGGCCTCGTGTACCCAGAGCTACTCTTTTGCCAACTCACTGTAGAGCCAAGGATGACCTTGAACTCTGGTCTTCCTGGCTCCGAGTCCTCGGTACTGGGTAGACAATGTGTGATCCTAACCCCCAGTTTTATGTGGTGCTATACAGATGGCATCCAGGGTTTCCTGCATGCTGGACAGGTCATCAACCAACCGAGCCACATCCTCCTCATCATCATCACTTTGTTGTTGGTTTTCAATCCAGAGCTCATGGAGCCCAAGCTGGCCTCAATCTATATAACCAAGACTGTGCCTGGTCTTCCTGTCTCTACCTAACAAATGATGGTGGGATGCAGGGATGTACAACCAGGAGCAGAGCCTTACTTCTAAACGAAGAAGGAACCCCACCTCCCTGTGGGCAGACCTGGAGGTGGGGCAAGGACCACAGAAAGACATTACAGAACTAGGATCGTGAAGGAAGTCATGGAGGCCAGCCTGTTGTACAGAGTGAGTTCCAGGACAGCCAGGGCTACACAGAGGAAAACAAGAAGGAAAAAAAAAAAAAAAAAAAGAACTGAATGACTAGCAGTTTTAGAACCTTAGCTGTGTGCTTCCCGTACCCTACCTGTGGCACAGGAAGCCCTTGTTGCTAAGAGTAGGATGACACTGGAAGCACCAAGCACTGGGCAGAGTAAGGGGGAAATCTGTTACATTATTCAGATGGGCGCTTGAGGACTGAGCAGGACTCCTTTCAAGAAGCAAAAGGGTCAGGCCTGGTGCCCACAGGGACTGGAAGCTAGCTAGCGCCGAGTTGGCCCCAGAGATGTCGCAACCCAGCCAGGGTCGAGAATCTGTTCCACCCCTTTCACAACCATCCCCCTGTTGTCGTCGTCCCCACCCCCACCCCCGCCCCAACTGACACGTGGGTTGCAGGGGCACCAGGCCAGCCAACCTAGAGTCTGGGCCCCTTAGCCACCAGCTGCCAGGGGGTCACTGTCGGTCAATGACAGCTCTGGGGGAGGGGGGGAGAAGGGCCTTGGACTCTAGCCTGAGAGAAAGGATGTTGTGGAAGGAGGGGGCAGGGAGGCAAGTTTAGGGCCTGCAGGGGCCTAGGAGGCCCCACAAGACCTAAAAACGGGGGAAGGGGGGTTGTGCCAGTTAGGGGACACTATGGAGCTCTGCAAGCTAAGAGGCTCTTAGCTTCTTTGCAGTTTTGACTAGCTGAAGAGGCAACTTCTAAGGAAGGGAGATGAGGGGATGCCAAGATCCCAGAGAGCATCCGAGGAGGTCTGAGGGTGTGCAGATGCAAAGGCATTGGAGGTGAAGGGAGCCAGGGTGCAGCATCCGGGACAGAATGTGAGCTGAGGCTCCTGGTCAAGGAGAAGGTAGAGAAGAGCTAACCTGAGGATGCAGTGTGAGCTAGGGGTGAGATGGGGGTGAGGGGAGTTGTTTGTAAGACCCCCCCCCTTAAGGTGGGACAGCCTCAGAGAGAGAGTGAGTAGGCAGAGCAGCCAAGGCTGGGTGGAGATCAATGAGATTTGGAAGTGAGGATGCTGACCAGTGACGAGCCTTGGGCCTAAATAAAAAGCCTGGATGTGGGATCTGCCTCCCAGTATCGACCAGAATGACAGAAGAGAGTGGGCTGGTTGTGTTGGTGTTGGTGCATGCCTGTAATCCCAGCAACTCACTAGAGAGGCAGAGGCAGGAGCATCACAAATTCCAGGCCAGCCAAAAAGCCTATGTAAAAAAAAAAAAAAGAGAAAAAAGAAAAAAGAAAAAGTAGGTGGACACAGAGACAAGGGGGAGGCTCAGGGGGAGGGCGACCAGCTTGCTCCGCCCCCTCCCCAACCGGTTAAACCTCTGTGCAGGATCCTCCCACCGCCATGGGCCTCCTGAGAGATCCTTAGATCCAGGTTAGTGCATAGGAAAGTGTCCCCCCACTACCTACAGCTAAGGGATTGGGGTGGTGGGATCATGGTGGAGGGCGGTGGTGAATACTAGCGATGTCCCCCGCTACCCGTGCGTCTGCCTCCAGGGTGCCCCTCCAACCAGGATGAGGCTCTTCATCGCTCTTCCTGTCCTGATTGTGGTCGTAGCCATGACCTTGGAAGGTAAGAAAGAGCCTTGGAAGGTAAGAAAGAGGCTTGGAAGTGTGAAGTTGGCCTTGTGCCTGCGGCCCAGGCTTAGAAGACCCTCGAGGAGGGCTCTGAGGTCCCTTTCTGTGTCATCATTCCACTACCGCCCTCCCATCGTCCCCCATCCCACCTGCCAGGTGCCTTATTTTTGTGTCAAAGTGGGTGCTGAAGGAGGCAACTCTGTCCAGAAAAGACGCAGTAACCAATGACCTAGGATACCACCCTTTGGAATTGGCTAATCTTCCTAGAAGGGGCGGAGCGTAAAAACAAGGAGGTGAGAGGTGCAGTAAAATCAAGTGTCCAATACCCTCCCCCATGCTAATGAGTTTGCTCGCAACCCTCTCGCGGCAGGCCCAGCCCCCGCCCAGGCGGCCCCGGATTTGTCCGGAACATTGGAGAGCATACCGGATAAACTGAAGGAGTTTGGGAACACTTTGGAAGACAAGGCCCGGGCAGCCATTGAACATATCAAACAGAAGGAAATTTTGACCAAGACCCGGTTAGGACCTTTCAGGGCACGGGCGGGTGGTGTGTGTGTGTGTGCGTGCGCGCGCGCCCGTGTGTAAAAGCCCTAGCAGACAGTTCCACACTGACACAATGGGGAAACTGCACCAGAGTGTTTGACACTTTCCCTGAAGTCATAGAACTGTATCTGAAGTCATTGAACTGGATGTCAAAGTGCTCGTAGTGTGGAGACAGGCGGTGTAACTCCCAGCCAACTGTTAGAGATGTTTCCAAGTCCTAGTGAAGGGCCAAGCTAGGCGGCTGACTGGTTAGGACAGACCCTGACCCCTCCCTGTGTACTCTTGAGACAGGTCATGACTTGAGTCTCCGAGACAGAGAAAGAATGTAGGAGAGTTGGGGCAGGGGCACAGCAGAAGCTGTACAGGCCTGGGCTCTGCAGTTTACACTGGCCAAAGAGAGATTAGGGCATGCTGGGTTAAGAACTAGCCAGGCAGTGGTGGCGCACACCTTTGATCCCAGTATTCATGAGGCAGAGGCAGGCAGATCTCTTTGAGGCCAGCCTGATTGGAGCTAGTTCTAGGAAAGCCAGGGCTACACAGAGAAACCCTGTCTCAACACCACCACCACCCCCCAAAAAAAAGGGCCCAGCAAAGAACAGAAATAGGAGTTTGAGACCAGCCTGGGCTATAGGCAAGGTTCTGCCTCAAATTGAAAACAACAACAAAAAGCAGGAGGTGAAGACACCTGAGAGACACCTGGTATGCTGTAAACAGGTTGGCTAGCCAGTTTGGCAAGTAGACAAATCGTTCATTTAAAGTGAGGTCTGAGTTTGATTACAAATATCCAGCCAGGCCTAAACTTGGCAAAGGAAGTTTCCTTTGGAGGGAAAGTGCAAAGGCCCTGGGGTGGGAAGATCTGTAGATAAGAGAGAATGGCCTTCTAGACTCGGGGGAGAACTTGGGCCAAGGACACAGGCCAGAGTGAGCGGCAACAGCTTGGGCAAGCACAGGCTAAAGAAGGGGTGGGCGGGAAGCAAGAGATGGCAAGCCTTGTGGGGTGTAGCTGCACATGTTTTTAATCCCAGCGAAAAATAAAAACAAACAAGATTAAAAAAAAAAAAAAAAAGATAAGAAGATGGAAGGAAACCAGGGGAAGACCAGGGGAAATGCCAGTGCGGATCTGGTTGATCCCAGAATCCACATCTTTTTGTTTGTTTGTTTCGAGACAGGGTTTCTCTGTATAGCCCTGGCTGTCCTGGAACTCACTCTGTAGACCAGGCTGGCCTCGAACTCAGAAATCCACCCGCCTCTGCCTCCCAAGTGCTGGGATCAAAGGCGTGCGCCACCACTGCCCAGCAGAACTCACATTTTTAAAAATCAGTCATAGGGTTCAGTTAAGAGCACTTGCTGCTCCTGCAGAGGACCAGCAGCCTGTGCCCCTACCCCACCACACACACACACACACACACACACACACACACACACACCTATGTCAGCACAGCTCACAGCAGCCCTGTAACTCCAGCTCCAAGGGATCCAATCCCCTCTACTGGAACTGCAGGCACTGGAGCACAAATACATGAACAAAATAAAGCTTTAAGGGAATGTATAAATGCCAGACAGTGGTGGCACTCGCCTTTAACCCCAGCACTCCAGAGGCAGAGGCAGGCAGGTCTCTGAGTTCCAGGATACAGAGCTAGTTAGAGTGCAGACATTTCACCCTACCATGGGAAGGACAGACAGATGGGACCCTGGGTCAGGTGATGGGAAAGAGAGACATATGGAACCCTGGCAGCCAGTTGGCTAGGCTAGGAGGTTGCCCTTTGTTCTCTGTAGTTACCTGCTAGCCACCTCTCACACAGTGGCTGGCTTTGAAAGCCAGGTCAAGATGAAGTTCTTTGAGTTTTGGTTTCACGATGCTCTGATCTGGGCTGGGGATGTGGCTCAGTACTTGCCTTGTGTGCACAAAGCCCACGGTACCCCATTGATTTGGGAGGTGCAGGCAGTAAGATTGGAAGTTCAAGGTCTTCATTCTTAGCTACATATCAAGATTGAGGCTAGCCTGGGCTACATGAGACCCTGTCCCAAAACACCCACACAAATTCTCTGGTCTGTGTGAGGGAACTGAGGCAGAAACAATGACACCCCCACCCCCACCCCAGGGTTTTCATCCCACAGACAGGATGAGGAGAGATAAGGAAAGGAACCGGAGGGGAATGGGATGCAGAGCTCTAGGTCCCTCGGAGGGTCCAGTAAGCACTGACTCGGCCCCGTCTCTCTCCAAAGGGCCTGGTTCTCAGAGGCATTTGGCAAAGTGAAGGAGAAGTTGAAGACCACGTTCTCCTGAGCACCTGGCGGGCCACCTCGAAGCATCAAGGACATCCACGTAATGTGCCAGGTCCCTCTTCATCACAGACCAATAAAAAACGTGTAGAAGGCAAACGCTCCCTGAAGTGCTTTGGACTGGGGTGGGGGCTGAGGGATGATGCAGAGACTGGGTGTGTCCCTTCGCTTGTTGTTGGTTTATGTATTTTTATGTGTGAGGGTGTTTTGCCTGCATGTGCATTTATGTGCACCTCGTGTGTACAGTACCCACAGAAGCCAGAAGAAGGCCTTACTTCTCCTGAAACTGGAGAAGGTCCTGAGCTGCCATGTGGGTGTTGGGAATGGAACCTGGGTCCACTGGAAGAACAACAGCCAGGGCTCTTAAGCGCTTTGACATCTCTCCGGCCCCCCCACCCCTGTCTGCATACTTTTCACGTTACGGTTCCCCAAAGAACCTTGAGAACCCTATTCACGTCAAACATTGAGGCTCAAAGCAGGAAAGCTCTTGGTGCAAGGCACCCAGTCAGCCGGCAGGGAGTAGGGTTGAATGCATAGCCTGCAGTGATGCATAGCTTGCACTCTCCTGTTTAGTGTGATCCAGATGAGGCTGGATTGGACTTTCCAGTGCAGAGAGTAGACACTCATTAAACTGCAAGTGGATGATGCAGAGGACTAGGAAGCAGGGTGGACAGGACGGGCATAGGAGGGAACCAGAAAGGAGGTACTCATCTACAGATCACCATGTCCCCTTCTCCAGAATGCCCTTCCAGTCACCTACAGATCACCATGTCCCCTTCTCCAGAATGCCCTTCCAGTCTGGCTTCTCCATTGCAGCTTTGCCAGCTCTCACTACTTAACTTCTTGAAGCTGTTACCATGAGCCCCCAGATGACGGGGCCAAGATTGGTGTCACCAGTGGGTCTATACCCATTGCCCAGTTTCAGCTGACCACAGTGCCAGTGTTGAATAATATTTGCTCAAACCAATAACTGCTTAATTTGTTTGCTTTGGTTTTTTTTTTTTTTTTTGGTTTTTTTGTTTGTTTGTTTGGTTGGTTTTGGTTTTTTTGTTTTTTTGTTTTTTTGTTTTTTTTTTTGAGAAGGGGTTTCAATAATTGGCTCTGAATAGCTTTGTAGGCCAGGCAAGTCTCACACCAGAGCTTCCTGCTGCGGCCTTCTCAGTTTCCAAAGGGTTGTGACTAGGTATGTGCCACCATGCTGGGCCTAGTCGTCTTTTCTCTTCGTTATTGTTTAGTTATTAAGACAGGGTTTCTCAGGGTAGCCCTGGATGTCCCAGAACTCCCCAATAAGCCAGGCTGGCCTACACCATATGCCTCTGCCGCCTCCGGAGTACTAGGATTAAAGGAGTATGCCCCCGCCACCACCTAACGCTAGGCCTGCCTTAACGCACTGTGTTCGCATAGAAACCAGGGCCTGGCACATGCTAGGCAAATACTCTACCACTGAGCCACGCCCCCAGCCCCTCACTGGGGGATTCTAGGCAGGGGCTCTACCACTGAGCCACGCCCCCAGCCCCTCACTGGGGGATTCTAGGCAGGGGCTCTACCACTGAGCCACGCCCCCAGCCCCTCACTGGGCGATTCTTTCCTATCTCATTTCTTTTCTCATTTTCAAGGCTGGGTCTTACTCTGTACTTTTCTACATAAACCGGGCTGGCCTGGAACTCACAAAGATCCCCGACTCTTCCATTCCAAGTGCTGGGATTAAAGGTGTGTGCCACCACCTCTAACTCTTTGGAAATACTTTCAAAAAAACCTTTTTTTTTTTTCATTGCTTTTTATAAAAAACTTTGTGGGAGCTGGGCAGTGGTGGCACACGCCTTTAATCCCACCACTTGGGAGGCAGAGGCAGGTGGATTTCTGAATTCCAGACCAGCCTGGTCTACAGAGTGAGTTCCAGGACAGCCAGGATAGAGAAACCCTGTCTCAAAAAACAAAACAACAACAAAAAAATTGTAGGGAAACTGCTAATTAAGGCTGAAGTCCACCATAACAGGATAGCCTAGCCTGTGGGCTTGGACACAGTATGGGAGACCCTCTTCCTTAGCCAATCTCCTTCTCTGACCTTGCCTGGGGAATTTTTTTTTTTTTTTTTTTTTTTATGTAAAAGCATGAGGTAGTTTAATGAAGAGCTCCAGGCCTACACATATCTCCCGCAGGAGACAGAGGTGTTGACCACATGGTGGAGCCATAATGGCGGAGCTCCCGTTCAAATCTTATCTCACACAGGAGACAGTGGTTTCGACCACGAGGCTTGGAAGCTAAGGGTTTTTATAGAAAAGGGGTGGGGCTGGGGGAGGAATTGGCGCGGTTTCACATGATTGGTCCATTTAAACATCAACAGACTGTCAGAAGGGCTGGAGATAGGGAGGCACTAGGCCAGTCAGGACATGTAACAATGGGCCTGCCCCTTGCCTGGGGAATTCTAAGCCCCCATAGTCTCCTCCACCTGAAGAATGTCACATGGCCCCAATTAGATTACAGGATCAATTTCCTTTTTCCGGACCAAACCTGTTCAGACTGCACTGAGATTCCTGAAATGCTTCCCCATGCTAATGAGGCATTTTAGAATCCTAAGCCCCAAGCCAGTGATCTCTGCCCATCCTGGATGTCCCTGCCCTCAGTCCCCCAAAACTTTTAAGCCTTCAGTCACCCTAAGGAAAGTTATTCTGCCCACTGACAGCAGGTCTGGTGTGGTCTTTCACCTTACAACTCACAGGGGTTTTGAACCCCACCCCACCCCCAGCCCACTCACATCTCTACTTCCTTTGCCCTTGTGCATTGCATCACAATTCACAGGGGGTGGGGCGACCCAGGTAACTTATTGTATTATGTGTGTGCCTGTACGTGTCCCCGGTGAGTGTGTAGGTCCAAGGACAACTTGCCTGAGTTGCTTCTCTAGGTCCTGGGGCTTGAACTCAGGCCATGGGTGTTGGTGACAAACACCTTTATGAGATGGGCTGGGGAGATTGCTCAATGGTTAAGAGCACATACTGACTTCAGTTCCAAGCGTCCATAACGGGCAGTTCCCAACTCTCTATAACTCCAGTTTCCACGGGAACACCTGTGTACAACACCCTCACAACATATACATAATTAATTCCATTTATTTTTTATTTTGAGGATTAGTTTTTTGAGATAGGGTTTCTCTGTGTAGCCCTGGCTGTCCTGAAACTGTCCTGAAACAAGGCTGGCCTCAGACTTAGAGATTTGCTTGCCTTTGCCTCCTGAGTGCCGGGATTAAAGGTGTGTGCCACCACCACTTGCTGCATAATTAATTTATGAAAGACTTTTAAAAATATTTTTTTATTTGATACAATTTCATGCAGTCTAGGCCAGCCTCAAACTTGGATGATGATAAACCATGCATCTTACTGCCTCCACCTCCCAAATCCTGGGTTACAGACTTCTGCCTCCGTGCCTAGTTTTATGCAACGCTAGAGACAGAACGGGACTTCGTGTGTGCATGGTAAAAGGTTCCACCAATGGAGCCGCATCCTCAGCCTCTCTTTCACTCCAAATTCCCTTGCCAGAGACCTCAAGCATCCATCTGAAGAAGTGAGCAGTTAGAGACCCGTGGAAGACAAGAGGAGCGGGGGCGCGGGGGCGGGGAGGCGTGAGGGCTCAGCGTGAGTAGGGATTCTCAACCATGACAAGATGGGGACCAAGAGGAGGGAGGAGAGTAGACACCTGGGAGATTGAGGTCAGAGGATCACCAGGAGCTGGAGACCATCCTGGCTACAGTGTAATGGTCTCAAAAACAAAGGGAGGTCAAAGGAGAGTTAGTGCTAATTTTGCTGGCACTCTCCAACTTGAAGACAGTTCAGGTCTCGGGGATGTGACTCTCTCTGCTGCCACACTAGGGTGGCAGGATCACCAGCCCGTCCCATTCTCCTTGCAGATCCCTCTTCTTTCTCCCCAGCTCCCTCACTGGCACACTTGTTTTTCAGTTGCCCCTGGTGTCCACCCTGACCGACCTTCAGCCTGCCCCTGCCCCCAGGATGAGCAAACATTGCAGGCAGCAAATAGCAAACAGCCCACAGCCACCTTGTATGCTGACTTTGGCTGAAGGGCAAAGGACAGAGACCTTCCTCAGCCCTACCCCCAGCCCCAGCTCCCTACCTTAGCCTACCTCTTGGGCTGTAGGCTTTGCATCAGCATGGTGAAATGATGAAAGACAACTAGATTCAGACCCCGACCCCATCACCAACTACTGTCTTGGTTTCCTCCTTTTGTAAAGATTTTTTTTATGTATGTATGTAAGTACACTGTAGCTGTCTTCAGACACACCAGGTGAGGGCATTGGATCCCCTATGGATGGTTGAGAACCACCATGTGGTTGCTGGGAATTGAACTCAGTACCTTTGGAAGAGCAGTCAGTGCTCTTAACCACTGAGCTATCTTCCATCCCTCAATTGTCTCTTATGTGAAAAAAGAATGCTAGGTAGGGCTGGGCAGTGGTAGGACACGCTTTTAATCCCAGCACTTGGGAGGCAGAGGCAGGTGGATTTCTGAGTTCGAGGCCAGCCTGGTCTATAGAGTGAGTTCCAGGACAGCCAGGGCAATGAGGGGCTGGGGGGCGTGGCTCAGTGGTAGAGCCCCTGCCTAGACACAAAGCCCTCTGTTCAATTCCCATCAGTGGGAAAACATTCCTAAGCTGTGGAAAACACCAAAGCAACCCCCTCTGGGCCTCGAGCACAGTACACCAAATTAAAAACATCATACTGGGACTCAGTTGATGGAGTACTTGCTAACTTGCACTTGGCCCTGCATTCAATCCCCAACTGTGCATTAAATTCGGTGTAGTAGGGAATGCTGATGATCCCAGCACTGGGAAGGCAAACACAAAGGCCTTCAGAGTTCCAGGCTTGCAGGGCTTCATCAGGAAACGAGAACCCTAATTTAATGTGTGTGTGTGTGTGTGTGTGTGTGTGTGTAGAGAGAGAGAGGGAGAAAGAGAGAGTGGGAATATATATATATATATGGAGTGTCTTTGAGACAGGGCTTCTCCATGGCCTCAGAGGCCTGGAGCTCTGTAGAGCAGGCTAGTCTCGACCTTACAGTGATCCCTCCAGAGCGCTGGGATTAAAGGCATGTGCCACCACACTTGGTATAAAATCTTTTTTTTTTTTTCAAAAAAAGAATAAATAGATAAATAGCACCTGAGCGTTATAGTATGGCTGCACCTCTTCTGATGCTCTGTCCTGTCTCAGGCCAGCCTACAAGCCAGGTAATGGTAAGACAGCAAGTCACATTTTAGTGTGAGCTAATCAGCCCGCAGAGACTCAGCAACCAGCAACCTGCACATAGCCTCAATGCTGAAAAGAGATGGTGATTGGCTATAAACTTCACTCCCTCCTGAGTTTCTGGGGAGTAGGGTCTTCCTAAGTCACCCAAGCTTAAACTCAATAATCCCCCTGCTTCAGCTTCTCAAGTTCTGCAGTCCCAGACATGCGCCCCCGCCACCGTGACCGTGTCCAGCAAGAGGTCTTTTATCATAACCAGACATGGGGATCTATGGTTCATTGGTTTGTGCTTCTGTTTTCCTTTTTCTGATGTGGAAAAACAAAACAACAAAACCACAGAACATAACATTTACCATTTCAGCCAGTTTCGGGTGTCTAGGTCAGCAGTGTTGAGACATTTACATGGTTGTGCAACAGAACCCAAAATCTATTCCTAAAATGTTTGCATCATGGCAAGCAGCAACTCTGTGTGATTTTTTTTTTTTTTGTCTGTCAGCAAGAGTCTGACATGTGAGGAGCCATACCATATCAGTGTGAGGCTCAGCCCGCCTCAGGAGCTGGGGGCAGGGTCACTCTGTACAGTTGCTTCAGCTGCAGCTAAAAGACCATCAGGAAATATATATATATATATATATATATATATGTATATATATATATATATATATATATATACACACACACAATGCATTTGTATTTCATGTGCATTGGTTTTTACCTGCATGTATGTTTGTGTGAAGGTGTCAGATCCTCTGAAACTGGAGCTACAGGTAGTTTTAAGCTGCCACAAGGTACTGGGAATTGAACCCAGGTCCTCTGGAGAAGGAGCCGGTGTTCTTGACCCCTGAGCCATCTCTCCAATGCCCCCATCAGGGATTTGCTGCATGGAAGCAAAGTCAGCCAGCCATGTGGGCACGGGGGTCATCCCAGCACTGGGAAGGCAGAGGCAGGAACATCAGAAATTCAAGGCCAGTCAAGGTTGCCCTGAGTTTATGTCTCAGTAGATGACAAGCAAACCAACAGGAAGCCACGGGGTACCCAGTTACATTTCAACTTCAGAGGAGCAGGTACTGTTTAATATTTATTTGGCAAAACCCCTAAATCTTGCGTGGGACGTATTTAAAATAATGTTTGCCATTGATGTGGTTACACTTGAAATTCCAGATCTCAAGAGCCTGAGGCAAAAGGAGCTCACAGCTCTCCTGAGCCATAAAAAGACCTTCCTGGGGGGATGCCTGACTGCCAGAGTTTGACCCCTGGGATCCACAGTAGAAGAGAACCAACTCCTGAAAGTTGAAGTTGTCCTCTAACATGTTCCATGGTATGGACACACCCAGAGACACACACATACATACACATACAAACACAGACACATATACACAGACAAAAAGGCACACAGACAACACACACACATACACACAGTTGCCGCAGACCCCCTGGGTCCCTTTGTCTGCGTGGACTGTGTCTCTGGGGCAGGTGGGCAAGGTGTCAGCGGGTGACAGACAGACCAACACGCGAGATTGTGTAGAATCTGAATGTATTTTGTCAGGTCGAGCATCAAACTTTTTATATCAAAGAAATAACAAGAAACCAGGCAAAATACAATCCACCAAACTACAGTGACGCAATACAAAAGGAATGAATACATCAAAAGAAGGCGGGGACCAGGCTGCTGCCCCAAAGAAGGGAGCCAGGTGTAAACTAGTCTATTGTTAAACCCACCACCAGGGCTTCTGCACTAGCAGACCTTATCATGAATACTGCAATACCCCAACACCCTATTTCCTGGGTCTACAGAAGAATATACCAACTTGCTTCTAATGTGAAGCTTCCTATACCTAGCTCCAGGAGGTGAGTTTCCGTGAAACTCTTTTCCTCGTGAGTGAGTGCTTTCAGGCCTCTCAGCCTGTCAAGCAGACTTGACCGGAGTGCGTGGCACACAGTGACGCACACAGACACACAGACAAAAAGGCACACAGACACAACACACACACAGACACATAGTGATGCACACAGACACACAGACAAAAAGACACACATACACACAGTGACACACACAGACAAAAAGACGCACAGACACACACATAGAGATAACCACACACAGAGAGACAGAAGAGATAAGTACAGATACAAAAAATAAATAAACATAGTTTAAAAAACATTAAAGGAGCCAGGCAGTGGTGACCCACTCCTTAATCCCAGCACTTGGGAGGCAGAGGCAGGTGGATTTCTGAGTTCGAGGCCCACCTGGTCTACAGACTGAGTTCCAAGATAGCTAGGGCTACATAGAGAAACCCTGTCTCGAAGGGGAAAAAAAAGCATTAAAGGAAGGGCTCAGTGGTTAGGAGTCCTTCCTACTCTTCCAGGGGACCTGAGTTAGACTCCTAGTTCCCACATCAGGAGGGTCACACCCAGCTCCACGGGATCTGATACATGCACTCTAGCCACCGTGAGCCCCTGCACTCATGTGCACCTCTCTGACACAGACAGTCACACATACACATAAGTACAAATACAGTTTTTACATGTTAGCTAAAAGAACTCATGGCTACATAGTGAATTCCAGGCCAGCCTGGGCTACTTGAGACCCTGTCTCAAAATATAATAGAAGGAACCCCTCACATACACCACCAATCTCTCAAGTATAGATTACGGACTCAATTCTCAAAGGAAGAAACTGTATCCAGGAAAACTCTGGGGGGGTGTGTGGAGTCAGTGTTGGGGCTTCGTGTCTTGTACAAGGCCAGGGCGGCACACTGTTTAGGAAAGGAGGCAGGCAAGGGCAGACATGGCCTCTGACTGTCACTGTCACTGGCCCCATCGCTTTGAAGTCCTGCCAAGGAGTGTGGGGAGGTCACAAGGGGAGGGCTCTTTCCAGTGCTGCCTGTCCCTTCCCCGGTGAAAGAGTGGAGTACAGCAGGAGGGACAGAGATAGAGAGGGACCAAGTCCCCAGAAATGTCCCTGCTGAGGTGCAGGCCACGGGACCTGCCATCAGTCTCCCTTTCTGTGCTGTTCTTGGTCAGCTTTGTAGGTAAGGAGTTGGGGGGCTGCTGGAGGTGGGGTTCTCTGAGTGGGGCACGACTGTGGCTTCATCAGTGGGTCAGTAGCCATGTAAGAGGAACGTGACACACACATGCGTACACACACATGCACACACAGTCATGCCTGCCTCTGCCTCCCAAGTGCTGGGCTTAAAGGCGTGCGCCACCACCGCCCGGCTGTGTGGGTTTTTTTTAGAGTGTACATGAGTACACTGTAGCTATCTTCACACACACCAGAAGGATGCCATTACAGATAGATGGTTGTGAGCCTACATGTGGTTGCTAAGAATTGAACTCATTGTATCTCAATGCTCTTAACCTCTGAGCCATCTCTCTAGCCCCACCCCGACACTCAGTTTTTAAAAGTACAGAAAACTGGGACCCATGAGATGACTCAGTGGGTCAAGGTGCATGCCACAAAAGCCTGGGACCGGAGGTTAGTCCCTGGAACTCATGTGGTGGAAGGGAAAACAGGCTTCAAAAGGTTGTCCTCTGACCTCCACAGGAGGATCATGAGACACAGAGGACCTCACACACAGAAACACATATTACACATACACATATACACACATAAATGAGTTAAAACTTTTTCTTCTTATTTTATTTTATTCTACTTTATTTTATGTGTGTTGGTGTCTTGCCTACACGTTAGACTGTTTGAGTGTGTCAGACCCCCTAGAACTAGGGTTACAGACAGTTGTGAGCTGCCATGTGGGTGCTGAGAACTGAAGAACTGGGTCCTCTGGAAGAGCACTGAGTCCTCTTAATGAGCAGCCAGTGCCCTTAACAGCTGAGCTATCTCTCTAGCCCTTTTTTCTTTTAATTTTCAGACAGAATGGCCTGGAGTTATAGCTTAGCATGCATGAGGCCTTTGGTTCAACATCCAGTACCATTAAAATAAATAAATTAATTAAAATACAATTGCCGGGCAGTGGTGGTGCACGCCTTTAATCCCAGCACTTGGGAGGCAGAGGCAGGTGGATTTCTGAGTTCGAGGCCAGCCTGGTCTACAGAGTGAGTTCCAGGACAGCCAGTACTACACAGAGAAACTCTGTCTCGGAACCCCCCCCCCCAAAAAAATTCCCCATGTATCTCCCAAGACAGTGCTGAGGGGATGCCCAGCCGGCAACTCCCGTGTACTCCTCATTGGCTTAGCTCAGTGCCCCTTTCACAGAACAGGAAATAGTGAAGTCACTGATGGGACTTCAGAAGGGTCTTGGAACTAGAGTTCATGTGTGGTCTGGGTGTGTTTCCTGGAACCCCAGTGCTTGGGAGGTGGAGGCAGGAGGATCAGGAGTTCAAGGCTAATCTCAGCTATGTAGGAAGTTTCTAGACAAGCAGAGAATGTGGCTCGGTGGAGCTTAGGTGGCATGCCCAAACCCGGGTTCTAGCCCTATCCTGTCATAAAACAGACATGGGGTTAGACACCCATCAGCCTGACATTTTGGAGGTGGAGTCTAGAGGATCAGCAGTTTAATGGCAGAGGTCATCCTTGGACACTCGAGGCCATCTGGAACTATAAGAGGCCATGTCTCAAAATAACAACAACAACAATAATAACAATAACAATAGGCTAGAGGGATGACTCAGTGGTAGCCCCATAGTTAAGGGCATGCACTGCTCTTACAGAGGACCAGAGTTCAGTTCCCAGCCTCACAGCTGCCTGTAACTCCAGCTGCAGGGACTCTGACACCTTTGCTCTTCACAGGCACAGGCAGTACACTTGTTTATGTGCCCGCAGACAGGACCATACACACAGGATAAAAAATAAAATAGTGCTGGAGAGATGGCTCAGTGGTTAAGAGCACTGGCTGCTCTTCCAGAGGTCCTGAGTTCAATTCCCAGCAACCACATGGTGCCTCACAACCATCTGTAATGGGATCTGATGCCCTCTTCTGGTGTGTCTGAAGATAGCTACAGTGTACTCACATACATGAAATAAGTAAATAAGTAAATAAATTCAAAAAAATGTTTAAAAAAAAAAAACAAACAACACAAGCATGCTCATGTATACTTGTGTGCCAGGTAGTATCTGGGCGTGAGTCTCTACCTAGTTGTGTGGGTGCTGGAGCAGGAGGAATGTGTGTGTGTGTGTGTGTGTGTGTGTGTGTGTGTGTGTGTGTGTGTCCCAGAGGGCAAGAGGGTTAGGTGGTTAGAGGAGAGAGGCACCAGGTGGGAAGTGGAGTTGCACACTGAGCAAGAAAATCCCAGTAGACAGAGAAACAAGGGAGGGACCAGCAGTGAGGAAGAGACGAGATCAAATGGTGGAGAGACGGTTGTGGTGTCAGAGGGCCTAATAGGCCAGGATGAGCAAAGTAGTGCAAGAGACTGGGTACTTTCTTCTTAACTATGCCCCTGTGTTGTATAATACCCTTCAAAAAGGACATCATGGTGCCCTCTCTACAGGATGGGAAACTGAATCTAGGCCAGGTGAAATCAGGTGTGGCCTGGAATAAGGGGTGATGTGGGTGTCTAGGTACAAGGATGAGCCCACCTGTCCCCAAGAGAGGAATGGGGTCCTGAGATCTCAAGCCCCTCTGTGGTTTCCCCAGCATCCATGTCTACAGAAAGCCTGAGCCCCACGCCTGGCCCTGAGAGCAGCCGCTGGAGCCTGGTAAGGGCCAGGGTGTTGGAGATGGTGGAGCCACTGGTGACCAGAACCAGGGACAGATGGCAGTGGTTCTGGTGAGACAATCCTAGTGCTTGGCTGGGAGGGAACACCAGAGTTAGAGGGGGAAAGAGAGCCTGTGGCTAGATCCTGGGTCTGAGGGAGGAGGGCTGGGGCCTGGAGCCCTGAGTCTGAAGGAGGATGGCTGGGGCCTGAACTCTTGGGTCTGAGGGAGGAGAGCTGGGGCCTGGACCCCTGGGCCTAAAGGAGGAGTACAAAGACTCTGGAATCTTGAGTCTGAAGAAGGTCATAAGTGAACGGGATTGAACCCCTGTAGTATCTGGTTTGTCACCTGAGATGTCCCCTTTATACAGGGGCCCTGGAGCTGTCCAGGGCTTTATGCAGACCTACTATGAAGATCACCTGAAAGACCTGGGTCCCCGAACTCAGGCCTGGCTGCAGAGCTCCAGAGACCACCTCCTAAACAAGACCCACAGCCTGTGTCCCAGACTGCTCTGCAAAGACCGGACTCAGGGTTAAAGTGCCACGTACCTCCCTCCCCTGGCACCCACAATAAAGGTGTTTGTTCTTGATCTGTGTCACCGGACGCATAGCTTCTCTTGAGGCCAGAGGTCAACCTTCCGTCATATCTAGGAGTTAATAAGTGGAAAAGTTGTCGCCTGGCTGGGGAGGACACAAGGAAAGCTTTAAAGGAAGGGACCAAAGTGATAAACCTCCCCCTGCCCACAGGTTCCGGCTTGATGAGAACAGGAGACTTCCAGGCACCAGGTCAGATGCAGGAGGCAAAGTCTTAGAGGCCGGTACGAGTCAGATGACCCACATCCTCACAATGTCCCTCTCTTCCAAGGGCATGCAGACCTTATACAGTATTCCAAGAGGGTTCCCCAAATCCAGAAAGCCCTCCACAATACCCAACCTCACCTATCTCTCTCAGGAATTGGGGGATTGTCTCTCTTTTGTGGGAGACAGTAGGGGGAGACTCTAGGGATTGAACCCAGGGCCCAACACATGCCAGGTAACTCCCCATCACCGAGCCCCAGCCTTCTCTTTAAAACTACATTTATTGAGGGGATGACAAGGAAGCTGAGTGGTTAATGTGACAGACTGCCAATTATTACACCTCTGTGTGTGTGTGCGCGCCCCAGCCACCAGCCATGCGTAGGGCATTAGAAGACAACCTTCAAGCATTTGTTCTCTCCCTTTACAGGGGGGACTGAACGCAGGTCATCAGTCTTGGTAGCAAGCTCTGTTACAGGATGGGCCACCTGTCCTGGAACCTGCTCTGTAGACTAGGCTGGCCATGGTGGTATAAACCTGCAATCCCAGCCCTTGGAAAATCAGGACACCCTCAGCTACACAGAGCATTCTGGGGGTAGCCTGAACTACATGAAACCCTGTCTTTGAATAAAACCATAAAAAGCCTTTTCATTTTCAGATAAAAGTTTGCTAAGTTGCCCAGTGGTTCCTGGTTCCTGGACTCACTCTGATTTTTTTTTTTTTCAAGACAGGGTTTCTCTGTGTAGCCCTGGCTGTCCTGGAACTCACTCTGTAGACCAGGCTGGCCTCAAACTCAGAAATCTGCCTGCCTCTGCCTCCCAAATGCTGGGATTAAAGGCGTGTGCCACCACTGCCCATCTCACTCTGAATTCTTGATCCTCCTGCCTCAGCCTTCTGAAAGAGCTTGAGGTTACAGCTCTGCCCAGTTTATGGGTGATTTCTCAAAGTGGGGCTCCCCTGTGGTTTGACCTGACAGGAAATGTCACTGGCCATTACCCTTCCAGGCCTGCCACCCCACCCCCCTGTGGCTTTGTTGGCCAGGACTTTGGCCTAGGACAGAGCAGCTGCCTGATATGGAAGGAGGGGGCCCTCCAGAGCTATAAAGCCTGCCAACCCACTGGAGTACTGGAGTGAGCCAGGATAGTCCCTTCCTGCCACTACATTCAGGTAAGAGGTGGACCAGGGGGTTGGGGCAGAATATAAGGGGGGCAAGGATTCCTAAGGCAGAAAATTACAGGAATAATCGCCTTAGATGTCTGTCTTAACAATGATGGGATTGAAAGCTCTCTCTCTCTCTCTCCCTCCCTCCCTTCCTTCCTTCCTTCCTGTCCCCCTTCCACCCCCTTCCTTCCTTCCTTTCTTTTTGGGGACAGGGTCTCACCTGTAGCCCAGCCCAGGTTAGTCTTGAACTTCCATTCTTCCTGTCTCAGCCTGCCCAGCCTTAGTGTGCCTGACTAAAACCGTGGACTTTAGAGTCGCTCTATTTGTTTTACTTGGCCCTTCTCCCACGTTTCAACTCTACCTCTTTCTAAGACATCTTTTATTCATTCATTCATTCATTCATTCATTCATTTTGTGTGAATGGATGTTTTGCACATGTGTGCCTGACTCCCTAGAGAAGTCTTTAGAGGACACTGGACGCCCTGGGACTACACTTAACAGCTGGTTGTGAACTGCCTTGTAGGCAGTGGGAATCGAACCCAGGTCCTCTGGAAGGACAGTTAGTGTTGTCTCTGCTACTGAAACCCCCCTCCCCACGTCGCTTTCCGGCCTCGATCTCAGTCCCTCAGTTTCTCATCCCCAAACATGAATGTTCTGATCTCTGATTACCCAACCTCTGGGTACGGGAGAGGTCAGGCGAGCAAAGCAGAACAAGCTGAGGACTCTGAAGACACTCAGAAGCACGTGTTGTGACGGGTGTCCCAGGGTGCCTCTCCGGCTGTCTGTCTGTCTCTCTCTTGCTCTGTCTCTCTCTGTCTCTGTCTCTCTCTCTACCTGAGACAGACAGGGTTTCTCTGTGTAACAGAGCCCTGCCTGTCTGGACTCAATTTATAGACCAGGCTGGCCTTGAATTCACAGAAATCTGCCTGCCTCTACCTCCGGAATGCTGTTTTGTTTGTTTTTTTGTTTTGTTTTGTTTTTTTGTTTTGTTTTTTTTCGAGACAGGGTTTCTCTGTGTAGCCCTGGCTGTCCTGGAACTCACTCTGTAGACCAGGCTGGCCTCGAACTCAGAAATCCACCTGCCTCTGCCTCCCAAGTGCTGGGATTAAAGACGTGCGCCACCATGCCCGGCCGGAATGCTGGGTTTAAGGCATGCCCCACCCTGCCTGATGACCTTGGACTTCTGATCCTCCTGCCTCCACCTCTGACATTTTATGTATGTATGTATGTATGTATGTATGTGTTTGCATGTGCCATGCACACATGTAGAAGTCAGAGGGTAGCTTGCAGGAGTAGGGTCTCTCCTTCCAGCACTTGGTTCCCAGGATTTGAACTCAAGTCCCCTGGCTTGGTGGCAGATACACTTACCGGCTGAACCATCTCACACAGTGTGCCCAGCATCACCCTGAAGGGTTTTAACAAAGAATTTATTTATTTCTTTCAAAAAGGTTTGATTATATTTCCTACTAGTCCAGGGCTTTTAGGCCTCATGACAGCTTTCATGAATGGAAGAATGAATGAATGAATGAATGAATGAATGAATGAAAAGATGAGTCTCAGTTTCCTGTCTGCCTTTCACTAGCATGTAGGAGACCTGAGTGGCATCTCTACCACTTAAAAAAAATGTCCCCGGCCATTGTGTCACATGACTGACATCTGGGCACCCTAGACAAAGGCAGGGGACTGCTGTGAGTTTAACTCCAGCCTGATTTACTAGTTTTTTGTTTTTTGATGGTTTGCTTGCTCACTTATTTATTAGAAAAGAAAGGCAGGGAGTGTCAAAATCTGAAGAGCAGAACTGGAGTTGTAGCTCAGAGGGTAGAGTGCTTGCCTGGGGTGCTCAGGGTTCTAGGTTTGAGTCTCAGTACCACATGAAGCTAGATATGGTGGCACACACACGTGATCCCAGCATTCCAGGGGTGGAGGCAGGACGATCAGGAGTTCAAGATCAGCCGAGTCTACTCAGTCAAGTTGAGGCTATATGAGACATTGTGGACTTTGGTTTTTGCCTCCTTTGTTTTTAAGTGGGGCCTTGAGACATGGCTCAGGGGTTAAGAGTCTCTTACAGAAGACTTGGGGTTTGGCTGAGCTTTGGTGGCGCTCACTTTTTTTTTTTTTTTTTAAGATTTATTTATTATTATACATAAGTACACTGTAGCTGTCTTCAGACGCGCCAGAAGAGGGCGTCAGATCTCATTACGGGTGGTTGTGAGCCACCATGTGGTTGCTGGGATTTGAACTCAGGACCTTCAGAAGAGCCATCAGTGCTCTTAGCCGCTGAGCCATCACACCAGCCCGGCACTCACTTTTAATCCTAGCACTGTTCGAGGACAGTCTGGTCTACAGAGCGAGTTCCAGAACAGCCAAGGCTACAGAGAAACCCTGTCAAAAACAAAACAACAACAAACAAACAAACAAACGCTTCACTACATCTCTAATTCCAGTTTCTTGGAATCCAAGCTGTTTTCTGGCCTCTACAGGGACTAGACCTGCACTACGTGCATCTATATACACGAAGGCAAAATAGCCACATACATTGATTTTATTATTATCATTTTGTTATGTTTTTTTTTCCAGACAGGGTATCACTCTGTATAGCTCAGGCTGTCCTAGAATTCACATTGTAGACTGGACTGAACTTCAACTTGAACACATAGAGAGCCATCTGCCTCTGCCTCCTAAGTTCTAGGATTAAATGCATGTACTACTATGCCTGGCTACACACACACGCACGCACGCACGCACGCACGCACGCACGCACGCACGCGTGCGCGCCCAGGTGTAATGGCACACACAATCAACACTACTGCTTGAGAGCTCAAGATAGGTGACTCTCTGAGTTTGAAGCCAGTCTGTTTTACAGAGTGAGCTCCAGGCCAATCAGTGCTACACAGTGAGACCTTGTGTTATCCTGCCCCCCTTTGCCACCCCTCCCTCCTAAAAAAGCAACCCTCTAGAGTAGAATTCCAGGAGAGACCTCATCTGAATTAACAGGTTTCAAATCTTGGTTGGGCAGGAATAGGGACAGAATAGGGTCCCACCCACGCCTGGCGAACAGGAACGCAGTTCCCAGTGATCCCTCTGTCTAACACAACCCTGTCCTTAATGCTCCAGGTCCCAGACAGCATGGGGTCTCGGTTCTTCCTGGCTCTATTCCTGGTCATCCTGATGTTGGGAAATGGTAAGTGGGTCGGGTGGCAAGATGGCGGGAGGAGTGAGTAAGGAAGGGGTGGGGTGACCCTCAAGCACCTCCCTACATTCTTCAACCATTCCTTCGTCTTCCTCACCTGCCTCGACTCACCCAAAGTCCCCTTAGCACCTCTAATCTAATTATCTCGCTTCCCTCAGAGGTCCAGGGGAACCAGGAAGATGACTCGGGCAGCCTGGCTCTGCTGGGCACGGTGCAGGGCTCCCTCTTAAGTTACTGGACCTCTGCCAAGGAGGTTGCCAAAGACCTGTACCAGAAGACATACCCGATCAGCATGGATGAGAAACTCAGGTGTGTCCCTCCCAGTGGGGACAGATCCCGGCATATGCACACCCTCGGACCCAGGGGTCCAGGCCCTATCCCTCCTCCCTCAGACCCAGGGGTCCAGACCCCAGCCCTCCTCCCTCAGACCCAGGGGTCCAGACCCCAGCCCTCCTCCCTCAGACCCAGGGGTCCAGACCCCAGCCCTCCTCCCTCAGACACAGGGGTCCAGACCCAGCTCTCCCCTCCTCCCTCAGACCCAGGGGTCCAGACCCCAGCCCTCCTCCCTCAGACCCAGGGGTCCAGACCCCAGCCCTCCTCCCTCAGACCCAGGGCTCCAGACCCCAGCCCTCCTCCCTCAGACCCAGGGGTCCAGACCCCAGCCCTCCTCCCTCAGACACAGGGGTCCAGACCCCAGCCCTCCTCCCTCAGACACAGGGGTCCAGACCCCAGCCCTCCTCCCTCAGACCCAGGGGTCCAGACCCCAGCCCTCCTCCCTCAGACACAGGGGTCCAGACCCCAGCCCTCCTCCACTCTCAGACTCAGGGCTCCAGACCCCAGCCCTCCTCCCTCAGACACAGGGGTCCAGACCCCAGCCCTCCTCCCTCAGACACAGGGGTCCAGACCCCAGCCCTCCTCCCTCAGACTCAGGGCTCCAGACCCCAGCCCTCCTCCACTCTCAGACTCAGGGCTCCAGACCCCAGCCCTCCTCCCTCAGACACAGGGGTCCAGACCCCAGCCCTCCTCCCTCAGACACAGGGGTCCAGACCCCAGCCCTCCTCCCTCAGACACAGGGGTCCAGACCCCAGCCCTCCTCCCTCAGACACAGGGGTCCAGACCCCAGCCCTCCTCCCTCAGACACAGGGGTCCAGACCCCAGCCCTCCTCCCTCAGACCCAGGGCTCCAGGCCCCAGCCCTCCTCCCTCAGACCCAGGGCTCCAGACCCCAGCCCTCCTCCCTCAGACACAGGGGTCCAGACCCCAGCCCTCCTCCCTCAGACACAGGGGTCCAGACCCCAGCCCTCCTCCCTCAGACACAGGGGTCCAGACCCCAGCCCTCCTCCCTCAGACCCAGGGGTCCAGACCCCAGCCCTCCTCCCTCAGACCCAGGGGTCCAGACCCCAGCCCTCCTCCCTCAGACCCAGGGGTCCAGACCCCAGCCCTCCTCCCTCAGACCCAGGGGTCCAGACCCCAGCCCTCCTCCCTCAGACACAGGGGTCCAGACCCCAGCCCTCCTCCCTCAGACCCAGGGGTCCAGACCCCAGCCCTCCTCCCTCAGACTCAGGGCTCCAGACCCCAGCCCTCCTCCCTCAGACTCAGGGCTCCAGACCCCAGCCCTCCTCCCTCAGACTCAGGGCTCCAACCTCTAGGTGCTTCCTTCCAACCCCTCCCTGTGCTTTCTTCTCTCCAGGGACATGTACAGCAAAAGCTCGGCGGCCATGAGCACTTACGCAGGCATTTTTACAGACCAGCTCCTTACTCTCCTGAGGGGAGAGTAGCTGCCAGGCAAGCCCCAAGTTAGGGGAAAGGAAAACCTGATGACAGACACCGCGCCTCTTTGCTCGCATCACCAGACCAGGATGGTCCTACACCACCCTGTCCCAGCTGCTCCCGCCTTCCTGCTCCCAACTAGAGCCCAGAGTCTTTCAGTGAAAGAATAAATGAGTCCAGGTTCACTGGCGTCGTGTGGCTTCTTTTCAGAGGTTCCCAGGGCCAAGATGGAGGGTCTTTGGAATCTCGTCCCCATTTGATCAGTGTGGTTTTGTGACAAGGTGGTAGCACCCTGCATTCTGTAGCTTTCACTTAAAACCCCAGTTTTAAAATTACTATTTAATTATTTATTTATTTGAGACAGGCTATCTCTATGTAGCCTTGGCTGTTCTGGAACTCATTCATAGATTAGACTGGCCTCGAACTCAGAGATTCACCTGCCTCTATCTCATGATTGCTGGAATTAAAGGCATGCACCACCACCCTGCTCTTTCTCTCTTTCTTTCTTTCTTTCTTTCTTTCTTTCTTTCTTTCTTTCTTTCTTTCTTTCTCTTTTTCTTTTACACAACAGGGTTGTTTTTTTTTTTTTTTACAGATTTATTTATTATTATATCTAAGTACACTGTATCTGTCTTCAGACATACCAGAAGAGGGCATCAGATCTCATTACAGATGGTTGTGAGCCACCATGTGGTTGCTGGGATTTGAACTCAGGACCTTCAGAAGAGCAGCCAGTGCTCTTAACCGCTGAGCCATCTCTCCAGCCCTATAATTCTTTGTTTTGTTTTGTTTTGTTTTGTTTTGTTTTGTTTTGTTTTGTTTTTTCAAGACAGGGTTTCTCTGTGTAGCCCTGGCTGTCCTGGAACTCACTTTTGTAGACCAGGCTGGCCTCGAACTTAGAAATCTGCCTGCCTCTGCCTCCCAAGTGCTGGGATTAAAGGCGGGCACCACCACACCTGGTGATAAACAATTTTTAACCTTTCCAAAATACCCGGATGTGGCAAGCGGTACCTGTAGTTACAACACTTCCAAAGTCCTGGGACGGATAGAGGCAGAAAAATCAGGAGTTCAAGATCATTCTCAATTGTGTAGCGAGTTAAAAACCAGCCTGGGCTACATGAGACCCTCTCTCAAAACCAACCAACCAACCAAACAAACAAACAAACCAGGGTGGAGAGGTGGCTCAGTGAGTACAGGTCATTTGTCCCCAGAACCCACATAAAGATGGTAGGGGAGACCCACTCCACATAGGTCCTCAGCCTCTACATTTATGCTGTGTGTGGCACAGGCACATACACTCACCAGCATATACACACAATAATAACTCAGGGCTGACCAGGCAGTAGTGGCTCACACCTTTAATCCCAGCACTTGGGAGGCAGAGGCAGGTGGATTTCTGAGTTTGAGGCCAGCCTGGTCTACAAAGTGAGTTCCAGGACAGCCAGGGCTATACAGAGAAACCCTGTCTCGAAAAAACAAAAAGCAAAAAACTCAGGACTGGGGAATCTTGCTTAGCCCATGTGTGTGTCCTCAGTTCAAACCAGACAAAGCAGGGGAATGAGTTGTCCAGACAGATGCCTGGCACAGAGGAAAGGCTTGTTGGAGCTCACAAGGCACTGCTAAAGTTAAGATGTTGATGCTAAGGTTGCTAGGGGCCCAGGAGGACACACACTGAAACCTGGGCTCTTGGACAATTCCAACATATTAATTTCATATGTATTTTACCAAAAATCTTGCTAGATAGGGGGACAGAACACAGCAGAGAAAAAGACAGCCATGCTTCCACGTAGCCTCTGACAAAGAGCTAACCAACAGAGTTGGGCATGGTGGCATGCGTTTATAATCCCATTACCTGGGAGGGAAAGATAAGCAGATCTCAGTGAGTTGGAAGTCTGATTGGTCTACAGAGCAAATTCCAGGATAGGTGGGGCAGAAAAGAAAGACCCCCGAGCCAAAGAAAGACAATAGCATCCTTTTGATGATTATAGCTTTGCGGTATGTTTCATTTGGCTGTTCTTTTTTGCTTATCCAAGATGGGGTCTTAAGTGCAGCTCACCCAGGCTCTCCTGTCTCATCATAAGGATTGAGGACAAGACTGCTCCTCACTCCTGTGTCCCATAGGTGGCACTATTGGTCCCGCAGAGGACCCATGGCCTGGATTTTTTTCTAATCTGTTTGGCAATAACCTACAGCCAGCCAGTCTTTCAATACTCCTGGGGCAATTTTCCCAGGTCCTGAGGCTGGGCAGCTGTGAGTCCAGTAGAAAACAGGGACTGGGAAGGAGGGGCGGCGGGAAGGCTCCCAAGTCCCCAGGGCCTGGGAAGAACTGAGGCTGCCAAGCTCTAGGGGTGCCTGGGAGGGGGGAGACACATGGGGAACAATTCCCCCTCTGTCCAGTGTTTCCCACAGACTCAAGCCAAAGGGAACTACTGCCCAGGCAAGTTCTGCTCCCAGCCAATCCCAGGGCCACCCCCAAATACTTTTTGCCCCCTCAGCTCCTCATCACCTCTGTGTAGGACCCCACAGTCCAGGTGCCCCGATTCTGCCTAAGACCGAGTGATCTGAACCCTGGATTTCTCCTCTCTCAGACTGAGGACTCTGTACCTTGAGTCTCTCGAAGACTTAGAAGATGACTGTGCCAGCCCACTTCTCCTATAGAGGCTGAGAACACAGCTCTTGATGGTGTTGGGTGCCCCCTAGTGGTGAGCAGAGTGAGTCTGTTCTGTGACCCACTTAATATTACGAGCTGGCACTGAGTGAAGGCACAGGCAGACTTGTAGTCTCGAGTGTGAGGATGACTGGCCAGCTTCCAGTACGTAGCGAGAACTTGTTTGAGCAACAATCACCTGGTTGTTCTTGTTTTGTCTTTTTTCGATGTTTTGTTTTGTTTGTTTTGGGTTTTTTGAGACAGGGGTTCTCTGTGTAACAACACTGGCTGTCCTGGAACTCACTCTGTAGTCCAGGCTGGCCTTGAACACCTTCAGATCTGCCTCCTTCTGCCTCTCAAGTACTGGGATGAACGGTGTCCAAATACCCCAGGCACCATGCATACTAGACAAGTACTCTAGTCTCTACATTTCTAGTCCCCATCTGTATAATCCAAAGTTTTAGCTTAATTTTATGTGTATGAGTGTTTTGCCTGCATATATGAGAGTGCCTGGCAGCAAGGAGGTCAAAAGAGGGAATCCAGTCTCAGTCTCTTAGAACTGGAGTTACAGATGTTTGTGGACTGACATTTGGGTGCTCAGAATTGAACCTGAACCCTGTGGGGATCTCTGGAAGAGCATCCAGGCTCCAAACCACACCACTGAGCCAATGCTCCACCTTCTACCTTTCTTCTTCTTCTTCTTCTTCTTCTTCTTCTTCTTCTTCTTCTTCTTCTTCTCCTCCTCCTCCTCCTCCTCCTCTTCCTCCTTTTCTTCTTCCTCCTCATTCTTTTAAAACAGGGTTTCTCTGGGCTGGTGAGATGGCTCAGCAGAGTAAGAGCACCCGACTGCTCTTCCAAAGGTCCTGAGTTCAAATCCCAGCAACCACATGGTGGCTCACAACCATCCGTAACAAGATCTGACTCCCTCTTCTGGTGTATCTGAAGACAGCTACAGTGTACTTACATATAATCAATAAATAAATCTTTAAAAAAAAAAAAAAAAAAACAAAAAAAAAAAAAAAAAACAGGGTTTCTCTAGTCCTGGCTTTCCTGGAACTCACTGTGTAGACTAGGCTGGCATCAGACTCACAGAGATCCGCCTGCCTCTGCTTCCCGAGTGCTGGGATTTAAGGTGTGTGCCACCAACCAGCTCAGACATATCTTCATATATTTCTTTTCTTCTTCTAGACTCAGCAGCATGTAACTCAGGCTGACCTAGAACTTGTCGGTGGCCTTGAACTTGTGATCTTTACAGGTGTCCCCTATCACACCTGTCTGGCTTGGAAGCCCAGGCCCTTCTACACAGGTAGAAACTCTGCTGGTATTCCCTGGGGGGAAACTGAGGCAGAATAGAACAATGAAAAATGAAGAGGGTGCATGAAGGAAAATGGGAAGAAGAAAAGGCCTCTGTCTGGGGGCCTGTTTTGCTCTTCCTGTTCAGGTCCAGGAAATGTGAGAACTCAATGAGGAAGTGAAAACTGCCTACAGAGAGGGTTCATTTCTCCTACAGTGTGATGGTTTGAATGTGGCTGTACCCCATACGATCAGAGGTGTGGACTCCTGGTCTTCAGTTGGTGGTACTGTTTGGGGCCACTTAGAAGCTGAGGCCTTACTGGAGGAAATATGCCAGTCTCCCTCCCTCTCCCTCTCTGTGCTTAATACATTCATTTGGGGACACGTTCTCTGTTTCTTGTTCCAACCAGCATGCCTGCTGCTTGCTCCTATGTCCCTCCACCCCCACCACACTGTACTCTTGGGAGCTATAGGCTAAAATAAACTCTTCCAAAACTTGCTGTTGGTCATCACAGCAACAGGAAAGTAACTAATACAGACTTCATTGGGAACTATGTAAATCAGGCTGGCCTCGAACTCAGAGATCTGCCTGGCTCTGCCTCATAAGTGCTGGGATTAAAGGTGTGCACCACCACCCTGCTAACTTATTTATCCTTATTTTATGAGCATTGGTGTTTTGCCTGCATGTGTGAGGGTGTCAGGGACCTGTGTCTTCTGAAAGAGTAGCCAGTGCTTTTAACTGCTGAGACATCTTTCCAGGCCCTTATGTTAAGGAGATTTTTAGTTGGAGCTGAGATGGCTTAGCTGTTCTGGAGCACCCGAGTTCCATTTCCAGGACTACATGGCCACTCACAATAGTCTGTAACTCCAGCTCCAGGGACCTGGCGCCCTCTTCTGGCTTTCAAGGACACTAGGCACATATATGGTGCACATCCATACATGAAGACATAAAATAATGAATTTTTTTTTTTTTTTGAGTCAGGGTTTCTCTGTATAGCCCTGGCTGTCCTGGAACTCACTTTGTAGACCAGGCTGGCCTCGAACTCAGAAATCTGCCTGCCTCTGCCTCTCAAGTGCTGGGATT
Source organism: Mus musculus (assembly GCF_000001635.26). Lineage (NCBI taxonomy): Eukaryota > Metazoa > Chordata > Mammalia > Rodentia > Muridae > Mus > Mus musculus. The sequence goes on along the minus strand of NC_000073.6, from coordinate 19,666,744 downwards.
AAAGGTGTGAGCCAGCACACCCGGCTATTTTTTTTTAAAGAGTGTTTTAGTAGGGATATAGACACTCTCACCAATTAAGGGGGCTTGTTTCCAGAGGATCAGTGTTCAGTTCTCAGTCTTCCTGTTGGGTATCTTATAATTGCTTATTGAAACAGGTGAAGTTAGAGATTCACTGGCTTCTGCCTTCTCAGTGCTGAGACTAAAGTCGAGCACCAACACTCCCAGTCCTTGATTGTGGTCTAACAATCTTTGACTTTTTAGTTACTATAAAATTTGAGAACTTTTTGTAACTGATATAATTCACTAACTTTGTAGCTAACAATTTGAGAGATTTTGTATCTAATGTAAAATCATGGTGTTCTTGTGCTGTGCCATGAAACAAACGTTCGTGAACCCCAAAAAGACCACCAAGGAGCCAAATCCAAAGCAATTGCATTAGGATCTTTTTATTCAAGCTCTTGTTGCGGTGTAGCCTAGAACTAGTGCTAGGTACCGGCCTGTTAGTTTACTTGAGTTCAATCTTAAGTCAGATTCTCTGAGATGGAGTCTGAACCCAAAGGAATTGGTCTCTCACTTGTTTAATGTGCTGAGACATAACCTGTAATCCCCGATAGCACTCCTAGCACTCCTGAGGATGAGGCTAGAAGATGCCGCAAGTTCTATGCTTGCCACAGCCAGGGCTTCATTTCAAGACCTTTCCCTTTACCCATCAAAACGAACAAACAAAAGGAGAAAATAGGATTATTACTCTCATGTATGTTATGTTTTAATCCCAGTATTCTGGAGGCTGAGGCAGGAGGATCAGGAGTTGAGGCCGGCCTGGGCTACAGAATGAGATCCTGTCTTTGTGTTTAAAGATTCGAGGTTTGCAAGAAAGCACAGACCCCTAATGGAAGACGAGTGCTAAACTAAGCGGCCTAAAAGCGGCTAAGGTCCGGGATGAAGGTGGCTCAGCGGCTAAGAGCATATCTGCTCTTCCAGAGGTCCCGAGTTTACTTCCGAGCAACCACACGGTGGCTCACAACCATCTATAAGGTGATCTGATGCCCTCTGCTGACATAAAGATACAGTGCTCGTGTACATAAAACAAATAAACGAGTCTTTATTTGAAAAAAGTGACTAGGGTCCCATTTCCAGGTGTGGTGTCCGTAAGAAAGCAGATACGGCCTAAGGATGAACTACAGTCTCCGAGGGTTGATGACGAAAGCTTAAGACAAGGAAATCGCATCAGAAGCGAAAAGAACAAAGTAATGACCACCCCTTAGGTCGAAAATCCGCAGCCAGAGAGGGGTTTTCTCTTCAAGAGGGGCGTGGCTCTAGCGAATCGCTACGGTGGCCGGAAAAGCTCCGAAACCATCGACTTTGTAAAACCCGAGAAGAAACGGCCATCCGAACTGCGGTGGAATTGCTTGGGAAGACCATACAATCAAAAAAATAACCATCCACCTTGGCCGAGTGTAACAAGTAGAACCCATGAAAAGAGCATTTCCTGCTATAGAAAGTTCAAGCACTCGGAGAAGTCACTCCCTGCTAGACCAAAACAACCAAATTGCGGTGAAAGGGGCGGACGTCGAGTACGGTGGCCTAGTTGGTCCTTCAAGAGGGCGTGGCTTGAGGCGCTCCATTCTGATACGGAAGCCTGGTGGGGACGGGTTAAGCGTAAAATCTCGCGCGATCGCGCTGGCGCCGTCGGGGACGGGGCGGGGCTGGCGGCGGGGGCGGGGACCCGGAGCAGGAAGATGGCGGCGGCGCAGGAGGCGGACGGGGCCGGCAGCGCCGTGGTGGCGGCCGGGGGAGGCAGCTCTGGTCAGGTACGGAGGCCGAGAGGTGCCTGAGGGGGCTCTTCCCCAGCGGGGGGCACCCCTGCAGGGAGTGTCTTGTCCTTTTTGGAGGAACCCGGTGCACCGGGGGCTCCATGCCCCAGAGGGACCTTGAATATTGGGCCCTGGCGGCGCCCGGCCGCCCAGGAGGCCGGACGGTGGCGGGAACCCGGCCCTGTTGCGCGCCGGGTCTCCTGCAGGCTCGCGCCGGGCGTCCAGCGGACTCCTTGCTCGAGCGGAGGAGAGGGTGGCGCGGAGGGGCGCAGACTCGGTCCTCGACTGTGTGGTTCCAGCCTCCAGCACTGTTTCTAGAGAGGGCTGGTGTTCCTGGTCCGCTCCGCAGTGCCCGAGATCGGGGGCAGTGGTTGGTTAATTGAGAGTTTTCAAGCTCAGGGCAAATACGGTAATTGTGGTGGGTAGAGGGCATGGGCTGCGGAGGCCGACCGACCCATTTCACAGACAAGGATCCGAGGGACGACAAGACGAAGGCGCTTGTAGAAGGTCACCCAGGTTAGTTTTGGTGTCCGTTCTAGGAAAAAGCTGACTGTGGGTGGTCTGGGCTGAGATGGGCGCTGTTTTAGCCCAAGCTGATCAAATAAATAGAGAAATAATTGATCCAGGCGCGTTTGCCTCCCAACCCATTACCACCTCAAATAAACTGAGACCTCAGAGCATAGCAGTTCACTCAGGCACCGTGCAGGCTTCTGCTGGAATTGATGGAGTGGAAGCAAGGTGCTGTCGACCCACCCACTGGGATGTCACTGCCGTGTAGGAGGCAGCTCAGGGGTGAGGAGTACCGACTGGGAGGGGTGCATGTAGCTGACTGGATGTGACCTTGGACAAGTTTTCTTCCTTTGGGTCTTTATTTCCCCAGTGGTTAATGGAGGACTTGGGCGAGAGGGCCAGCCTTATGGCTATAAAGATGTCTCCAGTCATGTCCCTGCAGTGAGGGGAGTGGGAGAGGAGATGGTAGCGTAAACAGACTCGGGAAGTGACAGAAGTCGGGATGAGGGGCTGTAGGGTCTCAAAGGAGGGGGACAGATACACTCAAGTGATGAGGTAGAACCCACCTTTTCTGACTGAGTCTTTCTGGCATTTCCAACCAGACCTTGGGTGCACACAGCTCAGGAAATTGCTGGTTTATCCCTGCTGTGGTGAATACACCAGCGGGGTCTGCAGGGACGTCCTAGCCTCTGGTCCTTGGGACTGGCTCCTGTAAGTTTCTGTTGATTATTGGGTGGCAGTGGCGTGAGAGACTGTTGAGCTTCCAGTCACATGTGGAGCCTCTCTGGTTCCCATCTCTGCTCTAAATCTTTGCTTTGTGACTTTGGTCAGGGTCTTCCTATGAAGCTAGGGCCGATGGTGGCCCTTCTGCTTCAGCCTCCCAAGTGCTGGGATGACAGTCTACTTCTAATCCTAGCTTATGCTTGAAAAGTTTTAATGCTCATACTTTGGCCTTCAGGATAAAGTACACATTTTTTTTTTCTTTTTCTTTTTTCTCTTTTTTTAAAGCAGATCAAGATCTGGCATGAACTATTTTCTTTAGACTAGACTAGGCTTTCTTTGTTCTTTTTCTTTTTCTCTCCCCCCTTTTCGTTTTTATTAATTTTTTGAGACTGTCTTTGTAGCCATCTCACGTTTTTGTAGCCCTGGCTGGTCTAGAACTCAGAGAGTTCTGCCTGCCTCTGTCTCCCAAGTGCTGGAATTAAAGGTGTGCCCATTATACCCTGGCTTGTTTGTTTTTATAGTTCTGGAACTCACTCTGTAGCCCAGACTGGCCTGGAACTCTGAGATCCACCTGCTTTTGCCTCCCAAGTGCTGGGAATACCGCTGTGAGCCACCACTGTCCAGCTTAAAAACACCTTGGTATTGACACTTTGAGTTGGCAAATTCCTCACTGTGGGGCTGCCCTGTGCAGTGATAAGTATGGTATTTGCATACTTATGTCAGTAGCATGTGTACCCTTTCCTGGCCTGACAATCAAGAATGTCTCTAGAAGTTTCTAAATGTTCTCGGGGTGGGGGCAGGGGTGATGGAGACAGAATCACCTGCGCTGGAGAGCCAGCTGACTGGAAGAATGGCCTCGACTGTGAACCTCACCCACTAGAGTGAGTGCTTCCAGTCTTCTTCCTTGGAGTCTTGGCCTGTCTTCCCTCTTCTTCCCTCTCTCTCGGGTCTTCTTTTCTGCTCGTTCACACAGTCCTCACCCCGGGGCAGCTGTAAACACACTGCACGTGCAGGATCACGTGAGGATGGGCAGGTTTTGGTTTTGTTTGAAGACAAGAGTCTCACCATGGAGTGAATCCAGCCTCAGACTGAGAATCCTCCTGCCTCAGCTTCCTGACATGATTCTTAGGTCTCAGGCCTCAAGTTTCCTTAAGAAAGAAATCCTCCCAGACTGGGTCATCCTCACATCCTATCTGATGGCCCAGCCTGCCAGCCTGCCCACTGTGTGTTGTGTCTGTCTCCTCCACTGGACTTTTGGTCAGTACTGTATCTCTAGCGCCCCCCCCCCCCCCCCCAGCTTAGGCTGGGCAGAGATGGTAAGTTGGAAGAAGTTTTGTTTTGTTCTGTTTTATTAGTGGTCTAGGCAGTGAATTCCCAGGATTCCTGCATGCCTATCAAGTCCCGCACTGAGCTACAGCCCTAGCCCATCACTGACAGGTGCTCTACCCTGACGCATCTCTGCAGCAGTGAATGGTTGCTGAACCAGAGGCCGTGCTGAGATAGAGTCTGAGGTGGTCATGGTGAATCTGAGCAGTCCTTGAGGACATGGTCCTGTAAGTGGTCGTAATTATTTACCAGACTGGTGGGTGTTCCTGGAGGAGGGTCTTTGAGTTCAAGATACAGAGGCAAGAGCAAGCAGGAGCTGTGCTTTCCTCCCTACTGCCTTCGCATTCTCTGCCACCCTCTCCAGCCTGCTGGCTTAGCATGGAGCCTGTGTCCCAGCAGCCTGCTTCTCTTCAGGCTAGCCCCGCACTCATTCCCTCAGCTGATACAGGCAGTGGATAGAACAGGCTCTGCTTTCTTGGACCGCATGTCTCCAGTAAGAGGTGGGGAAGCATAGATAGAGACACAATAACAAAAACATACCTGGCCACAGATGGTAGAAACTTAGATATATAGCTGGAGTGTGTAGGGAGTGAGCAGTGGGTATGTGGGAAAGCTGCCATTCAAATAGGATCTTTTTTTAGGGGGTGGGGGGGTTCAAGACAGGGTTTCTCTGTGTAGCCCTGGCTGTCCTGGAACTCACTCTGTAGACCAGGCTGGCCTCAAACTTAGAAATCTGCCTGCCTCTGCCTCCCAAGTGCTGGGATTAAAGACGTGTGCCACCACTGCCCGTCTCAAAAAGGTCTTGGGGAAAGACATCCCAGAGAAGGTGGTACTCTATAAAGATCTGAAGAAGGGACAGGGGGAATCACAACCCTGTAAAGGAAAGGTCATTGATGTCATGGAAGTCGACTGTGCAGAGGCCCTGAGGTAGAAGGTGCCTGGTGTTAGGAAGGGCACTAGATGGGCTAAGCATGTGGCCAGAGGAGCAGGGAGGCAACTGTATGCCAGGCTCTGTGAGGAGTGGGCTTTGACGTTGAAGGCAAGGGGAGCCCTAGAAGGGTCACCTCTCTGTCCAGGTTTAACTTAGATACCTTTACATTTGTCGGATGACAGTGTACAGTGTGGTGGCTTTTGATACACTCTGCAGTGACTGCATCGGTTTGGTATGGGTAAAGTCGTCTCTGGGGGCTGGTTCCAGGGTTCCCTTCTGTCAGTATCAAAATCTCAGATGCCCAAGTCCCTCTTGTAGAATATGTTTACATGTAACCTGCATGCCCCCTTTCCCATGCCCAGAGGGGTGGAAATGCTGTGGAAGTCACTGCTAGGTTGTGTTGGTTAGGAGGATGTGACAGTAAAAAGTCTGTAAATGCAGGACAGAAGCAGTTTGGTTTTGTCCTTTTGTTTGTTTGTTTTAAGATTGATTTATGTGTTTAAGTGTTTTGCCTACATGTATGTATGTATGTGCACTACATGTTTACCTGGTGCGTGCAAAAGGTCAGATCTCTTGGAATAGATTATAGATGTTAATAAACCAGACTGGTCCTCTGTAAGAGCAGCAAGTGCTTATAACCACTGAGCCATCTCTCCAGCCTGTTTACTGGTGTGTGTTTGTTTGTTTGAGACAGTCTCTCTTATAGCTCTCAGTGTTCTGGACTATGTAGACCAGGTTGGCCTTGAGCTCTGTTACCTTCTGCCTCTGCCTCCCGAGTGCTGGGATTAAAGGCGTGCACACCAACCAGTTTTACTGTGTCGTAGAGAGAGGATCACATATGTAAGCTAGGATGGCCTTAGACTTAAGGCAGTCAGTCCTTCAGCCATTCCTTTCCAAGTTGGCATTACAGGTGTGCGCAGTTGAAAACACTGGGGTTGCGAAGGCTGTTGAGATAGATGAGTAGAATAAAACGGAGACCAGATGAGCCTGGTAGCCCGTGTTTGATCCCTGGAGTCTACTTAAAGGTTGAGGGAGAACTTTATGTCTCTGAACTTCGCACACATGAAGGAGCACACACGTTCACACATATGCACCATACATGTACAATAATAGTAAGTATTTATGTATTTACTTATTTGAGACAGAGTTTCAGTATGGAGCCTTAACTGACCCAGAACTCCATATGCAGTCCAGGTTGGCTTCAGACCCACAGAGATCTTTGGAGTTTGTCTCCCGGATGCTTGGATTGCAGGAGTAGGCCATCATACCAGCTAAACATTTTTTTCAGAGCCTGGAGAGCTGGCTCAGACATTAAAAGAGGGCGGACTGCTCTTGCAGTTCAATCCCACTGCCCACATTGGACAGTTCACAGTCACGGCCTGTAACTCCAGCTCGGGCTCAGCCACCTCTTCTGCCATCCGGGGCACCTGCATTCAAATGTATACACCATGTGCCTGCACACAATTCAAAAGAAATTCTGGACAATGGTGATGTACGCCTTTAGTTCTAGCACTTGGTAGGCAGAGGCAGGAAGATCTTTGAGTTGGAGACTAGCCTGGTCTGCATAGAGAGTTCCAGGACAGCCAGGGCTATATAGACCCTAACTCAAAAAACAAAGCATTTAGCCATAGATAGATACATAGATAGATAGACAGATAAAATCTTTGGGTGGCTCAACAGTTAGGAGCATTGACTGTTCTTCCAGAGGACCAAGATTTGATTCCCAACACCCACATGGTGGTTCATAACCCTCTGTAACTCCGTTCCATGGAATCCCATGACCTCATCTGGCCTCTTCAGGCACTGGGTATGTACATGATGCACAGACATACGTGTAGGCACAACACTCATATCCAAAAATATTTTTTAAAAAGATTTATTGATTATTATATCTAAGTACACTGTAGCTGTCTTCAGACACACCAGAAGAGGGCATCAGATTTCTTTATGGATGGTTGTGAGCCACCATGTGGTTGCTGGGATTTGAACTCACGACCTTCGGAAGAGCAGTTAGTGCTCTTAACCGTTCAGCTATCTCTCCAGCCCCCATAAATATTTTTTAAAGGGCACGTGTTCTTGTCCATTCACACTCTAAAGTGGTTTAGGGACCGATGAGATGGAGCAGTGGGCAAAGGTGCGCATTGCCAAGCCTGTCAGCCTGGATTTGATTCCTGGAACCCACATGGCAAAAGTACAGAGCCAGCTCTCACAAACTGTCCTCTGACCTCCACACATGTACTGTGGCATGTGTCCCCACCTCCCCATAAAATAAAAGAAACATTAAGAAGAAAAAGAGAAATGCTTGTATTTACTTCACTTCTCGTATATGAGTATTTGCCCACATGTATCACATGCATACCTGGTACACACGGAGGCCGAAAGAAAGAGGGTATCAGATCCCTGGAACTGGGATTACAGATAGTCACGAGCTACTGTGTGAGTTTCCCGTCTCTTGACTCAGGGGTCTTCCTTGCCTTCTCAGTACTGGGGATGGGGCCCAGGGTCTGGTGTATCCGGAATTCGGGGAGTACTGAGCCATAAGTCTAGGTGGGCAATAGCTGAGAGCCACCCCTGTCTCCTCACATGCCAGCAGCACTTTGAGGGGCTTTCTGACTGTGGCCGTGCTCCTGGGTACTAGGAGTGTACCTCATGGATTTGGTCTGCTTGCCTGTGGGAGTCTTCCCAGCTAGATTGTCCATCACTGTAGGGGACGAGACCTGGAAGCAGTCAGGTGTGACTTCAAATCCTGGCCTGGTCCCCACTTCTCTTCCTGACTCTGAATCTATCCAGACTTGCTAGAAACCTGACCAAACTCAGCATCCTCAGGGTAAGGACCTTATAGCTGGACATGTCTGCTGGCCCTCATACTTTTCCCATTGTTAAAACACCTTTTCCTGGCTTCCCCATGTGACTGTTTCAGCCTGAGAGACTCATTGAGATGTCATTCCAGTCTTTGTGGGTTCCTACTTTTGTCCTGGTGGCTGTCACCTTCTGCTTATTTCTCCAGAACATATTTCAGGAAGAACATTGAGTATACCATATGAATGGCTGAGCAGTCACTGGAATACTGCCTGTATATTAACCTTAAAACAGATAGACACACAGGCAGACAGATAGATAAGGCCAGGCGTGGTGGCACATCCCAGCTAGAGGCAGGTAGATCTCTGTGAGTTTGAGGCCAGCTTGGTTTACAGAGCAAGTCCAGGACACCTAGACTTTTACTGGCTATTACACAGAGAAATAACCTGTCCTGAAAAAACAAAAACAACCGCTCCCCAAACCACCACCGCCACCACCACCAACAACAATAAAACAAATAGAGCCGGCCAGTGGTGGCACACACCTTTAATACCAGCACTTGGGAGGCAGAGGCAGGTGGATCTCTGAGTTTGAGGCCAGTCTGGAGTGAGTTCTAGAATAGCCAAGGCTACACAGAGAGACCCTGTCTTGTAAAAACAAAAAGTAAGCAAAATCAGGCAGATAGAAGATAGGTTGATGGTTGGTGCGTAAATAGGTAGATGATAGAGGACTAGATAGGTAAATAGTTGATTGGTAGGTAGGTAAACAGACAGTAGTTTTGTTTTGTCTTTTTATTCTCTCACCTCTGCCTACCAAGGGCTGGGGTTTTAGGCGTCTGCCCTGTACATGGCGGCTTTTTTAAAAAAGATATATTTATTATTATATGTAAATACACTGTGGCTGTCTTCAGACACACCAGAAGAGGGCGTCAGATCTTATTACAGATGGTTGTGAGCCACCATGTGGCTGCTGGGATTTGAACTCCGGACGTTTGGAAGAGCAGTCAGTGCTCTTCACCACTGAGCCATCTCTCCAGCCCATGATTTACTATCTGCTGTTCTGCAGGTAGCCTGGGCCACCAAGCTCCTGAGCTTAATAGTTACCACCTAACTCAGGGTATGTGTACAGTAGGTATGCTTGGCACACAGTAGGTATGCAGAACAGGCCTGGGAACCCATGAGGAGAGCATTTCTCTTTATTCTGTACCATGGTTTTCACAAGTCTGTTCTCAGGCAGAAGGGGTGACCGACCTAATGTCATGCTAAGGTGTCTCAGGCAAGAACAGTGGGGAGAACTACAGCTGAGATCTACTGGACCCAAGCGTCATCCCCTCCCTGTCACCTCGACAGTGCTGTCTTGCACATAACAAGGAGGAGCTCTTGTTGAATGGGGATGAGAGTTAGCAATCAACACCTGCCCTGCTCCATGGCTGTTCTGTTTCCTGCTGTGGGACAATAAGGAAAGATGGGCAGGATTGGGGTCAGGGTCCTGGGCGAGATGGCTGGGCAGTGGAGCCTGGGGACAGTGGGTATGGGTGGCACTGTATGTGCTGACTTTACAAGTGTGGATCAGGTGCTGAGTCTTTGCTATGCCCATGGTGGTGTGAAACCTGCCTCCCCTCGACCCCTTTTTAAAAAGATCATATGCATGTATATATGTGTATATGTGTGCGCCCAGTGCCTATGGAGGTCAGAAAAGGATATTAAATCCCCTGGAGCTGGAGTTACAGATGTCTGTGAGCCACTATGTGTGTGCTGGGAACCAGACCTTAGTGTTCAGAAAGAGCGGCCTGTGCTGTGAGCTACTGAGCCATCTCTGTAGTCCTCAGGTCCTACCTTTTGAAGACTGACAGGATTGGACAGCCATTGGGAGAGACTAACACAGGACTGGAGCCAGCAGTGTCCAGAGAGAGGCTTCCAAATGGCCCTGCTCTGGACTCTCTCCTTCCTGGCTGTCAGAGTGAGTCTCTGCTTCTGAGAGAATTCTTGTTGTATTTTGAGACTGCCTATGCTGTCTTGTGTTTTGAGACATACTTTGAACTCTTGCACCTCCTGGTTTTACAAAGACTGAAGTGCTGAGATTCTAGGCATGTGTCACTCTGCCTGGCGAGAGATAATTTCTTTCCATTTTATCCCCACCTGATTCTTTCTCTTTGGTGTCTTGCTCCTGAGTAACCCAGACAAGTATCTTAATCTCTCTGAGCCTTTGTTTGCTCAGTTGGAGAGTGCAGCTATATTCAGAGCTTGGTGCTCGGCAGGGTGTACAGGATGGATGCTTGTATACCAGCTCACGGTGCTGAGGTTCTGCGCCAGTCTGTCTGTCTCACTGTTAGACGGCCGCTGCTGGAGAGCTGGAGAGCAGGGGCTCAGAGCCCTCATGCCTAGGGAAGGATCTTGTGGATCAGTCCTAGCTTTCCGTGGTAGCCAGCTGCAGGGCCCTAGGACAGCCCTCCATGAACAGTGCTCAGCTCACAGTGTCAGACTGTCCCTCAGCTGCTGGCTGCATCTGTGCTTGCTCCCTGCTCCAGTTCACAACTGTGATTTAATTCTTAGTACCTGAGTTTCAGGCCTGGCCACAGCTCCCTATTAGCACCTGCTTTCCAATGCTGCCCCCTTTGGGTTGGTGCTCATAGACAGGTCCCCATAGCTCAGGACTGTCCCCAGCATCGGTATCCTTGGGGAGCAGTTTCCTTTGGAGCCCTTTCTAGCTGGAAACTACTGTTGTGCCTTCTCTGAAGATTGACAAAGTCTTGGCCTCTGAACTCAGGGTACCCTAATCAGCCCCCCTTACCCTACTCTATTCCCCCCACAGGTGACCAGCAATGGCAGCATTGGGAGGGACACGCCAGCCGAGACCCAGCCTCAGAACCCTCCACCCCAGCCAGCCCCCAACGCCTGGCAGGTCATCAAAGGCGTTCTGTTCAGGTGAGCATGAAGGCTTAGGGTTCCCACTCTGCACAAAGCAATGCTGGGGAGAGGGGACAGTGGCCAGGGATAGCACATCTCTACATTGGGGCGGGGGGCTGCGTACACAGGGGCCTCAGGACCTGTGTGCCAGAGAAGGACCTTGTGGATAAGCCATAGCCTCTCATCATCTCACCCCAGCAGCCACCTTCTTTAATGGGGGTTGCTGAACCCCTAAGAGCCCTCCTGGACAACATTCAGACTAAAATGGTTTTGTTTTACTTATCTATTTTTGTTTTGCTTTGTCTGAGGCAGTGTTTTTCTATTATGTAGCCCTGGCTCTTCTGGAACTTACTCTGTAGATCAGGCTGGCCTTGAACTCAGAGCTCTGTTTGCCTCTGTCTCCTAAGTGCTGGGATGAAAGACATCCTTTCTGAGCCATACATCAAGCCCTAACTTCAAGACAGGGTCTCACTCCGCTGCCAGGCTGGATTGAACTCACTGTGTAGTCCACGGAGGCCTTGAGCATTTTTTCTTTTTAAAGATTTGTTTATTTATTATATGTAAGTATACTGTAGCTGTCTTCAGACACACCAGAAGAGGGCATCAGATCCCATTACAGATGGTTGTGAGCCACTATGTAGTTGCTGGGATTTGAACTCAGGACCTTCGGAAGAACAGCCAGTGCTCCTAACTGCTGAGTCATCTCTCCAGCCCAGGCTTTGAGCTCTTACATTACATTGAGTTGTTAACTTTATGGGCGTGAGAAAGTATGTACATGACAAGGTGCACGTGTGGACGGACATCAGAGGATACCTTGAGGAGTCAGTTCTTCTTCGACCATGTGGTCGTGGGAGTGAAACTTTGCTCGAGGGTCAGGCTTCATAGCACACACCTTTACTCTCTGAGCCAGTTCACTGGCCCAAGTCCTCAAACCTTGATCCTCCTGCTTCGGCTTCTCAAATACTGAAAGGACAGAGGCCCAAGGAGTCTGGCTGAAAACTCAGTTTGTATGGTGAGAAATGGAGTCTCACCAGGCACTGGAAGGGGAGAAGATTTTTATACAGGCAATTAAGAGAGTCTGCCTTGCCGGGCATGGTGGCGCACGCCTTTAATCCCAGACCTCGGGAGGCAGAGGCAGGCGGATTTCTGAGTTCGAGGCCAGCCTGGTCTACAGAGTGAGTTCCAGGACAGCCTGGGCTACACAGAGAAACCCTGTCTCGGAAAACCAAAAAAAAAAAAAAAAAAAAAAAGAGAGAGAGAGAGAGAGAGAGAGAGAGAGAGAGAGAATCTGCCTTAGTAGATTTTCCCCTTAAATTTAGGAATCTTACATCTGTGCCCTTTAGTGTGTACTAAGTAGCTGCTGAGCAAATGCTCAAGTCACTGATAAAATGACATCCTAAGTATGTGGGACACATTTGTGTGCTCTGTTAGCGGTGGCCTTAGGCTAACGATAAAAGTAAGTTTAGTGTCCTGTTGATTAGAAACAGACTCAGTGTGTAGCCCCTGCTGGCCTGTGACTCTTGCAGTGGTCCTCTTGGCTCATACGAGACTAATCATAATAAAAGTTTATATTTATTCAGTGGAGATGCAGGAATTTATTGTTGGTTTGAAAAAAGGTCTCACTCTCTAGTGCAGTTTTTAAACATGACAGCCCTCATGTTCCAACTTCTTGGGTGCCGGGTTTACAGGTGTGAGCTACCAGGTCTAGCAGATGTATTAATATTTACAGACATTAGGAACAACCAACATTTTGTCTAAAATAAAGGCTTGACTGACAATGTTGAGGGAGTCAGGGAGTGCAGCTAAGACGTAGAAACATTATTCACTAGCATCTCATTAAAGCACACACCACCGCTCCTGGCTGTGTTTGGTTTTGTCTTTTTTTTTTTTTTTTTTTTTTTGTAGGAAGGTTTGAGACAGGGTTTTTTTGTTTAACCTTGGCTGTCCTGAAACTCACTCTGTAGACGAGGCTGGCTTCCAATTCAAGAGATCCTTCTACCTCTGCCTCTCAAGTGCTAGGATTAAACGTGTGCGCCACCACCACTTGATTGTATTTTAAAACGTATTTTGTGTATGTGAGTGTGTGTGTGTGTGTGTGAGTGAGTGAGTGTGTATATATATGGGCAGGTGGGTGGTGGTGGTGCAGGTGGGGGTGTTAGCGTGTGTAAGTATGTGCATTCAGAGGTCAGAGGACAGTTTTCAGAACTCAGTTTTCTCCATCTAAGACCTAGAGATCAGACTCAGGGTCAGGCTTGGCAGCAAGTGTCTTTACTCATTGAGCCATCTTGCTGGCCCTTTTTGTTGTTGTTGTTTTATTTTGTTTGTTTTGTTTTTGACAGGCGTTACCCAGGCTGGTCTTGAACTTGGGACAGTTTTCCTGCCTGAGCATCTTGAATGCTGGTGTTCCAGACCTTTGCTACTACATCCACCTTTATTAGCTAGCTAGCTAGCTAGCTTGCTTGCTTGCTTCCTTCCTTCCTTCCTTCGTTTGTTTGTTTGTTTGTTTGTTTTTCGAGACAGGGTTTCTCTGTGTAGCCCAGGCTGTCCTGGAACTCACTTTGTAGACCAGGCTGGCCTCGAACTCAGAAATCCACCTGCCTCTGCCTCCTGAGTCCTGGGACTAAAGGCGTGCGCCACCACGCCCCTTTTCTTTTTTTAAATGTATAGTCTCAGGTAATTCAAGCTAGCCTCAGATTTATAGCAGAGGATGGCCCCCATTTTCTATCCCCCTGCCTCCACTTCTTACAGTTTTCTTACATGGCAATTATAGGCATGTGCTACCATTCAGTATGTCATGTGTTGTACTGGGAATGCCCTTCAGAGCATCAGGTGTGCCAAAGCAGGTGCCCTGCCAACCACACTCCATTCCCAGCCTCTCGTTCTAGTTCTCGTGCTTCAGCTCCCACTTCAAGTGGAAGTCCTATGCTGAGCTTATCCTAGGGATTCCATGAAAACCTGTCAGCAGAAGGAGGTGTGTGTGACAAAAAGAGTCATACAGTCATGACTGCTGTTTTAGAAGAGTCTAGTCTGCAGTGGGTATGGCTCAGCACTAAAGCACTCCTCCAGCATGTTTGAACTTTGGGGTATCTTCCCAGCACTGAAAAGAAAAGAAAAAAGATTTCATGATCTCCATTTCTGTCTCTAGGCACATTCTGGTGGGGGACAGAACTCCCTGCCTGTGGCTCCCAGGTACTGTTCAGCCCCAGACCTAGGTGTCCTGCCGTTTGTGCCCAGGCCTCTCAGCCATGGAGCCCTGTTCCTTACCCTGTCTGCCTGCCCTGACCTGTGCTTTCAAGTTTTCTTTTATTTCGGGGGTGGAAGGGTGGGGGGTGCGTGTTGTTGATGCACATGTAAATGGCACGGCACGCGTGTAGAGGTAGGAGAACAACTGTGTGAGTGTGTTCCGCTCTCTGCCATGTAGCGTCTGGGTATGGAGCTCAGGTCCTTAGCCTTGGTGGTAAGGGCCCAGTTGGCAGAGCCATCCATGGGCCTATTCTTTAGGTTTTAAAAATGTTGCCAGGCATGGTGGCGCACGCCTTTAATCCCAGCACTTGGGAGGCAGAGGCAGGCAGATCTCTTGAGTTTGAGGCCAGCCTGGTCTACAGAGTGAGTTCCAGACCTCAACTCCAAGAGATTCTCCCTGCCTCTGCTTCCTAGGTATTGGGGTTAAAGTTTTTATTAGCATATATTATTTATATACAATAGTAGTTTCTCTGTAACATTTGCATACACGGGTATAATGTATTTTGATCCTATTTAGGCCCTACTACTCTCTTGGTTATACAGTTTTGCTGTGGAGCAAATCCAGAGGTTTGTGTGTGCCTCATGCCTAGTTCCTTAGGTGGTCTTGTCCATCATCCCTGACCCCTTTTAGCTGAGATAGTGTCTCCGTTTGTAGCTTAGGTTGTCCTGTAACTTGGGACTGCCTACACTCCCTGAATGCTAGATCACAGACTTGTACCATCATGTCTGGCTCACTTTTTGTTTTCATGCTCCAAGCGACAGGACAGGGCAGTCAGCTCTCAGGTCCTCGCCTTCATTTCCTCACAGCCAGCAGCACCTCCCAGTGCTTTTCATTAACTGCATATCTGGACATCTGCATGTTGGTGCTGAGGGCTGCTTCCTTCCCAGGGGCTCTGATCCAGCCTCTGCAGGCTCACTTCCTTCCTTAGCACTAGTGGCAGCAGACATCAGGTGGGTGTGGGTGCCTGCTCACAGACTATCTCTTCTGAAGTCCTCTGCGTGTGTGCTACAATGAGTGGAACAAAAGGCCCCAAATATACTAGGCACAGAGCTTCTTTTCTAGTTATTATATTTATTGTTTGTATGTGAGATTGGGGGTCGGGCACATGCTGCTATGGACAACTGCCAGAGGACAGCTTTGTGGCATTTGTTTTCTCCTACATTATACCTGGTATGATGGTTTGTATGTGCTCAGCCCAGGGAGTGGCATTCGAAGGTGTGGTCCTGTTGGAGTAGGTGTGTCACTGGGTGTGGACTATAAGACCCGCATCCTAGCTGCCTGGAAGCCAGTCTTCTAGCAACCTTCAGATGAAGATATAGATATAGAACTCTCAGCTCCTCCAGCACCATGCCTACCTGCATGCTGCCATGCTCCCACCTTGATGATAATGGACTGAACCTCTGAACCTGTAAGCCAGCCCCAATTAAATGTTGTCCTTATAAGCTTTGTCTTGGTCATGGTGTCTGTTACAGAAATAAAACTCTAAGACACATGGTCACCAGGCCCGCATAGTGAGACACTTTATGACGAGCCATCCATAGCACAAGTGCTAGCTTTGAAATTTTTTTATTTATTTACGTATTGAGACAGGGCCTCATCATGTAACTCCCTGGTCTGGAACTCACAGAAATCCCCTTGCCTCTGCTGGGTGCTGGAATTCAAGGCACCTTTTTGCTTTTCTGAGGCAATGTCCGCAGTCTGTAGTTCAGGCTGACCATGAATTTGCTGTGATCCTCCTACCTTGTCTCTCCAGGGCTGTGATTGTCAGAGTGTATGTCTGGTTGGTTGGAGCGAGCTTGCTTGCTTGCTTGCTTGCTTGCTTGCTTGCTTGCTTGCTTGTTTGTTTGCGTCCCTCCCTCCCTCCCTCCCTTCCTTTATTTCATTCTAACATGGCTTTATGTGTATAAGTATTTATTTTGCCTGTGTGTGTGTGTATCTTTGTTCCTAAGTACCTGGGGACTTCAGAAGTCAGAAAGGGCGTCAGATCCCCTAGAGCTGGAGTAACTGATGGCTGTGAGTCCTTGTGTGGGTATCAGGAACTGAGCCGCAGTAGTTAAGGAGGAGAACAAGTGCTGCTAACCACTGATCCATCTCTTCAGCCCCAAGGTTGGGTATGGTAGTGCACGCCTTTAGTTCCAGCATTTGGGAAGCAGGGGCAAACCAATCTCTGAGTTGGAAGCCAGCCTGCTCTATAATATAGTAAGTTCTAGGATAGCTAGAAATAACACAGTAGTGCCAAATAGAGTCTCAGTGTAGCCCTGGCTGTCCTGCAAATTGTTCTGTAGACCAGGCTGGCCTCAAACTCATAGAGATCTGCCCGCCTTTGCCTCCCTAGTGCTGGGTTTAAAGGTGTGTGCCACTATACCCAGCCAAGGTAGCTGTGGCTGTCCTGGAACTCTGTAGACCAGGCTGGCCTCGAACTCAGAAATCCGCCTGCCTCTGCCTCCCAAGTGCTGGGATTAAAAAGGCGTGCGCTACCACGGCCCGATGTGTGTTTTTTGAGATACCAATTTATATCCCTGACTGCATTAAACTCACTGTCATCTAAGCTAGTTTTAAGCTTTCAGGGATCCTCCTGTCTCTGCCTCCTGGTACTGGAATTAACAATTCTGAGCTATCATTATCTACATTTGTTTATAAGCTTTTTGAACTTTGTTCTATCTGTAAAAACATTTATTTGGACTGTCTGGGTGGTGGTGGTGCACACCTTTAATCCCAGCACTCAGGAGGAGACAGAGGCAGACAGATTTCTCAGTTTGAGCTGGTGTACTAGAGCTAGTTCCAGGACAACCAGGGCTACATAGAGAAAAACCTGTCTCCAACTCAACCCCCCATTCCTGCAACAAAGGCTATTTGGAATGGGGTAGAGAATTTAATTCTTAAGTTTTTCTTTTGTTGTGTCTGGCCTGAAACTTGAGTAGCCCTCTTATCTATCGAGTGTTGGAATCACCGGCATGAGCTGACATGCTACCTTTACTCTCATCATTTGACAGTCTCTTCCCTGTAGGCGTGGGTGCCCAGAAGAAGGACTTTCTTCGTCCCACCAGCCCTCTGAGAGGGCTTCTGAGATGATGTACACCTGTCCTCACATGCACTCCAGATGTCTAGGACCCAAACCCTAGAAAGTATATGTTCTAGCTTGCCTTGTTTCACGCATGGGGACAGAAGGCTAGAGGGCTGAGGATCCAATGGGCCCCCTCTGAGCGGGGTGATGCTGCTCCCACACTCTCCTTGGAGTATTTACCAAAGTGGGAGCTTCCCATGAAAGCAGCAGGGGTCCCCAGGGAGCACTGGTTCCAGACCTTTGTCAGCTATGTGCATTGGGGAGCAGATGGCTCAGCTGGGTTGCAGCCCCTGAGACCCCAGACCCCAGGGCTCCTTGGTTTCAACAGGCAGAGGCAAGTCCTTGTGCCCAGTCCTGCCCTAATAGGGCTCAGCCGGGAGGTACCAACCCACTGAGCTATCACTCTCAGTACTTTTCCACTTAAGTGTTTTTGTTTTTGTTTTTTCTTTTTTTTTTGCAGTGCCAGGTTTGAAACCCAGGGCCTTGTGCATGCCAGGACAGTGCTGCATTTGAGCTCCACGCTGAGCTGAGAGCTGCACATGCCTATTTCCCCCAATGAAATAGCAGGAGCAGGGAAAGCAGGCATGGGGTGGGCGCCCTGCTCCTGTGCTGGTAATGCCATCACAACTCAGTGCAGCCAGCTGTATGTTCTTCACACCCCACTTCAGAGGCCACAAAACCTTAGCAGTCTTGCCTGAAGCTGGGTGGTGGTGGTGCACGCCTTTAGTCTCAGCACAGGGAGGCAGAGCAAGGTGATCTTGAGTTTCAGGCCAGCCTGGTCTACAGAGGGAGTTCTACAGCCAGGACTACA
Organism: Mus musculus; assembly: GCF_000001635.26. NCBI lineage: Eukaryota > Metazoa > Chordata > Mammalia > Rodentia > Muridae > Mus > Mus musculus. The sequence continues at coordinate 19,648,616 of NC_000073.6, read as the reverse complement.
CGGAGAAGCCCTGTCTGGAAAGGAAACAGTCTTACCTGGGGGTGAATGTTGGCAGTATACGCACAGGCCCCACAGTAGGGAGCCTGAAGCAAAAGGATTTTACATTCCAGGCTAAGCCCTGCTACAAACTGAGACTGCCTCAAAAAGCCAACCCAGGGCTTGGTAGATGGCCCAGTGCGCAGCATAAGACCCTTAGTGCAGTCTCTAGCACCCATGTGTGCCTGAAGGAGTCTGAAACCTCCACCCTGGTGGTAGGAGGCAGAGTCAGGAGGATTGCTGGGGCTTGCTGCCCAACCTAATGTCCAAGCCGTTCTTTTTCAGAAGATGGTGTGATAGTATTACCCAAGCTGGTCTTGCCTCTCTGGGCTTAAGGAGCCTTCTGTTCTAGTCTCCTGAATTACAGGCATGTTACCAAGTCCAGTTACAGATTTTCTTCTTGTTGGTTGTCTCTTCTAATGGAGATAGAGACAGTAGTCTTGCTATGACAGTATTGCAAATACAGAATATATTGATATAGTGTGTGTTTGTTACTAGAGTAGAACCTTGAGCCTTGCATGTGCTAGGGAAGCTTGTGACGACTGAACTGCATGCTGTTCCCATGGCTCTTTTACTGTAGTAATGGATTTTGTTAAAAAAAAAAAAAAAAAAAAAGCTTTATTGACTGTAGTTTTTTCTTTGTTTCATCTTAATTGGAAAAATTAAAATTGGCCAGTGATTCCCAGCACTTGGGAGGCAAAGACAGGCAGATCTCTGTGAGTTTGAGGCCAGTCTGGTCTACAAAGCAAGTTCCAGGGCAGTTACACAGAAAAACCCTGTCTTTATTTTTTTTTTAAGATTTATTTATATGTGAGTACACTGTAGCTGTCTTCAGATGCACCAGAAGAGGGCATCAGATCTCATTACGGATGGTTGTGAACCACCATGTGGTTGCTGGGATTTGAACTCAGGACCTTTGGAAGAGCAATCAGTGCTCTTACCCACTAAGCCATCTCGCCAGCCCTGGAAAAACCCTGTCTTAAAAAACAAAACAAGCTGGGCGTGGTGGTGCACGCCTTTAATCCCAGCACTCGGGAGGCAGAGGCAGGCAGATTTCTGAGTTCGAGGTCAGCCTGGTCTAGAGTGAGTTCCAGGACAGTCAGGGCTACACAGAGAAACCCTTTCTCGGGAAAAAAAAAGGTGGGGGGGGACCCTTGCTGCAAAGGAAAAAAATAAAATATCTGGGGATACTTTTAAGTGCTAAAGTCTAGAACCCCCACCCCCACCCCCACCCCCAGTGATGGGCTGTGGGTATGGGTCTGTGGTAGATAGAACAGTTGGCTAACATGAAAAACCGTAGTCACCACCACCAAAACCTGGCTTTTCTGTGGCTGAAAGGCTAACCCACTACCTCCAGCTTCTTTAGTCTTCGATTGAAACGGGAAAGTAATTATACTAAGGTTTCTTACAGTACAGTAGGAAGATTCTAGATCCTTTGGATAATCATTAGGCTACCAAAGCCTGGGGCACCTTGACTGCCTTAGATCTCCCAACTCTTGAGTTTGAGTGGCTAAGCCCTGTGGCCCATGCATGACATGAGATCCTGGAGGGAACAAGGTGACCCTGTGCTTGTACGGGGCTCCTTGAGCCTCTGTCCTGCAAGGGCACTGTGTCTTCACTGGCTCCCCACCGCCTTCTCAGACACCTCAGACCTCAGAGCGTAAGGGTGTCCGGGATGGAGGCTGACACAAGGGCTCCAGCACAGGGCGGAGGACTTACTTGCCCCTGCTTCCTTCCTCAGGATCTTCATCATCTGGGCCATCAGCAGCTGGTTCCGCCGAGGGCCGTCCCCTCAGGACCAGTCAGGCCCTGGAGGGGCCCCACGTGTCGCCAGCCGAAACCTATTCCCCAAAGACACTCTAATGGTAATGCTGGGTGGAAGGCAAGTAGAGGGCTGGGGGCAGTGATATGGTGAGGACAGGCAGGATGGGACAGTTCCCGGCTGCATCAGCTCTGTAGACGCATGGTCCCAGATGCTCTAGCCGATCAGGGCAGGTGACTTGTGCTACCCGAGAGACACTGAGGAAACAGGTCTCTGGGGAGCTTGTACAGTAGACTTCCCGGTTGTTGTGCACCTATTGCAACAGGGTCCCCGGGTGCTTTCTTTCAGAAACATGTTTGGCTCTCGTGGATGTGGGTGACAGGGTGACTGGGATCAGTTCAGGTTCCTGAGCTAACAGCACAGCCACCAGACTCCCCCCCCCCCCCCCCAAGCTCTTCCAAGTCCTTTCTGTTCTCTGCTTAGCTCTGGTGCCTGTCAGCAGGCCACTGTCAAGTAACGGATCCTAGGGATAGGGATGGTTGGCAGGAGCCTTGGCCAATAGGAGGAGGCTCCCCAAGCTTGCCTCCCCTTCTGAGGCACAGATGCTTGACTTCTTTGCCCCAGATCTGTCCAGTTCCAACTGGGAGGTCATCCGTGGTGGTCCTGCTTCCCCTTGTCCTTAAGTTCATCACTGGTAGTCTGGGCTCCTTGGTGTCACAGTTCAGGGCAGAGCCGGCGTACAGCAAAAGCCAAAGTTGAGTTGAGCAGTTTCTATGCCAGCATCTGACCATGGTCCCAACACCCTCTGCATTCCACAGAACCTGCACGTGTACATCTCAGAGCACGAGCACTTCACAGACTTCAACGCCACCTCGGCGCTCTTCTGGGAGCAGCATGACCTGGTGTATGGTGACTGGACCAGTGGAGAGAACTCTGATGGCTGCTACGAGCACTTTGCAGAGCTTGACATCCCACAGGTAGGTCCTGCCCACAATTCGCCCATCTCGGCCTGTGTCCTCCAAACCATCTAGTGTGGTGTGGTTCCCAACTTTAGCCGGTCAGCCATCAGTAGCTGTCCAAGAGGGGTCCACTCAGCACAGTGATGCCAAAGGCATAGTTTCCAGGTTATTTGAATAAACAGTGACAGTGCATTTTCTGTTCAGAGCCCAAGCCAGGTTGGTATGTGGAAACGTCTATACCCCATAAACTTGAGAAGTGTTACAGCTGAGTGTGGTAGCACTCAGACAGCTGAGGCAGGATTACCATGCGTTCAAAGGCAAGCTGTGAATTATAGGAGGATGTGTCTTAAAACAAAAAGCTTTACTGCCCCGTGTAACTGTTACTGTCTCACGTAACTGCTGCTTGTGCTGTGTGTGTGAGAGATGAAACTGGGGTTAGCAGCAGCGTGGGGACGTTCTCCAGGTCAACAGCAAGTGAGAGAGCTTTTGCTCTCGGGCTCTGCCTCCCAGGAAGGCCTCCTCAGCTTGTTTAAGTATGTTTTCCATGCTCACAGCCACTTGGGCTTCTGTAGTCTGTGAGTTCTGAGGCATGCTGGGTGCTCTGCATAAGCTCAGCTCTTCCTCACAATCCTTGAGCTTAGGAGGGTAAGACTGGGCTTTGCAGTCTATCCCCATCACTCTGCAGCAGACTGGACACATACAAGCACTCAGCAGGTTTTGTTGTTTTTTGTTTGTTTTTCTTTTTTTTCTTCCATTGTTGGCAATTGAATATAAAGCATCTATTTTGTGTGCTACATAAATACTGTACGAACTGTAGCCCCTGTCCTTGGATTTTATTTTTTGAATCTTTTTGTTTTGTTTGTTTCTAGATAGAGTCTCTGTGTAGCTCTTGTTGTCCTGGAACTCACGCTGTAGACCAGCATGGCCTCAAACTCAGATATTCATGTGCTTCTGCCTCTCAAGTGCTGAGACTAATGGCGTGTGCCACCACCTCCTGGTGGATTATTTATTTATTTATTTATTTAAAGATTTATTTATTTAGTGTATATATGAGTATAGAGGGTATCTGATCCCATTACAGACGGTTGTAGGCCACAATATCGTTGCTGGGAATTGAACTCAGAATCTCTGGAAGAACAGTCAGTGCTCTTTTTTTTTTTTTAAAGATTTATTTATTTATTACATGTAAATACACTGTAGCTGTCTTCAGACACACCAGAAGAGGGCGTCAGATCTCGTTACAGATGGTTGTGAGCCACCATGTGGTTGCTGGGAGTTGAACTCTGGACCTTGGGAAGAGCATTCGAGTGCTCTTACCCACTGAGCCATCTCACCAGCCCCAGTCAGTGCTCTTAGCCACTGAGCCATCTGTCCAGCCCTTATTTTTTTTAAAGATTTATTTTTATTTTATGTATATGAGTACACTGTCCCTGTCTTTAGACACATCAGAAGAGGGCATCAAATCCCATTACAGGTGGTTGTGAGCTACCATGTGGTTACTGGGAATTGAACTCAGGACCTCTGGAAGAGCAGTTGGTGCTCTTAACTGCTGAGCCGTCTCTGCAGCCCAAGGATTTTATTTTTTGAGACAGTCTCATAGTCTCATGTAGCGCAGGCTAGTCTTGCTGTGCAGCAGGAACTGGTTTAGAACTGGCTGCTGGGATTATAAGAATGTGCTGTCACATCTGACCTCAGCCCCCCGTTTTTAGACAGGGACACTGAGCGTCCAAGCCCTGTAAACCTTAGTCTCCTGAGTGACGTGGAACTCTTGTCTTTGTACCCAGTAGGCTTTGGGAAGGGGGGAGGATGCCCCATCTCTGAGTGGTTGGATCTACATGGACAGACACAGTCTGTGATTCCAGTCATGCTATGGCCATACTGTCAAACTCAGGCCCTTTCTGGAAGTTCAGGAAAAGATGGGGGACCGGTGAGCTGGTCTTGGGGACTCAGGTTTCACCCCCAAAAAGCAGCTGGTGGGCTTGGAGGGCCCTGTGTGGGCCAGGCTCTGCGTGACAGTCACACATCAGGCTCAGCTCAGATGCTCCTTTCCTTCCCCGTCCTAGGCAGTTGGGAATAAGGAAGGCTTTGGAGAGGCAGTGGGATGTCACAGGGTGTGGAGGTGGACAAGTCCACACACTGATGATTCTCTGTTTTCTTTTGTTTTATCCTAATCTGGTCTTCCTTGTGCCTAAGCTTGCCTCAGACTCTCAATCCTCCTGCTTCAGCTGGAGTTAGAGGCATGCATTGCCACAACTGGCTTTCAGAAACCTGAGTTCTGACTCCCTTGCAGCCTGTCTCTAGCCCTGGGTGTGAATTAGCTTTGAGCCTCATCGGCCCAACAGGGTCGTATTTTGACCTGTGGCAATGCAGGGCTGAAGTGCTCTGTTCCTGTGGGCTCATTAGTGTAAACATGTGCTTCGTGGCCTGTTAGAACAGGGCTGGCCAGTCCTTGCTGCAGTGTTGGATGGCCTACATCCTACAGTTGGTTTACTGAGTGTCCGGTTCATCTGGCACCCACTCTTCAGTCTGTTTTACTCCAGCATTTGGGACAGAACCAGTCAGCTGACCTCTGTGCCTTGAGTCCTCAGTAAGCTGTTGGAGAGTTGGAAGTAAGTGCAAGCTACTGTAGGCAGGTGACATGTGGCCTTGGCCTTTTCTAAACCTCACTCACCAGGCACCTTCTCTTGCAGAGTGTACAGCAGAATGGCTCCATCTATATCCATGTCTACTTCACTAAGAGTGGCTTCCATCCAGACCCCCGGCAGAAGGCCCTGTACCGCCGGCTTGCCACTGTCCACATGTCCCGGAGTAAGTTAACTTCCCTTCTGGTCCTGGTGAACCCTGACTAGAGTGTTGTATGCCATTTCAGGTCTTGTGGAGCAGGCAGGAGCTCTGTGCTCTGGACTCAGGATTGATGAGACAGGCACTGGCCCCACTCATGTTACTAGCTCTGGGACACCCAGGAACCTGCTAACGAGAGCAGGAGAATCTGGGTGTCATGCAAGCCGGGATCCTAGCTGTGGAGCTGAGGGGTTAAAGCTGAGGCAGAGTCATGAGTTTGAAGCCAGCCTAGGCTTAGAAAAAGCAAACAGTTAAGAAAGAGCAGGTGGAGCTTAGAGAACTGCTGAGCGGAAGGAGGGTGGTAATCACAAAGATTGGCTGCAATGGAGAGAAGCAGCTCATCAGAGTTTGATATGGAGCACTGAACACTGAGGTTGAAAGAGCAGCTGGAGCCGGGCGTGGTGCACGCCTTTAATCCCAGACCTCGGCAGAGGCAGTCGGATTTCTGAGCTCGAGGTCAGCCTGGTCTACAGAGTGAGTTCCAGGACAGCCAGGGCTACACAGAGAAACCCTGTCTCAAAAAAAAACAAAAACAGGGCTGGTGAGATGGCTCAGTGGGTAAGAGCACTCGACTGCTCTTCCCAAGGTCAGGAGTTCAAATCCCAGCAACCACATGGTGGCTCACAACCATCCATAACGAGATCTGACTCCGTCTTCTGGAGTGTCTGAAGACAGCTACCGTGTACTTATATATAATCAATAAATAAATCTTTAAAAAAAACAAAAACAAAACAAAACTCAGTTGGCAGAGTGCTTGCTTGTCCTGCAGGAAGCCCTGGGTTGGGTCCCTTAAGCAGCAAACCAGCTGTGGTGGTATAAACCTGTGATTCCAACATTGGCGGGGTAGGGGAGGACCTGATGTTCAAGGTCATTCTTCATCCCTGATTAGGGAATTCAGGGCCAGCTGGACTGTGTGATACCATCACCAAAAAAGAAAAAAAAAAAAAGAAGAGAGAGAAATAAAGAAAAGAAAAGGAGCCTTCCTTTTTCGTTTTTTTGTGGGGTTTTGTTTTGTTGTTTTTTGTTTTTTCGAGACAGGGTTTCTCTGTTTAGCCCTGGCCGTCCTGGAACTCACTTTGTAGACCAGGCTGGCCTTGAACTCAGAGATCCACCTGCCTGTGCCACCACGCCCGGCACCTTCTTTTTTCTAAAAGCCAGTGATTAAGGGCGGGGGCAGCATTGTCCATGGGGGTGGTGCCTCTAGTTTCCTGCTGCACAGAGTCTTAGTGCGGAAGTAAACAAACCACTTGGTTAATTACGGTAATGGTGAGAAGTGTACTGAGCAGCGTCTGGTAGTAACCCTGACCCAGCACTTGTAAGGCTGAGGTGAGAGGATGGTGAGCTCAAGGCCACCCTAGGACACACACAGTAAATTCCAGGTCATATAGCCAGACCACATCTCAGACAAAACAGTAGCTAGGTAGGTAGATGGTTCAGTGGTTAACCTGAGGACCAGAGTCTCTGTCCCCAGCATCCTTGTCAAGTGCCAAGGTAGCCCAGTGAGCCCTAGTTCCTTGGTATATACAAAAACGCAACTGATGTCTTTCTCAGGCCTCCACATGCCCACACTCAAATGCTCCCACACAGGCAGCACGAACTTCACAGCAAGAGACAGGCAAAGCAAAGGAATAGTGCTGAATTCATTATCTCAGCATGGAGTTGGTGGACAAGTATGGTGTTTTACATTGTGTGGGGAGACAAGTGTCAGTGGATTCTGTATCACACCCATAGCTTATGCCCAGTGGTACCAGCATCTGCAACTCCGTTAGACGGGTGCAGCAGCTTTAGAAGCTTGGTCTTCCAGAACAGGGCTTCTCTGCTCCCATAGGACTAGAGCAGTTTCGTATTAGAATGAATCAGTCAATCTATCTACTAAATTTTATGTGTGTGATATTATACCTGCATATATGTATGTGTACTATGTACATTTCTGGTGATGGCAGGGGTCATCAGATTCTCTGAAACTGGAGCTATGAATGGTTGTAAGCTACTGTGTGGGTGGTGTGAATATGTGTGTCCATGTCTGTATCCCGTTTTCATCAGCCCTGTCTGTTGCTTGTTGACAGCCTCTTCCCTTCTTGGAGGATGTCCCAGGAGTTTATTCTCTGAGATACCCAACTTCAGGTGCTTGTTACTCCAGCTGGACAAGCGGGACTAGTTTCCAAATAGTTCATCAAGAAAAAATGGAATGATGTTAATGTTGTAGGAACTGTAGGCTTTGACCCATGAAGAAGTGTAGGCTTTAGCCTCATTCTCCATGATAGTTACTGAGGTGCCAGGAAGTGGCATTAATACACCAACATCCCTTAGCTTGTGGGAGACAAGAGCTATGTGATCCTAGCCCAGAGCTCTATGCTCCCTGCTCCCTTGTGGGGATGGAATGGGGCAGCTCAGCAGCACAGGCCTTCTGGTTTTTGTTTGCCTCTTGGTGGAACCTAGGGCTTTTCACACTGTAGACTGTGCTGTCATCTATGCCCTCAAGCCTCTTACAGGGACATTCCAGACAGGTGTCCTACCACTGAGCCACACCCCCAGCCCCTCACTGGGGGATTCTAGGCAGGGGTTCTACCACTGAGCCACACCCTCAGCTCCTCACTGAGGGATTCTAGGCAGGGGCTCTACCACTGAGCCACGCCCCTAGCCCCTCACTGGGGGATTCTAGGCAGGGGCTACACCACTGAGCCACGCCCCCAGCCCCTCACTGGGGGATTCTAGGCATGGGCTCTACCACTGAGCCACGCCCCCAGCCCCTCACTGGGGGATTCTAGGCAGGGGTTCTACCACTGAGCCACATCCCTAGCACCTGGGGAGATGATTATAGGCCATACCTCCAAGCTCCTTGGTGGGAGAATTCTATGCAGGAGCTCTCTCACTGACAATCCTAAGTCCATTTTATCATTATTTAAATTTTTTTTTGTTTTTTTGAGACAGGGTCTCTGTACTTTCCTGGCTGGCCTGTAACTCACCACGCTGGCCTTGAACTCACCTCTTGAGTACTAGGATTAAAGGCTTGTGCCATGTTGCCCAGCCACATCCATTTTGTTAAGAGTATTTGATTTTATGTATTTGAGTGTTTGCCTGTATATAAGTACTTGCACCCTAATGCTGTTGTCCAAAAGCCATCTCTCCAGTGGCTTCTGGTTTTATTTTGAGAGGCTTTCACTAGGTTGCTTAGGCTGGCCTTGATCCTCTTGCCTCAGCCATTAACTACTTGGGATTACTGGCTTGCACCACTAGGTTCAGCAAGGGAGGCAGTTTTCCTTCTCAACATGAATAAGAGCTAGTGACTTCTAAGTTGGGAGGGTGTGGTCAACCCTTTGCTCTTGTCTCAGGCAAGGTGGTGAGAACCCTGGCTAGCCTGACCTTAGCAAGGGGAAGTAAGTCCACTTGTGGCTGGGGATTCACAGTGTTGGAGTTCTCATGTTGGCTTCTCACGTTGCTGGTGCCAGACCTTCTCTAGAACCGTTCTCTAACTCCCCCATGTATGGCCATGTATTCAGTGGGCTGTCCCTGAGCCCAGGGTACAGACCATATGGGTGAACTAGGAGGCAGGTGGGTATGTGTTGTGATGGAAATGACCTGTCCAGGAGAGGGACCGTATCACCTCCTTGGGGAGGTGAACGCCAGTGAAGTGGCTCATGCCTGTAGTCCTCAAGCTGAGGGCCAGCCTAAGATATACAGTGAGGTGCAGTTGCAGAAAAACAGTGGCCACAGCCATGTAAGAAGGAGGTCTTGAGGAAGGGAGCAATGGCGTGGTGTGGGCTCCAGGCAGATGTGTGTCCTTTGCTGGTTTAGGGAGTGGCCAAGCAGGTTTTAGAGATGGGAGGCTCTGCTTTCTGCCTGGGTAAATCTATAAGTGGTGCTTCTCTATAAAGGTGGAATGGTGGTTCCTTGAAATTTGGGGGGTGGTTGAGGCTTCCCAAGTGATATAATCATTAGTGGGAAGCCGGGGCACAGCAGCCATGGGATCACGGGCCTCACCCACCTCCCTCTGCCCACAGTGATCAACAAATACAAGCGTAGGCGATTTCAGAAAACCAAGAACCTACTGACAGGAGAGACAGAAGCTGACCCAGAAATGATCAAGGTAAATAGAAGTGGAGTTATTGGGGATCATGGTGTTACCTAGTTGCGCACAAGTTTTGGTCAGGCCAAGTGACTGCCACTTCTGAGCACTTCCCTGGGAGGAGTTCAGAGATCAGAATCCTGCAGCAGGAAGTCTGCAGACAGGTCAGCCCAGGCAGCCCTTGGGGTAGATCTGGCTCTGAGCCCTTTTCACCTGGGACCCTTGCTCCAAGTTATACAAGTAGAGAGGCTGGCTTGACACCATGTAGCTGGATGGCGCAGAGCAGGAGCCGTAGCTTGGAGCAGTTGTAGACTTGATCAGCTCTGTGGCTCCTGGTGGGCTGAGCAAACCAGGGCACTTCTCTAAAGGCATAGAAGCTTACCTTTCTCTCTGGCTTTGGGCAGGAGGCATGGTCTCAGAGTGAAGTAGGGCCACTCTGAGAGGGGATGCCAAGGTGCTTTCTCTGGGCTGGGCTTTTGGTCCTGTGCATGAGTAGCCTGCCTCTGCCTCCACAAGCCTCTCCTTGTTTCAGATGAGGAGGTGGAGGATGGTTGAATCTGAGTCTCATGTAGGTGATGGGTATCAGCCTGCACCTACCAGCCATAGCTGCAGTGGCCGTTCTTCTGCCCCAGTTGTCATGGGAGGGCATAAGCAGTAGTATTTAGGGGGCCTCTGCCTGTCCGAGGCCTACTGCTCCTTTCCCATCTCCCCACAGAGGGCTGAGGACTATGGCCCTGTAGAAGTAATCTCGCACTGGCACCCCAACATCACCATCAACATCGTGGATGACCACACACCATGGGTGAAGGGCAGTGTGCCACCCCCACTGGACCAATGTAAGCTGAGCCAGAAGCTCAGGCCTGTGACCTTGTCTTCCCCCAGCCCCATCTGTGAGAGACCCTTTTAGTTCCACACTCTCCTAACCACTCTATGCCTGTCCTCTCTCTTCCCACACTCTTCTTTAGCCAAGTCCTGGCCAGTGTGGGTGGGAATGGCTGCTGTTTCTGGGTGTCAGGTCACACCTGGTTTCTCACTGTTTTCTATAGAGTTGGGGGTATATGACCACCAGTATAAGCTGTACTGGAAACAAGCTTCATTGGCCTTCATTCAGGGCCACTCCCTTTGCCACTGCATCCTTTCCTTGAGGTCCTGGGATCCTTCTGCTCCTCATGGTACAGTCAAGAAATGCTGTGTGGTGTCTTGGCCAGGCTGAGCAGTGCCCGCTCCATGTGCCCACAGATGTGAAGTTTGATGCCGTGAGTGGTGACTACTACCCCATCATCTATTTCAATGACTACTGGAACCTGCAGAAGGATTACTACCCCATTAATGAGAGTCTGGCCAGCCTACCACTGCGTGTCTCTTTCTGCCCGCTGTCACTATGGCGCTGGCAACTCTATGCTGCACAGAGTACCAAGTCACCCTGGAACTTCTTAGGTGACGAGCTGTATGAGCAATCGGATGAGGAGCAGGATTCAGTGAAGGTGTGTGGGGCGCCACAGGCCAGGGGAAGTGGGGAATCTTACCCAAGGCTGCCCAGACTGTTTCACGACTGCCTAGCGGCCCTACCCCCCAACCCTAGCTCACCCTGGGGCCCCGGCTCCCGACTCGACTCATTTACTTTCTCCTGTTTTCTTCTTGCCCGTGACACTCTCTCTAATGGTCACTGGAGCAGCTCTAGAGAGGTCCTACTTGGGATTCCAAGGAACATGTAGGGAATGGCTCTTGGAAATGAGGTGCCACAGCAGGGACAGAGCAGTGCTCACAGGCTCTCTCCCCAGGTTGCTCTGCTGGAAACCAGCCCGTATCTTCTGGCACTCACCATCATCGTCTCCATTGTCCACAGTGTCTTTGAGTTCCTGGCTTTCAAAAATGGTAGGCATGGGGGCCCGGGACATTGAGGCAACGGGCAGATGAAGTAATCTGCTCCCTGCTTCTTCTGTGCCTGGGGTCTCTGTACTCTAGAGGGCTGGAGCCCTGAAGAGGGACAGTGACCCCACGAGGCACAGAACTACGCTGGGCCTGCTGCCTGGGCCAAGGCCAGGGTGGTATCACCAGGAAGCAGGGTGGGGAACTCCAAAGCCAAAAGAAAGGGAAGCCCTGGGGCTGCTCCCAGCACTCTGCCTGACAGGGAGGCCCCAACATGCAGCTACCCAGTTCTGGAACAACCCATTGTTATGTCCAGCTCCAGGTGCTGAGGCAGAGGCAGGCCTGCAACTGCGCAGCTCTGCTACAGCACTCATTCCAGCTGCTCTAGGCGGGTGGACCATAGTGGGGGTGTGGGGTGGGGGGGGTCCCCTGAAGCTTCTGGAATTGACAGGAGTGATGGACACTTCTGTCACACTGACATTGCAGCGGAAGCTGGCATCCCAGAAGAATATAGTGGGCAAACTTGAGGGGTATTCAGTGTGACCTCTCCTGGAAGGCCTTACACAGGGAGCTCCACCATGCTCTGAGGTGCTGGCTCTGTTCCCAGCCAGAGATTAGTGAGGAGCAAGTTTGGCCACACTTGGGAAGCAGCAAGTGTGAGCTAGACTTTGCCCCCCTGTGCCAGGTCCCCACTGTTTTGAGGGATGGATGACCTTATGAGTGGGATGTGCTAAGCCCCAGGTTTGGACATGTGGGCCAGGGTCCATGCTCCTGAGTCATGGATGCCAGGATCCCTGAATGCTTGTGATCCAGCTTGATGAGACCAGAAATAGCAGGGTGTTGTCAGCTTAGGTCCTCCAGGTGTCTACATGGAGACCAAAATCCAGGGTTTGTCTGTGCCCCAAGGATAGCTCACAGTTTGAGTGGGAGGCCAGAAGAGAAGGTCCCTAGGCACACACCCTGGATCTTCCTGTGCAGGGAAGGTAGGATGGCATTGTGTGATTTGGATCTGGTGTCTGCCCAGGTTCTGCCATGCAAGGGTGTACAGCCCCATGTATGGTCCCAGCTAACCTGCTTCCTTTAACACCTGATGACCCTCAGGTGACCAGCTAAGGGAACATGTGTTCCTATCCCATATGACCTTGGGAAAGGTCCTGTGTGCCCTCTGCTTTTGTGGGAGAAAGTGCAGCCCAGGAGAAGCTGCTGACCACCTGTGCCCACATCCTCTGCAGACATTCAGTTCTGGAACAGTCGTCAGTCCTTGGAGGGGCTGTCAGTGCGCTCCGTCTTCTTTGGCGTTTTCCAGTCCTTTGTGGTTCTCCTTTACATCCTGGACAATGAGACCAACTTTGTGGTACAGGTCAGCGTCTTCATTGGGGTCCTCATCGACCTCTGGAAGATTACCAAAGTCATGGACGTCCGGGTGAGTCAGGCTCTATGTTGCTGTGGGGCTTGCAGGGTGGGAAGGGGGTCGCCTGCTTAGCCAGGACCTGCCTTGGTCTCTGGGGGGTTTCCCAATGCCTGCCTAGCTCTCAGGACCTAGGGGATTTTCACAGTAGGGGATTTTTTGGGGTCACATTAGGGCAGGGGAACTGGGAAGAGTGAGGAAGGGCAGGGGGCGGTTCTGGCTGGGGAGTGGCAGGAGCCAGGTCCCAGCTGACCTTGACTTTCCCTTTACAGCTGGACCGGGAGCATAGAGTGGCAGGAATCTTCCCTTGCCCAACCTTCAAAGACAAGTCCACCTATATTGAATCTTCAACCAAAGTATATGATGATGTGAGTGACTCCCATGGCCCTGGGGTGGTCTCCAAGCACCTACACTCATCAGGGGCAGGCTGGGCCCTTGGTCTTGCCTGCCAGTATCACTGCCAGGCCCATATCACACCCTGTGTTCCCCGCCTGCCACAGCTACTTCCTGGCCAAGTCCAGAGTTCCCAGAGCCACCTGGAAATTCCCCTGGCCTAGCCTGCTGGACCAGGTGTGGGTGGATGAGGACAAGGAGTGGAAGCACTGAGCAGGGCCCGCAGAGCTGGCCTGTTCTGTGACCCCCACCCCACCATCACCCCACAGATGGCGTTCCGGTACCTGTCATGGATCCTCTTTCCCTTGCTGGGCTGCTATGCCGTCTACAGCCTTCTGTACCTGGAGCACAAGGGCTGGTACTCCTGGGTGCTCAGCATGCTCTACGGTTTCCTGCTGACCTTTGGTGAGCAGGCCCAGCTCTACCCTGCCTGGAAGGCATGTCCACACAGTTCCAGGCCCATCATTCTTGTAGGCCACAGCCTTGGGGCTGGCTGCCAGGCCTGGCCTTGACCCCACATCTAGGACCTGTGCCTGCAGACCATCTGAGGCTCATGTTCTCATGCTTCTTTCTGTAAGCACAGCAGCCAAGCCCTGTCCTGGCACTCACTGGCCTCCAGACAGTGCCCACCCAGTGTGGGCAGCCTTGGGAATAGGGAGCTATAAGGATTCCTCTGGCCAGGTCTACAGAGAGGAATCCATGTGCTGGGGGAATCCCAAAGTGCAGAGAGAAGGCAGGCACTCACAATGAGTACTGAGTACAGACGAGGGCAGAGCAGTAAATGTGTACGTAGGTGGAGTTTAGGAACCCCACTGAGGAAAGATGCTTAACAGTCCCCAGAACTGACCAGGAGAGATAATATAAAGATCAGGAAATGCTTGAAATTGGGAAGCTGGGGTTGGATATCTGAGGTCAAGGCCATCCCAAGCTATAGCCCAACACCCTGTCTCCAAAGGAAAAAAAAATGTTGGAAAGAGAATGCAACGATCTGGGGTAGGCTGTGCTAGAGGAGCAAAGTGAGCCTGGGTAGCTGGTCATGGTTCCTTTGTCTTCCTGAAGGCTTCATCACTATGACACCACAGCTCTTCATCAACTATAAGCTCAAGTCTGTGGCCCATTTGCCCTGGCGGATGCTCACCTACAAGGCCCTCAACACTTTCATTGATGACTTATTTGCCTTTGTCATCAAGATGCCTGTCATGTACCGGATCGGCTGCCTGCGGGATGGTAAGGCCCAGCGGACACAGGGATACAGTGGGCGGGGAGGAGCCTCATCTCCACTGCGGTGGGCCATCTCCCTCACACAGTCCCTTCCCCCAGATGTGGTTTTCTTCATCTACCTCTACCAACGGTGGATCTACCGCGTCGACCCCACCCGTGTGAACGAGTTCGGTATGAGTGGAGAGGATGTCTCAGCAGCGGCATCCAGGGCCCAGGCATCCACTGCAGCAGGGGCTCTCACACCTGCACCCAGCACAGCTGTCAGCGGAGAGGATGCCTCCACAGTCCCAAAGGCCACTTCTGGGGCCTGCACTGCCAGCCAGCCCCAGGAAGCCCCTCCAAAGCCAGCAGAGGACAAGAAAAAGGATTAGCCACTGCAGTCCTCCTTATCTGCTCCTGGTGACTGACCACCACCACCTCCCGGGCCCCTCCCTTACCCTCTCTGTCGCCCTCTTCCTGGACAGATCAGGCCGGGGCGGCAGGAGGCCCCCAGGGCCAGGGCCCGGTGTGTGAGATGGGGCCGGGCAGGTTGGGGCTGGCTGTGTGTATGTGGAGGCACCGTCCATCGTCTTGTCTATCCGTCTGTTCCTATGTGTTTGCAGACATCTCGCCCTGCCAGCCCAACACCATCGGGAATCATGGTGAAGCCAATATGGCGCCGAGGGTGGGCCAGGCGGGGAAGGGGCCAGGGCTCCTCTGTGGGACGCCTGTGGTCCTCCATCATCTTGTCCCTCATCCCCCGACCACCCTGCTCCCAGACCGCCACCCTTTAACACAGTCTGGATTTAATAAATTCATATGGGTGTTTAACTTAAGCTCAACCACCGCACCTCCTCTGCCTTCCTTGTCCGGACCATGCAGCTGGCTCAGGTCTTCAAGAGACCTGGAGGTGATGACGGAGTGGAATCTGGGGTTGTTCAGCATTTAACACCCTGGGTTAACCCTGTGCTGCATAAAACAGTGGTGTTGTATGCCTGTAAGTCAGAGCTAACTTAGATGGCAGAGGCTTGCAAGGTGGCTCAGTGGGTGAAGGTACTTGCCATGCAACCCTGATAACCTGGCTTTGCACTTCCATTGTGCTACAAGGCCACACAACCTAAGTTGATCACCAAACCACACAGAGGCAGGAGGGAAGCAACTATAGTGTTATCTGACCTCCACACACACACTGTAGCACACATACCCAAACAGGATAACTGCCCTGCAAGAGGTCTCCCAAAACAGTTCCATCTTAGACTCCTACAAGGCTGCTGGCTAAAAGCATCTGGTATTTGTGGCTAGCTGTGTGCCACCAGGCAGGACCTGAAACACTAAACACCACCAAGTCTGCCTGTGAATCAAGAGGCTACCCCCAAGAAGGACAAGCCCTATTTAACACTCCTCAATGGAGAAAACAGAATGGGGCCTGTATGCACTTATCTGGGCCACAGCAGAGTGAGTCCTTGGGTGTCATTGCAGTGTCCCTCAAGAGCCTAACTGTCCATACCAGGAGCAGGGCCTGCTTACCCTCTCTAGGAGAATGACAGCCATTGGGGGTACTCACTACACCTTCCCAGACTGTAGGATCAGCAGTGCTGCAAGGAGGCACTGGCCCAACCCCAGGTTGCTTCAGGCTCCACCTACTTCTCCCTGCTGAGTCAAGCAGGGATGGTGCCTCACAGGTAGGTATCATACCCACTCTCCTTGCTGGGCTCCCCTTCCACCTGCTGACCCAGTGCTCTCAGAAGACAGCTAATGTGATCCCCAGGGGGCTGCTGCATGTCCCCAGCCTTTGTCTCATGCTCTGCCACAGCCTCACCTCTAGCCCCAGTCTCTCAAGTCCTTTCTGGGACACAAGTACCTTCAGGATACAATTGGTGGTGTTCCCAGGCACCCCTTACCGCCTAGTCCTGAGGCTCTGCCCACTGGTACATCATGGCAAGGAGACTTCCTTCACTGGACCAAGACCTGTGAAAACATGACTGTATCCTAGCCACTCTGGTGCCATTTGCTTTCACGGACATCTGGACATATCCAGTGCCCTTATTGGGGTACTGGTGGATGGGTCTCTATTAACCCTTCGCAAGTCTGTCTGGGCAAACAGCACAAAACAGTTCTGTGTACACAGTAGGACCAGCATTCCATGGCAGTTCTGAGGAGCTCACAACTTAGCAGAATTCTAGGTAGTGTTGGGCACAGTGGTTATTCCCCATCCTTGATTTTGAGAGGTCAATCCAGATTTAAAAACTTTCAGCTAGCCTGGGCTACAAAACAAGACTTGGCATAGTGGCACACACTTGTAATCCTGGCACTTGGGAGGTGGAGGCAGAAGGGTCAGGACATCAAAGTCATCCTCACTGCTTTGAGTTGGGTCTGAGGGGCTGGAGAGATGGCTCCTCTGTTACAGGCTAGGCTCACAACCAGAAATAGAAGCTGGGTCTGAGGCCAGCCTGGGCTATTTAACACCTTGTTTGAAAGAATAAAAAATGGAAAACACCATGGATGCACCATGTACTGTCCCCAACTTTGAGAACAGTGTCCAGCATTGTTGCTGTGTGTGTGTGTGTGTGTGTGTGTGTGTGTTCACAACAGCTCTTTGAAGTTTGTGATATTCTGTACCTCCAGATGAGAAACTCAGTTGTTTTTTTTTTTCCCAGCTGGCCATGGGATCACACACATTTAATCATGGTACTCAGGAGTCAGAGGCCAGCCTGGTGTATGTACCCTAACAAGTATTTAGTAGTTTGAATAGTGCAGGTGCATGGAAGACCTGTGTCAAGAGTCAACTAGACTACCTCCTTAAGTCTTTAAAGCCATCCTGTTAAGAAACTCAAGTCCAGAGTGGTGAAATCAGTTGCCTGGAATTGCATAATTGTCCAGGAAACCTAGTATTTGAACACAGGATATTTGATTCAGGACCTTCCAATTACAACTCTCTTGAGAGAGATTGCTTGTCTTTTCATTCAGGGTCTTGCTATAAGTAGTCCAGACTGGCCTAGAACTCGTGGTGATTTCCTGCCTCAGACTTTCAAGTGTTTTAAGTTACTCGTGTGAGCTGTCATACCTGGCTCTCAGTTTTGCTTTTGAATTCACAGTCGTGTCTCAGATCCAGGCAATCAACACAGGTCCTCCAACATGCTAGGCAGGTGCTCTACCACTAAGCCACACCACCAGCCCAATTTTCCCCCTCTTCTCCCCCTTCTTTTTTGTTTTATTTTGTTGGTTTGCGTTGAGACAAGGGCCTGCTATGCAGTGGAACTCACTACTTGTCAGTGGATCTCCTGCCTCTGTCTGTCCAGAATGGGCATATTGTGGCTACAATATCTTTCTGTGTGCTGCTGAGAACACAGCCTAGAATCTCATACATGCTAGACAAGCATTCTATCACAAGCCACATCCTCAGCACTACAGTTGGAAAACCTCAAGGAAAGCAGTGATTGGTGTGTGTGTGTGTGTGACTGGCAAGCTTATTCTATGGGAGATGTCCACTCCTGGGCTTGCTTATGACACTGGAACATTTCCCTCTGGTACAAAGTGAAAAAGAATATGATTCAGTGTGAAAGTTACATGATATTCCCATTTCTATATTTATCAAATTATGTTCTAATAGAACATAGCCACATCCCTGTTTCTGGTCCTTGGCTGTTTATGTAAGATGGCACATTTGAAAATTAAGACCATTTGGTTCTCAAAGCCTGAGCCTAATGTCTTTCATTGCAAGAAAAGGTTTGCTCTAAGCTGGACGTGATGGTAGGTGCCTGGGATCCCCAGGACTCAGGCTGAAGCAGATGGATTATCATGAATTCAATGTCAACCAGAGCTACATAGCAAAACCAAAACAATGCTCTTTGCTTTGGTGTGCAACAGTAGATACCGGTGCCACATCATTCACTGCTGCAGTTTTCTGCCTCTGGAGCAAGAAGTGGGCCTGGTTTTAGTAATGCTGTACCCTAGTTTTCATTACAGGCTGCAGCATATGGCAAGTGCTTAATTATGCGTAGGTTGCTTGAATCATTGATCACACATGCTATGATAGAAGGGGAATGGAACATACAAGTTTCTATAGGTTTCTATAGGTTATAGGTGCCATATATCACCAACGGGCTGGGACTGTAGCTCAGTATTCATGAAGCCCTGGGTTCAACACTCAGTGCTGCATAGACTAGGTGGTGGTTCATGCCTGTCGTCCCAGCACTGTGGAGGGACGAATCTGAAGGATCCATGGGGGCAAAAGGATCTGCAGTTCAAGGTCATCGGTCTGGGCAAGATGAGACCCTATGTAAATTTTACTTCAAACAAATTATCAATGGCTGCTAACTTCCCACTCCTGGCTTCATTTGCCAGCCTGAAAGATAGCAGGTTCAAGCCCTCGTAGGGGAAATGGAATGCCCATTTCTCAGCTTGTTCTGTGGGTAGGGCGCAAGTGGACCCGGACGGACCTCAGTGGTCTTGGCCAAGGCAATGGGCAGCGACTCGCACCCGGACCCTGCGAAGTGCCAAGCCTTCGCTTCCCGGCCGACCCCGCCCCCGCAGTCACGTGAGCAGCGGGGGTTTTCCCATTCCCTTTGACGTGACGTCACGGAGGGGTACGAGCCAATGGGTGCGCAGGCCGGCGGCGCCGGGGAATTCCGCCGCCCCGCCCCCGCCCGCCGCCCGCTCGGCCCGGCGCCCCCCGCAGCCCCGGGCGCCGTGCGTCCAGCCCGGCCTTCGGCCCTAGCCTTGCACCGCTTGCCCGGCCGGTGATCGTCCCAGCCGACCGGGCTGTCCGACTGCCCGGCTTGCCCTCGTGTGCGCTCGCCCTGAGCTGGCCTTCGGGCTGTCGGTCCCTACGGGCCGGGCCATGCCGAGTCGCCGCGCTGCCAGAGAGTCCGCGCCCGAGCTAGGGGCCTTGGGTAAGCAGAGTGGAACCTCTGGGGCGGGGCTCGGGCTCGGGGAGTTCGGGGCGCTCGGAGTCATCTGCGGGTTTCCGCAGGATTCGCGCTTCGGTGCGGAGAGTACAAGGGTGGCGGGGACACTGCGCGAGGGATAAGGCAGAAGGTAGAGGATGGTGAAGGGTCTTGCCGGGGAGATACAGGCTAGGCGTCCCGCTAAGGAGTGAGAAGGGGGCGGGGCCTGAGCCTGAGGCAAAGAAGGGGGCGGGCCGGGCGGCGGTCGAGAGGAGGGGCGGGGCATAACTCTGAAGGGGAGGAGCCATACACACAGGGGCGGGGCAAACTCAGAGGAGGCTTCTGGTTTACAGAGTGGGTGAGGCTGCTCTTAGGAGTAAGGGGCGGAGCCTAATTCGAGGAAGTGGCTTTATTCTCTCCAAACAAGGGGGACCCTTCTCCCGCAAGGCTTAGGCCTTTAGAGGCAAAGAAAGAGGCGGGGCCCAGCTTCAAGATTTAAGGAGGAGCGGTGCCTGACCTCGAGGAGGAGGATCCAGGACTGTGCTTGACAGGAAATAGGGGCGGGGTCAGGCTCCAAGAGCAAGAAGAGGTGTGTGGCTCAGTGAGTGGGCGGGACTTACCCTTGGGTTGGGGTGGGGGAAAGTGGGGCGTAGTGGCAGGTCTAGGGAAAGGGCAGGGCCTGTTTAGAAAACGAAGGGCGGGGCCTGACGATGGGATTGAAAAGGGGCGGGGCCTGCAGCGAGATGGGGGAGAGGAAAGTTCTCCAGTGACGAAGTATTGGGGCTCGGATTTCGCCCTGAGGGAAGAACGGAGACGGGGGTTTTCCTGAGGCATCAGGAGTCCTCCAAGTCCCACCTTAATGGGGAAAGTAGCGGATATTGAGTGATGATTGGCGGAGTCAAAGGCAGAAACGAAAAGCCAGAACTTTTTTCAAGAGTTAGAGAAGAGCCGGTTGTGGTGGCGCACTTGGGAGGCAGAGGCAGGCGGATTTCTGAGTTCGAGGCCAGCCTGGTCTACAAAGTGAGTTCCAGGACAGCTCAGGGCTATACAGAAAAACACTGTCTCGAAAAACCAAGAAAAAAAAAAAGGAGTTAGAGAAGGCTGGCCTGCACCTGAGCTCGGTAAGGAGGAGGGACTTTATTCAAGGGACCAAGCCAGAGAGAGGAGCAGGCTCATCAGAGTCTCTGGTCCTGCATTGTTTGTTAATCCAGGTCTCCATCTCACAGGTTCCAGTGACCTCTCTTCCCTGTCACTAACGGTCTCCAGGACCACAGGTGAGCAACCCCCACAGCCCCTGCCCACCTGCTTGTAGGAAATGGGATTGGAGGAGCCCCCGTGGAGAGGGAATGAGTGTACCCACTTTGCAAGCTTTGTCTGTTGGTACTCTGTCTGTACTCCACCCCCACATTTCTCTGGCAATAGCCAGGTAGTCCTGGCTCACTATAAAAGGGGCTGATGCATCCCCTCCATCTTGCTCCCTTGCTCCCCTCTCTCCCCATTCCCTTTCCCCTTCTCTCCACGTGGTCATGGCTGGCCTCTACTTCTCTACTTCTCTCTGCCTTTCTCTGCTTCTACTACTCTCTTTTTTGTTTGTTTTGTTTTTCGAGACAGGGTTTCTCTGTGTAGCCCTGGCTGTCCTGGAACTCACTTTGTAGACCAGGCTGGCCTCAAACTCAGAAATCCGCCTGCCTCTGTCTCCCAAGTGCTGGGGTTAAAGGCGAGCGCCACCACGCCCGGCTTCTACTACTCTCTTAACTCCCCTCCCCATGCCCTAAATAAACTCTGTTCTATACTATACCGACCTTCAACCTTCGAGTGGCTGGTCCCTCAGGGAAGGGATGCCTTGGCATGGGCCCACGGAGGCACCCCCTTCCCCCATACCTCACCACACACCTTAAAACATATATTAGTACCCCTTTTTCATTTTATAATCACAGCGTTGTCTCTCCCTGTTTTATTCCTTACGTGCCCATATTGTCAAGACTGTTAGAAGCTTGTATAGTTCTATTTGCTGACCCCCTAAGTAAAGGCTCTTTTAGATGTTCTCCATCATCCATTATTTTGGGCCTTGGAACTGAATTTCAGACATGATGTTACCACCCCCTCACGTGATTTCCCTAAAACTACCTCAGTTTTATTCATCTGTTTCATACCCATTTGTTCCTTTTTGGAGATAGAGAAAGTTAAATGAGTTGATGCTTACAAATTCATAGCCTTCCAGTTCATAGTAGCTGTTAGTGGCATAGTCATGATAATAAGAGTAATAATAGCAGTTAGTTAGACTATCATAGTTCTCAGACCATGTCCATTTAAATTATCTAGACCCTTGGTGAAGCAGGGAGAGGGAGCAGGCAGTGATGGTCTATTCCTTTATACTCAGGCAGATCTCTGTGAGGCCAGCCTGGTCTACATAGTGAGGCAGGCAGATCTCAGTGAGGTCAGCCAGGGCTACATAGTGAGTTCCAGGACAGCCAGGTCTACAGGAAGAGACCCTGCCTCAACAACAACAACTATTGCCAGTAAAAGCAGTACATGCCTATACTGTTCTGTAATGTTCCCAGCACAGGGGAAGCTGAAGCAGGGGGATGGGCACAAATTTGAGGCTGATAGTGGGACCTTGTATTAAAACACAAAACAAAGACAGACAACCCACAAACAAGATGGATAGAAGATGTAGCTCGGTTGAGAGTTTACCTAGCATGTGCAAGGCCCTGTGTTGGACCCAGCATTCTATAAAATGGGGCCTATTGGTTCCCACCTGTGATTCCAGTGCCTAGGGGGTGAGAACTGGAAGATAGGGAGTTCAAGGCCATCCTCAGCTACTTGTCTTGTTCAAGGCCTCTCTGAGGGTCTTAGTTGTTTTTCTATTGCTGGGACAAACCACCACGACCAAGACAAAGGATTTATTGAGACTTACAGTTTTGGAGGGTGAGCCTATGACCGTGTTAGTAGGGAGACTAGCTTGAGGCAGGCAGGCATAGGCTGCAGTACTATCTGAGAGCTCACCTTCTGATCCCTAAGCTTAAGTCAGAGAGCCACAGAGAGAAAGAGAGGGAGAAACAGAGGGAGAGATGGAGGGAGGGAGAGGAGACTAGGAATGGTGGGAACTTTTGAATCCTCCAAGTCCATGCCTGGTGACACACCTTCTCTAACAAGGCCACACTTATTAACTCTTTACAAAATGTTTCACCAACTGGAGATCAGGTATTCAAACATGAGTCTTCGGGAGCCATTCTTATTCAAAATACCATACTGGGTGTCTCAGTCAGGGTTTCTATTCCTGCACAAACATCATGACCAAGAAGCAAGTTGGGGAGGAAAGGGTTTATTCAACTTACACTTTCCACATTGCTGTTGATCATGAAAGGAAGTCAGGACTGGAACTCAAGCAGGTCAGGAAGCAGGAGCTAATGCAGAAGCCATGGAGGGATGTTCCTTACTGGCTTGCTTCCCCTGGCTTGCTCAGCCTGCTCTCTTATAGAACCAAGACTACCAGCCCAGATGGTCCCACCCACAAGGGGCCTTTCCCACTTGATCACTAGTTGAGAAAATGCCTTACAACTGGATCTCATGGAGGCATTTCCTCAACTGAAGCTCCTTTCTCTGTGATAACTCCAGCTGTGTCAAGTTGACACAAAACCAGCCAGTACACTGGGTAACATAAGAGATTGTGTCTCAAAGTGAACTAAATAAACAAAAAACCCTCAAGGGCTGGTGGTGTTGCCCAGTGGTAAAACATTTATTTAAAAGTTCAAGTCCCTGGGTTCTACCCTGTCTTAGTTAGGGTATTTATTGCTGTGAAGAGACACCATGATCATGATAACTTTTTTTTTAAGATTGATTGATTGATTGATTGATTTATTATATGTAAATATACTGTAGCTGTTTTCAGACACCCCAGAATAGGGCATCAGATCTCATTACAGATGGTTGTGAGCCACCATGTGGTTGAACTCAGGACCTTTGGAAGAGAAGTAAGTGCTCTTAACCGCTGAGCCATCTCTCCAGACCCAACCATGACAACTTTTATAAACAAATTTAATTGTGGCTGCTTGACTTTTCTCCCTTCCAAGCATGGTGAAGGGACCCAGGAGTCCCGCCTTTTCTTTCTGCCCAGTAATTGGCTCCTGGCATTTTTATTGATAGATCAAGAACCAATTGGGAAACAGGACTTTAGCATCACAACCTTTATTACATGCCCAGAGTCCCCATATTTGGGGATGCTGAGGCAGGAAGATCTCGACTTTGAAGTCATCCTGTTTATATAGTGAGATTCTACCTCAAACAAACAAAACAAATCAAAAAAAGAAAGAAAAAGAAAGAAAGAAAAGAAACATAACTTATCTCCTGAGAGTTCAAGGACAGAGGCAGCTGGATCTTATCAGTGTGAGAGCTCTGTAGCTTCAGTGGTTGGCTAGGCCTAGACTTCTCCCAGGGTGGATACCAGAAGGCCTGTTGCAGGTATAGAAAATGGGAGTTTCAGAGGTGTAGAAAGGTAGGGCTGGCTTTGGAGACCGGAGTGACACAAATGCTGGTTCAGGACAGGAGCGAGCTGAGGCTTGTATAGTCCGAATCACAGCATTGAGGTCCCCAACAAGTTGATCCTGATAGCATCTGTTAGGTTATTATTTATTGAGTACAAATTCTACATCTGACTCAGTGCTGGTCATTGCTGGGGACACAGCAGTGACCAAGATAGTCCCAGCCCCGTGCTTACAGGGCTCCTACCCAGACAAGGAAGCAAGTCTATAAACAAAGGTGCGATTATAAAAGGCAGTGATGGCTGTGAAGAGTTCTTGGGGGAGGTCAGTGACATTCAAAAGTAGGGTGGAGACAGGTTGATGGAACAGGGCAGGTGGAAGGACAAATTCCTTCCTTCTGATGTGCCAGACACAAGCTGAACTCTGGGTAAAGTGAGAATGTGGCAGGCATGGTCCCCACTATTCAGTTCTCAAGCTCAGTGTGTCTTAGTGAGACATATGACAGGCAAGTTGGGATCTTCTGGACCCCGCCCGCATGCACAGCCTGGAAGCCATGTTTCCTGGAAGCCTGGGAGACCACAGTCCTCCATACACAACATCCTGAGAGCTAGGATGGCAAAGGGGTGCCTCACACCCAGCTCCCAGGAGTCTGTTGAGGAGCCCCAAGTAGAATTTCCTGAGTTTAGGTTTAGTCTGGCTTAGGCTGCCCTGAAGCTCACTGTGTAGCCCAGGTTGGCCTGGAACTAGTGGCAGTCCTCCTGCCTCATCATCTTAGTGCTGGGATTACAGTCGCATGCCACAATACCTGGAAATTCAAGTTTGTCTCTGCATCTCTGGATTCATCCAGCATGGCTATCTAAGAAGGGTTTTCCAAAACAAAGTATTTTGAGGTTGGTCTTGTCAGGTCCCCTCTGGTCTCAAAGCCCTAGCATTCCCCATCTCTCTGGAAGGGAACTTGGCATTTACTGATCTCATGGAGATAAGGATATGTGAAAGCTGCCTTCTAAGGGGCAAAGTTCTGGCTGCCAGGAGCCACTCCCGGGAGTGTGGAGAAAGGAAGGGCAGGAGGCAATGGAGGAGGAGGGATCTGGCAGATACTGGGGTAGTGTGTGCTCAGTCCCCAGCCAGTAGCTTTCATAATAACAGTTGGGTGACCCTCCCTGCTGAGTGACTTCTGGACCCATTTGCTTCCTCTGGCTTCCTCTAGTCCTGTCTGGGGAATGATGGGAGGTTGGTTTCCACTACTTCATTGTTGATATTTACTAGGGAAGTGATGCGGTCTCACTAGGTATGTAGCATGGCTGCTGCCCTTTCCTTCCCATCCATCCCCTCTGCAAAGTAGGGGTGAGCCTGAGATTTTGGGAGCTAGGCTAGGGTGCAGAGTGGACAGCACCCAGGGTTTGATCCGTTTCTTCGGGCCCAGGGTGGACTTTCAGGATGGAACCTGTACAGAATTTATTTAGAATTGCTCATGTCTGTCAGCTACACATATACACACCCCAAATCCACTCACAGCTCCCCCTCCCCCCTGTTCCACAAGTTCCTGGCAACACTATCATCCTGGTCTGAGGGTTTTAGTGGATGGCAGGTGTTGGGGGATGCTCTTGAGTTCTTTTGGGCCCCCAGCATTAAGAACTGAAGGGAGAGCCCGGGAAGGGATTAAGAAGATTGGGGATGGAAGCCCCAGGAAGTCTGCCTTGGGGACAGGGTGGGGGAATCTGTGTTAGATATCATGTCTGATGGTGTCTGACCTTCACCTTTCTTTTCTCTTCCTTCCACAGATGAATTGGGTGAGTATCAGAAGGCAGGTGTTTGGGAGGATGAGGGTCCCAGCGTTGGTAAAGCTGGGACACACCTTGTTTGATGGGAGCGGGCTCTGGTGTGGTTTGAGGGGATCTGAGCAAGGGATGCTTCGGAGCTCCAGCACACTCAGCAGCCATCTGTATTTCTGTCCTCTGTGGCCGGTGCTCACTCATGGGTGGCAGGGGTCTTTCTTGTACTAGGCCCAGTGCCAGGCACCAAGAATCCAGCTTTGACCAAAACTAAATCACTACCATGGAGGAGGAGCTAACAGTGTGGACTGTGGAGTCAGAAGAGAACAGAGACTGAGCAGGAGAAAGGGAGGGTAGGATGAGGCTTGGCAGATGGAAGTGCCTGGGAAGACATAGTGCCGCCAGGCGTGCCCAGATCTCATGCCTGGACCTCTGCACTCACAGGTAGAGGCAGGAAGATCAGATCCCGCGCCTGAAACTCCACACTCACAGTTGGAGGCGGGAAGATCAAAGAGAATTTGAGCCAAGGGAGTGGGGTGGGGTGGGGTGGGGTGGCGCATACATTTGATCCCAGCACCAAGGCCACACAGGCAGGCAGATCTCTGAGTTTAAGGCCAACCTGGCCTACAGAGCAAGTGTAACTCTGTCTCAAAAAACAAACAAACAAACAAACCAATCAAGGAGGAAGGAGGAGGAGGAAGAGGAGGAGGAGGAAGAGAAGAAGAAGAAGAAGAAGAAGAAGAAGAAGAAGAAGAAGAAGAAGAAGAAGAAGAAGAAGAAGAAGAAGAAGACAATGAGAGAGAGGCAGAATTTGAGTGCAGTCTGAGCTACATAGTGTACATAGTGAGTTTTAGGCTAGCCTGGGCTACAAAGTAAAAAAAGAGAGAGATAAAGGGACAGGAAGAAAAAGGGAGCAAGGTAAAGAGGTGTGGCTTTCACAGAAGGGGGCAGCAGCATGAGGTGCCTAATGGGTTGAATGGAGGGAAAGCTGGGAACCAGGAGAGAGGAAGAACAAGTTCACAGCCCTGAAGGTCACCAAGCTAGGTGGGTACAAGAAATAAGGGGTGCAGCTGGGTTTTTTGTTTTTCTGAGAGAATGGACTTTAAGGAGGGTTTTGTTTATTTTTGAGACGGTTCCAAGTAGCCCAGGTTGAAGTTGGGCGGTGGTGGCGCACGCCTTTGATCCCAGCACTTGGGAGGCAGAGGCAGGCAGATATCTGTGAGTTTGAGGCCAATCTGGTCTACAGAGTGAGTTCCAGACAGCTATGGCTACAATAGAAAAACCCTGACTTGAAAAATCAAGAAAAAAAAAAGTAGCTCAGGCTGGCCTTAAAATAACCATCTAGCTGAGGATGCTCTTAAATGCTTGCTCCTCATCTCTCTACTTCCCTGGGGCTGGGATTGGATGTGGTGCTGACCTGGAACCCAGGGCTTTATCCCTGTGCATGCCAGGCCAGCAATCTACCAATTGGCTACAGCCCTCTGTTTGTTTGAGACAGGATCTTGCCCTGAAGGCCATGGCAAGGCTCAAATTCAGCCCCCATGCTAAGCAATGTTATATCACTGTGCCACACCCTAGCCCCTCACTGGGGGATTCTAGGCAGGGGCTGTGCCACTGAGCCACGCCCCCAGCCCCTCACTGGGGGATTCTAGGCAGGGGCTCTACCACTGAGCCACGCCCCCAGCCCCTCACTGGGGGATTGTAAGGCAGATTCTACTAATGAACTCTATCTGTATTTGAGGCAAGTTTATGTGAGGAAATTGTTGGTCTTTACTGCCAAGGACTTAGGAGCCATGGGAGTCTTCTACGCAAAAGAGAAACGGGTTGGTATTAACAAAATCCCTTTGGCTGTGTGAAATGCACAAATACAAACTGGCAACTGCCTTAGTCCAATCGGGAGATAGATGGTGGGTGGAGCAACAGTGGCAGATGGCGCCTCCTGGAAAAGTGAATATGTTTTTGAAGTAGAGGCACAGCCTTGGGAGTGCTGCGTGGCGTTCCTTCTGGCACTTGTCTGTATTCGCAGCACTGGAAAGGCAGAGACAAGAGGAGCTTGTGTTGGAGAACTTGGCTACACAGTGAGACCCTGTCTCAAAAAGCCAAGGGGAGGGAGGGGCTGGAGAGCTGGCTCAATGGTTAAGAGTGCTAGTCATGTTCGGGAGACAGAGGCAGGTGGATTTCTGAGTTCGAGGCCAGCCTGGTCTACAAAGTGAGTTCCAGGACAGCCAGGGCTACACAGAGAAACCCTGTCTCGAAAAACAAAAAAACAAAACAAAAAAAAAGAAGTGCTAGCCATTCTCCCAGAGAAGCCGACTTTGATTTCTAGCACTCATGTTGAGAGACTCACAACGGCCTGTAACCCCAGCTCCAGGACATCTGACACCTTCTTCAGGCCTCTGCACCTGGACACTTGTTGGTACACACCCCTGTATAGACAGGTGCATACACATACTTTTTACAGATCTTTAGAAGATTGAAAAGCTAGCTCAGTAGTTGAGAAGACTGGCTGCTCTTCCAGTGGACGGTGGTTCGATTCCCAGTGTCCATGTGGCTGCTCACAACCAATTTTAACTTCAATTCTAAAGGTTCTGACGCCCTCTTCTGGCTTCTGAGGGCACGGGTCCTTCCAAGTGATACACAGACATATGCAGGCAACACAGACACACACACACTAAAATTAAGTGAAAAAAACTTTAAGAAAATCAAGGGTGAGCCGGAGCACACCTTTCATCTCAACATTCATAGGCAGAGGCAGGTGGATCTCTGGGAGTTCCGGGCTTCACAGAGAAACCGTGCCTCCAAAAAAACCAAACCAACAACCAAAAATACCAAAACAAATGAAGCAAAACATAAGGGTCCGGTACAGGGTATGGCTTATATCCCAGCAGGTGAGAGTGGATCTCTGTGTGTTCAAGATCTGCCTAGTTCCAAGCCAGCCACAGCTACACAAGGAGACCCTGTCTCAGAAAACCAAATTAAAGCAAGCACCAGCAAAACCAAGACAAAAAAGCAGAACCAAGCAGGGAAAACGTGAGAAGTCAGGAAAGGAGCCTAGCCCTGTCCCTCCCCAGCCTCACGGGTCTCCTCTGTTTGTCGCGCAGAAATCATCGACGAATACATTAAGGAGAACGGCTTTGGCCTGGACGGGACACAGCTGAGTGAGATGCCGCGCCTGGTGCCCCGCGGGCCCGCCTCACTGAGCAGCGTCACGCTGGGCCCTGCTGCACCACCGCCTCCGGCCACGCCGTCCTGGAGCTGCACACTGGGCAGGCTGGTGTCACCCGGCCCGTGCCCACGGCCGTACCTGGTCATCACAGAGCAGCCAAAGCAGCGTGGCATGCGCTTCCGCTACGAGTGCGAGGGCCGCTCGGCCGGCAGCATCCTCGGGGAGAGCAGCACCGAAGCCAGCAAGACCCTGCCCGCCATCGAGGTGCGTGTTGTGCTGCTGTGCTCTTGCTGTGGTGCCCGGGAATAGGATTGCTGGGCTTCCAACCATCTGCAAACCTCAAAAGGGCCTGGGGTGGTGGCTCACACTTATAAAACCAAGACTGGGGGACAGGATGATAGAGGGGCCATCCTGGATTACAGACTGTGGCCCTTTAAGATAACGAAGACAACAGACTATATGATATTGTATGTTAGGCTGTTCCAATGACAAATTAGCATCTGGATCCCAAAGGCGCGCCATCCAAAGTTACCATCAACCTCCCATTTCGCCACTAGAGGGAAGCACTCACTCTGTGAAGTGGATGTCACAGACTAGGCCTTTCAGAGACCAGGCCAGCAGAGCTCAGACACAGACCCAGAGCAAAATGGAGAGTCTTTTGGGACTGGTTATTGTCTCGCCCATCACCAATGGCTACTGAATAAGAAATCAGTTTTTCTACTGAATTTTTCTCAGCAATGGGGATTGAACCTAGGTTTTTGTATTTGTTAAGCAGTGGAGGGGCTCTACCACTGAGCCACGCCCCCAACCTTCTGATTTAAATTTTTTGAGTCACATGCTTGTTGTGCAAGTTGGCACTTATTTATTTATTTATTTATTTATTTATTTATTTATTATCGTTCTTTAGCTTGTGAGTAGCTGGAATTACAGGCCTGTTTTTTTGTTGTGGTTGCTTGTTTTTTGAACTGGAATCTTCAAATGTTTCCCAGGCTGACCCCAAACACTGCTACTCACGAAGAGATCCTCCTGTCTCAGCCCCCAAAGCTAGGCTTCCACCTAACATACAAGTGTATGCCATCCTGCCGAGATAGCTCGTCTCTCTGATTCTGTATGTCCATCTTTCTCTCTCAAACTGAGTTATGTTTGCTCAGCTCTTAGGACTACATCTGCCATGCTTGGTGACAGTGACACAGGCCTTTCATCCAACCACGTAGGAGGCAGAGGCAGCTAGATCTCTATGAGTCTGAGGCCAGCCTGCTCTACATAGTGAGACCCTATTTCAAAAAAAAAAAAAAAAAAAAGTACATTTTTTTTTATGTGCCGGATGTAGTAGTACAGGCCTGTCATGCTCTGGAGGTGGAGGCAGGGGGATTGAGGGCTCAAGTTCACTCATCAGCTACATAGTGAGCTCAGTACTATCTTGGGTTATATGAGGCTTATCTCAAAATCCAAGGAAGAGTGGGACAAGGTGGCTCATACCTGTAATGTTGTATCTGGAAGGCTGAGCCAGAAAATCAGGAGTTCAAGGCCAGCCTGGCTACTTAGCAAGTAAGAGGAAACTTGGGTTACCTGAGTACATGAGATCCTGTCTCAAAAAACAGTATGTTAAAAGAAAAATCCAACAAAGCAGGTGAAGGTAGGGAAGGAAGAGACAGAGGAAGGTAGGGGGGAAAGACAGCACTCAGCAAGGTTACATGGCCACTGTTGGCATGGTTCCGCCTTCGCATAGATTAGTGATGTTAAGCCTTTCCTTGGTTTTCTAGGGAGAAGAGGTGGGGTTAGCAACAAGGGAGGCCCAGGGAGTCTGGATGGGGACAGGGGTCCACCAAATTCCCAACAAGCCCATGTCTTCCTGCAGCTTCGAGACTGTGGCGGGCTGCGGGAGGTGGAGGTGACGGCGTGCCTGGTGTGGAAGGACTGGCCACACCGGGTACACCCACATAGCCTCGTGGGGAAAGACTGCACGGACGGCGTCTGCAGGGTGCGGCTGCGGCCTCACGTCAGCCCCCGGCACAGGTACCAGACCCCGACCTTTGACCCCAGCTTCTCACCTCTGCTCATGGAGATTCCACAGGTGAACATCAGCACCTGGGAAAGCCCAGGTCATGGGGCATCTTAGCCAGACCCTCCCTGTTGCTCATCTTGGATGGATGGGGAAAGTTAGGTGTGGATGCAGTAGTGTACACCACACGGCTCTGAAAACCGACTGCACTCATTCACAGCTGTTCCATATTTGCTCTCTGTTTTGCCTTTTAAGATGGGGTCTTGCCACGTAGTCAGAACTAACTTGGAATTAGAGATCCTCCTGCCTCAGTCTCCATAGGCAGGTACCACCAGATGGGCTCATACCTATTCTATTTATCTTGTTCTGTAGACGAGGAGACAGAGGGTCATCAGAGCTGCCTGTGGACTCCAGACCCAGCTTAACTGAGATGCCCATATCAGAGGACAACTTATGGGACTCAGTTTTCTCCTTCCGCTGTGTGGCTTCCCAGGGTTGACCTTGGGTAGTTAGGCTGACTGACAACGACTTTTACCTGCTGAGCCATCTAATGAACCCTAGTTTTTGTTTTTGAGACAAGAATGCACATATGCCAGGCTAGCCTCAGAATTCACTAGTGTAGCTGAGGATGACTTTTTTTTTTTTTTCCTTTTCTTTTGACAGTCTCACTATGTAGCCCTGGCGGGCCTGATACTTGTTGCTTAGAACGGAGATCTTCCTGCCTCTGCCTCCCTAGTGCTGGGATTAAAGAGTGTACCACTATGCCCACTGACTTTACATTTATGATCCTCCTGCCTCTACCTCTTGAGAGCTAAGAGCATAGCCACAGACATTTATTGAGTATTTTATTTTATTGTTTGTTTTTTGAGACAAGGTTTTTCTGTGTAATAGCTCTGATTGTCCTGAACTTGATTTGTAGACCAGGCTGGCCTCAAACTCACAGAGATCCGCCTGTCTCTGCCTCCTGAGTGCTGGGTTTAAAGGCGTGCACCACCACACCTGGCTCATTTAGCCTTTTAATTACTTAGGTTAGAGTGAGTGTCTTTCTATGTTACATAGGCTAGCCTCAAATTCCCCGGCTTCAGCTTCCTAAGTGCAGAGAATCCAGGCTTTCTTTGCACTTTTTTTTTATATAAAGGAGCCTGGCTAGCATTTCTACACAGTAAGAATAAGGCAAGGTCTTGGTCTCACTACAATATGACCCCCGGTGGCCCATGAGAGGTGAAAGTCCCAGGTCTTGCCCGTGCTCCTCCGTGGGTTGTGCCTACAGCATCTGGGCAGCTGTCTGTCCTGTGAAGAGGATGCCATCCCTCACAGCCTATCCTGTCTCCCACTCAGCTTTAACAACCTGGGCATCCAGTGTGTTAGGAAGAAGGAAATTGAAGCTGCCATTGAGCGGAAGATCCAGCTGGGAATTGACCCCTACAATGGTAAGTGTCCTACTTGTCTCCCTAGCCCCCAGCCCTTTGTGGCTGGTTTTTGTTGTTTGGTTGGTTTTGTGTTTTGTGTGTTTTTGTTTTTGTTTTTGTTTTGTTTTGTTTTGTTTCAAGGCAGGGTGTCTCTGTCTATCCCTAGCTGTCCTGGAATTCATTCTGTAGACTAGGCTGGCCTTCAGCTCAGAGATCCTCCTGCCTCTGCCTCTTGAGCACTGGGCTTAAAGGCATGCACCACCACTTCTCAGCTTCTTTTCTAAGAAATTAAAAGATATTACATGTATGTATTTATTTTGTGTGCATATGTGTGGGTTTTGCGTGGTGTGGGCAAGCCTATGGAGTCCTGAGGGTTCCGTGCGAGAGTCAGGTTTCTTCCTCGTGGGCTCCAGTGAATGAAATCGGGTCCTCAGGCTTTGCAGCGAGTGTTTTTCACTGCTGAACCATCTCACTGACCCCTTTATTTGGTTTTTCATTTTGGTTTTCGAGACTAGGTCTCAACGTACACCAGGCTGTCCTTGAACTTATCATGTAGCTGAGGATAACCTTGAACACTGCATCTTCTGCCTCCACCACCCTGCCTTAGCGCCCTTCCTCTTCCTCGCTGTGCCTGCAGCAGCTCAGCTGACCACAGCCTCCCTTTGCTCTCTCCAAGCTGGCTCCCTGAAGAACCATCAGGAGGTCGACATGAATGTCGTCAGGATCTGCTTCCAGGCCTCCTATCGGGACCAGCAGGGACATCTGCACCGCATGGACCCCATCCTCTCTGAGCCTGTCTACGACAAGAGTGAGTCAAGGGTGCCATGTTCCTTGGGATTGAGCTGTCACCGCTATGGGAAAGCGCTGGGCCAGTGGCTCGGATGAGCAGGACATCATTGTGGGCTTTGCTTTGCTTTCTGTTTCCTTCTTGCTTGCTACATTTACACAGTGGCTCGGTACCCACAGTCTCAGGGGAGCGGGGTCTCCACTTCCCTTTTCTCTTTTTCCCTCCTGGGCACATGGTGAGTGCCATAGCCCCAGACATCACATTTACATCAGAAGCCTAGGCTGGGCAGTGCCCTCCCTTGTGCGTGTACAGTTTGTACCTTGTCCGTTTCCGTGTTATTTCTCTTTTCGTCTGGTGCTGTTTATTGGTGACCTTTGCTCCTTGACAGTTCTGTACACATATACAGTGCATGATGGTTCCTCATTGATCCCCCGCCATCTTCTCTCCCTCCCACGGGACCCTTCCACAGTCATAGCTTTGTGTTTTGTTTCTTTGTAGTCCACTGATTTCAATTGAGACTCCTGTGTGACCACAGCTTGGGAACTGCCTGCTGGAGCCTGGTGGGCTCTCTGTTATCCTGCCTCCTTACCTCCTAAGACTGAGATGGCCAGCCTGAATTACCATAACTCATTTACTGGGGCTAAAGATCAAACCCAGAGTTTCGTGCATATTAGTGAAGCACTTGAGCTACATCTCCAGCCCCAGCCCCACATTTATTTACTTATTTGTTTATTGATTGATTATTTTTAGAAAAGATCCTACTACGTACCCGAGCAAATTAGCAATCCTCCTGCCTCCACCTCTTCAGTGGTGGAGATGCAATCAGATACCACCATGGCTGACAATATGTAAATTTTGCTCACAGCCTCTGCATACCCTCTCATTGGTGGGGAAATTTTGGTCATTTACTCTTCTAACCAATCAACAGTGGCTGTGGGGAGGAGATGCTCTGACCCCGTCTAACGTTTAGGATTATGGCTGACGTAAAGGAGGGCTCAGCACTCCTCACTCCTCATGGGTGATGAGGAGTGGTCCCTAGTTTTGAGAGCTGTTAACAAAAGAAAGACGAGGATGGCTGGTCATGCTGGACAATGGTGTACTATAAACATCAGGTCAGGTGGCAGATACACATGGTGACACATGCTTGTAATCCCAACCACATTCGAGGCTCAGGCAGGAGGATCCAAGGCCAGCTTGAGCAGCTGATCAATATTAATCCAGTTAATAAAAAGTGAGGGCTAAGGCGTGGCTCAGTGGTAGAGCCCCTGCCTAGAATCCCCCAGGGAGGGTCTGGGGGCGTGGCTCAGTGGTAGATCCCCTGCCTAGAATCCCCCAGTAATGGACTGGGGGCATGGCTCAGTGGTAGAATTTTTATCTAGCTAGTACAAGATCCAAGTGATGTTCAATCACTTCCACTTTGGGAAACAAACAAACATAGTATTGCAGGTTGCAAATGCTCATCTGGGGACCTTGTGTCACCTTCAACATGCCAAGTCTTCCTGAGTCTAAGGGTCTCCATTTTAAAATACTAAGCAGACTTCAGAGTAGGGTTCTGGCCATTGTCCATTGTACCCTCCTGCCTAAGCATCTTGTGTCCCACCTGGGTGGGTATCTTCACTGTCTCGCTCACCTGTCAGCAAGCACCTTGGTGTGATGACTCAATTGCCGCTTTCCCTTCTGCACTTCTTTTTAAGAGTCCACCAACACATCGGAGCTGCGGATTTGCCGAATCAACAAGGAGAGCGGGCCGTGCACAGGTGGTGAGGAGCTGTACTTGCTCTGTGACAAGGTGCAAAAAGGTGAGGGGTCCATAAGCCATGTATGGGACAGAGGTGGAAGTGGGGTGGTGATTAGACAGGGCAGCACTCTGGATGGAGTCAGAGCCCCAGCTGCAGAGGTAGGCAGATGCAGGCAATGGGTTTGTGAGCCAGCTCAGGTATGGAAGCCTGTGAGCCAACCAGGGCTGTGCAGTGCTCTTTCAGGATGCTGCTGTGCTGGAGATCCAACTGCACAGATGCGTTAAGAGGGGCTGGGGGCGTGACTCAGCAGGAGACACCTGCCAAGAATCCCCCAGGGAGGGGCCCTACTACCACTGAGCCACACCCCCAGCCCTCACTGGGGGATTCTAGGCAGGGGCTCTATCTCGATTCAAGTCTCTGGCCCTCCCTGGGGGATTTTATACAAGCTCTGTACCACTGAACTATATCCCTAGATCTTTTACACCAAATTTTTAGAGTCTCATTTAGTCTTCCAGATTTTACTTTGAATTCACAATTCTCCTGCCTCAGTTTCCCTACTGATGACAGGAGGCAGGAGGATTGCTGATTTGCTCAGCTACTGTAGTGTAGTGGGATTACATGTCCTTGTCAGCATACCTGTGTTACTCACTTTTGTGTAGAAAAGCTAGGTAGTTGGGTTTGTTTGTTTTAGACAGGGACTCCTGGTGTATTCCTGGCTGGCCTGAAACTCATTATGTAGATCAAGCTGTCTTAAAATTATCAAGAATGGGGCTGGAGAGATGGCTCAGTGCATAAGAGCACTGACTGCTCTTCTGAAGGTCCTGAATTCAAATCCCAGCAACCACATGGTGGCTCACAACCACTCATAATGGGATCTGACAGCTACAGTGTACTTATATATAATAATAAATAAATTATAAAAAAATTATCGAGAATGTCCAGCCTTTACCCCCTGAGTGCTGGCATTAAAGGGGTGCAGCACTATGTCTGGCCTTTCTGGGTCCTTCTATTACTTGCAATCCTGGTTTGATTCGGGTAGAATGAGTGAGTAGGAGCTCTGTGGGCTGTCTGTCCCATTCCTTTGGCTTAGCTGTATTCTCACCCCAACCCACCCTACCAGAGGACATATCCGTGGTGTTCAGCACAGCTTCCTGGGAAGGCCGTGCCGACTTCTCTCAAGCTGATGTGCACCGGCAGATCGCCATTGTGTTCAAAACGCCACCCTACGAGGACCTGGAGATCTCAGAGCCCGTGACTGTCAATGTGTTCTTGCAGCGGCTCACGGATGGGGTGTGCAGCGAGCCGCTGCCCTTCACGTACCTGCCTCGGGATCATGGTAAGCACTCAACCCACAGCTACCTCCACCCTGGAGACCAGGTCTTTGGGGAAGAATGAAAAGCAGAAAGCAGGCCTGGGGACAGGAGCTCAGTCAGTTTAGGGCTTGCCTTGCAAGCATGAGAACCTGAGTTTCATTCCCAGCTCCCCTGTAGAAAGCCAGGCAGGGCGGCAGGTCCCTACTAGCACGGAGAGGATGGCGTCAGCTGGGTTCCTGAGGCTCTCCGGCTCTCCTTGTCTAACCAGAAAGTCCCAGGTTGGTCATCAAACCACAGGCCACTAAGAAACTATCTCAAAGCAAACGAACATAAGAAAAGAGAAAGTTAGATGAGGAATGAGAGCCAAGATTGGTATTTGGTCTCCGCACATGCATATATAGCTGTACACAGGGAGAAAGAGAGAGACAGGATGAAAGCAACTGGACTAGCCAGTGCAAAGGTCCTGAGGTAGGATCCAGAGAGAACTGCATTGAGCTTTTATCCTATTAGGGTATAGAAATCTGCTTACATAAGTCAGTGAAGAGCCTTTCCTTTTTATAATGGCCACTGTAGCCAACTGTCATAGCGACCTCTGTGTTTAGCTGATGTATGACTTCTGGGTGCCTCTGTTCTCCTGGACAGACAGCTACGGTGTGGACAAGAAGCGAAAGCGGGGACTGCCTGATGTCCTTGGAGAGTTGAGCAGCTCTGGTGTGTCCCTCCACCCCTGCCTACCCCCATCCCCAGGTCCCTGGGAGGGGACTGGTGACCTGCTTGGGGTGGGTGGGTGGTCAGGGTATGGAACCCTCATTTTCACATCCTCCCAGATCCACATGGAATCGAGAGCAAACGAAGGAAAAAGAAACCAGTGTTCTTGGACCACTTCCTGCCTGGCCACAGCTCAGGTGAGTGTGGTACCTGCAGCCCCTCCTTCCCATGTGGGCTAACAGGAAGCCCCTGTCTCCACCTTGTCTTTTTTTTTTTTTTTTTTTTTTTTTTTATTGGTTTTTTTGAGACAGGGTTTCTCTGTATTGCCCTGGTTGTCCTGGAACTCACTTTGTAGACCAGGCTGGCCTTGAACTCAGAAATCCACTTGTCTCTACCTCCCAAGTGCTGGGATTAAAGGCGTGCACCACCACGCCCAGCTTAAAAAAAAAAAAAGAAAGAAAAAGAAAAAAAAAAGGAACTTTCTCCTTAAATTAAAGCAAGCTTGGATAGGGGCTGGAGGGATAGGTGGCTCAGCAGTTAAGAGCAGTGACTGTTCTTGTGGAAGATCAGGGTTTGATTTCAAGCACCCACTTGGCAGCTTACAACCATCTCTTAACTCCAGTCCCAGGTGAGCCATCGCCCTCTTCTGGCCTCCAGGGGCACTGCAAGCACCTGGGGCACAGACAAAATACTTTAATTTTAAAACAAGACAAACATCTTGCCTCCGGCTCTCAATACTGGGATTACAGGCTGCCCCACACAATCCAGCAAAAGCAGTTTATGTTTTTCTTAACTAAATGAGGTTTATTGTCATCTCTGTGTGAGTGTGAGCGCCCACAGCGAGGTCGGAGGACAATGGTGAGGGACCCGCCCCCTCCCTGTGGATGTGGATCAGGACTGCACAGCAAATGTCATCCACAGAGCCCCGTTGTTTTTGTGTGAGACAGGGTCTCGCTTTGCAGCCCTGGCTGGCCTGGAATTCAAAGATCCTCCTGCCTCTGCCTCTCAAGTGCCTGGGGTTAAAGGTGGGTAACATCATACCTGGCCCTAATTTTGTTTTAATTTTAAGCCAGTGTATCAGTCCAGCACGGGCTGGCCTAGAACTCAGGAATCCTGTCTCAGCCCTCCAAGTGCTGGGATTACAAGTTTGAGCTACCAGGGCCAACTCAGTTATTTAATCTCATTTTGAAGGTCTCTCTCCTGGGCTAATAGTGGAGGATTGGCATTGAACTTCTGGTCTTTCTTTCTGTACCTCCCAAGTGCTTTGGTTATAGGTTTGTACTGTCACTCTGGGTTCATATGGTCCTGGGAATTGAACCCAGGGCTTCATGCATGCTAACTCCCAACTGAGCTATAGCCCCAGACCTAAATCTTACAGATATCCGATATAAGATTTAGCTCACACCAAGCAGTATTCCTGCTTATTTCTTGCTCCTCCTTGTTCGCATGTCTTCATGGGTTGGTGCTTCACTTTTCACAAGTTTAAAAAGACAGAGATTCAGAGAGGTGACATGTCTTGTCTGAGGTCACAGGGTAGGGGATCTGCAGTGAGGCAAAAAGCTGGCCATGCAGGACATCTGTGTGGAGGAGCAGGGTTGTGTGCGACCCTGACAGCAGCAAGCATAAGGATGGGTTCAGTTCAGAGCCATTCCCAACACAGCCACCTGCTGGCCAGTTCTGACTACACACACACACACACACACACACGCACACGCACACGCACACGCACGCTCAAGTGTACATACATACACCAAGAAGAAAAAAAAATGGAAGAAAGTAATTTCTCCCTACTACCTCAGCTTGGCCAGAGCACCCAAGTCCCAAGTCCCAGCCAATCTCCAGTCACTGGAGCCAACCCACACCCGGCGTTTGCTGTACTTTTGCCCTCTCTGGCTTTCATGCAGTTGGTATCCATTGCTGGATGACTTCTTCCCTAGCACCAATCCTTACCTGGCTCCTCCTGCTGCCATCAAGTTTCCCAAGTCTTGTGGCCCCACCCTCATTCCTGAGGCCAAAGTCACTTGAAGCCTTCATTGTGATAATTAGAAAACAATCTTGGGAAGTAGCGTAGGAATCCTGAGCATGCGGTTTTTCTGTGTCTCATGCAACCCAGGCTGATATTAAACTCACAGAGATCCGCTGGCTTCTGCTGGGATTAAAGGCACGGGCCACCAGCCCAGGCCTGGCTAAGGCCATTTCATTTTTCTTTGCTTTCACATCAAATTCCAGACAGCAGGCAGGAGCATTGTTTCTCCTTTTACAAAAACCAGGGGAGAGGTAACTGCCGCAAGAAGGATCTGATGGCCACATGAACATCAGAGCCATTGCCCTTGTCACTGTGCAGG
The DNA here is from genome assembly GCF_000001635.26 of Mus musculus. NCBI lineage: Eukaryota > Metazoa > Chordata > Mammalia > Rodentia > Muridae > Mus > Mus musculus. The sequence continues at coordinate 19,609,474 of NC_000073.6, read as the reverse complement.
CCCCTGGTCAAAGGCAGCAATCGTGAAGTAGACACCATGGAGAAACATCATGCCTGGCTTGATCACTACCACACCCATGCTTAGATAGCTTTTTAAAAAATACGTATTTATATTTATTTCTTTATTATTTTTTAATTTATTAAGATTTATTTATTTATTTATTATGAGTGAGTACACTGTAGCTGTCTTTAGACACTCCAGAAGAAGGAGTCAGATCTCATCACGGATGGTTGTGAGCCATCATGTAGTTGCTGGGATTTGAACTCAGGACCTTCAGAAGAGCAGTCAGTGCTCTTAACTGCTGAGCCATCTCTCCAGCCCCCTTAAATTTATTGTTATTTATTCACTTTATACCCTGGTTTCTGTCCCCAATTCTTGTCCTGTTTCCCTCTCCCCACTCCCTACCCCATCCCCTTCTTCTCTGAGAGAGTGGAGGTCCCACCTGGATATCCTCCCACCCTGACATATCAGATCTCTGCAAGGCTAGGCACATCCTCTCCCACTGAGGCCAGACAAGGCAGCCCAGCTAGGGGAAAACATATTCCAGACAGGCAACGGCTTTTGGGATAGTCTCTACTCCAGTTGTTCGGGACCCACATGAAGACCAAGCTGCACATCTGATCTTGTCGCAGTCTCTCTCTTGCTCTGGGCAAGCTGTGGGCAACTGATACATATATATGTGTGTGTGGGGGGTCATAGTGAAGGGGGTTCAGGATGGAGCTTAGGTAACTTTTTATTAGCCCAAGACTTCCAGCCAAGGGAACGGGGTCGCTCACAGTAGGATAGACCTTCCTGTGCCAACTAACAATCAAGGCAATTCCCTATGGTCATACTCCTAAGCCAATCTGATTTGGGAAGTTCCTCAATCCCTCTTCAGATGGATCGAATTAAACGAGAAGAGAGGACAGGCTGGTGGTTCATACCTGTAAACCCAGAAACTGGGAGGCTGAGGTAGTCTCTCTCTCTCTCTCTCTCTCTCTCTCTCTCTCTCTCTCTCTCTCTCCCTCTCTCTCTCTGTCTCCCTCCCACCTCACCCTAGCCCCCATACCCAGTCAGCCACAGCTATATCCACAGTTCTGCTCCCTGCAGGAGCCTGGCTCCTGCTCTGGTTCTGTGAATAGACAGCTGAGACCGGCTCTTAGTTCACTCTCTGACTTAGTTTGCTTATTAAAGGAGAATGGTGAAGCTTGGGGGGGGGGGGCTGGGTTATGTGCAAAGCCTTGGGTTTGATCCGCAGCACCACATAAATAAATCAGATGCCGTAGCACCTGGGAGGTGGATGCAAGAGAATCTAGAGTTCAAAGTCACTATGGGCTAGTTAGCATATTTGAGGCCAGCCAGGTTTATAAGAGACCATGTCTTGTTTTTAAGTTTCTTTGTTTGTTTGTTTTTTGTTTTGTTTTGTTTTCGAGACAGGGTTTCTCTGTGTAGCCCTAGCTGTCCTGGAATTCACTGTGTTCAGGCTGGTCTCGAACTCAGAAATCTGACTCCCAAGTGCTGGGATTAAAGGCGTGCACCACCGCTGCCCGGCATAAAACTTAAAAACAGGCCTGGCAGTGGTGGTGCACGCCTTTAATCCCAGCACTTGGGAGGCAGAGGCAGGTGGATTTCTGAGTTCGAGGCCAGCCTGGTCTACAAAGTGAGTTCCAGGACAGCCAGGACTATACAGAGAAACCCTGTCTCGAAAAAAATTAATTTATTTATTTTGCATATGTTTGGGTGCATACCTGCTACACGCGGGTTGTGTGTGGAGATCAGAGAACAACTTAACCGGAGTCAGTTTTCTTCTTCCATCACGGGGGTTCCAGGTCTGAACTGGCATCAGTCATCAGGGATGTCAGGAAGCACCTTTAACCAATGAGAGGTCTGGATGGCCTGAGACCCTGCCTTTATTTTCACTTCCTTCCACATATGTGTATGCATATCAGTGTGAGTGTATGCCGCAGCTATGCATTTGCCCATGGAAGCCAGAAGAGGGCGTCAGATCCCTCTAGAGCTGGAATTACAGGCAGATTTGAGATGCTGGAAGTGGGAGTTGAGAACCCAACCCTGGTCCTTTGCCAGAGCAGGAAGTGTTCTTAACCACTGAGCCATCCCTCCAGCCCTCCCAACATTGGGAAACTCACACGTGTTATATACATTATGCACAAAGGCAAACACTCATGCACGTTAAAAAATGTGGTCTAGTGTGCTAGCTCAGTGGATACAGGCACCTGCTGTGCAAGCTTGGACCTGAGTTCTATTTCCATATAAAGGTAGCAGGAATGAAATGACTCCACAAAGTTGAACTCTGACCTCCTCCCATGCGTTATGTTATCAGGTATGCCCACTCACATCACATACATCATGCATGTACATAGATACAGATACACGCACGCACACACACAAAATGAAGAGAATGATGGTACTTCCTTTCTACTCTGGTTAGGGTTAAAGGCCCAAGATAGAATACACTAAGGACATGGGAGTCCAAGTTAGTTACTGCCTGGCCAGAGGCAGGCTCTTCTAAACCCAGCTATTCTCTCCTCATCAGGCCTGTTCCTCCCACCATCGGCTCTGCAGCCGGCAGACTCTGATTTCTTCCCTGCTTCCATATCCCTTCCTGGGCTGGAGCCTCCTGGTGGACCCGATCTCCTGGACGATGGCTTTGCCTATGATCCTTCTGCCCCCACGCTCTTCACTATGTTGGACCTGCTGCCCCCAGCACCACCACTTGCCAGTGCTGTGGTGGGTAGCGGGGGTGCAGGGGCCACCGTTGTGGAGTCTTCTGGCCCAGAGCCCCTATCACTGGACTCTTTTGCAGCGCCGGGCCCCGGGGATGTTGGTACTGCTAGCCTTGTGGGCAGCAACATGTTTCCCAACCAGTACCGAGAGGCAGCTTTCGGGGGTGGCCTCCTATCTCCAGGGCCTGAAGCCACGTAGCCTCTGAGGTAACAGAGGAGGCACTGGGTGAGGTATGTGGTATAGCACTCCATTCCGAAGCCAACCTTGATCAGTCTTCCAGCTTCCTCATCCTGAATCGGACATCTGCAGCGCTGGTGGGAAGATGGGGAGCACTCCGGTTCTCTTTGAGCCCATTTTACAGAATGCTGAGTCCGAAGAGGAAAAGGGGCTCCTGCAGATGGACCCCTTCTCAGGACAGATTCTCAGAGATTGTACATAGGGGAGGAGGGAGCAGGTCCCCAGCCTTCTCCCCTAATCCTGAAGAAGGCAGTGGATTGTTCAGTTTTCCCAATAAAAATTAGTTTTTTGAGCCTTTGGGGGTCTTCTTTCTTCTTTACCTAGGAAACTCTAGGTTTGTTTGGAACAAAACATTTGTAGTTGAGAGGTTGGCCTGATGGCTCAGTGGTTAAGAGTTATTGCTGCTCTTCCAGAGGACCTGGGTTCAATAGCAGCATCTACATAGGAGCTCACGATGTGTGATGGCTATTCTTGGTTGTCAACCTGGCTACATCTGGAACTAAAACCCAAAAATGGGGGGGGGGGCATGCATGTGAGAGATTTTTGCTTAAATTGAAGTAGGAAGATCCACTTACTTTTTAAAAAAGATTTTATTTATTTTATGTATGTGAGTACACTGTCGCTGTCTTCAGACATACCAGAAAAAGGCATTGGATTCCATTACAGATGGTTGTGAGCCACCATGTGGTTGCTGGGAATTGAACTCAGGACCTCCAGAAGAAGAGTCAGTGCTCTTAACCGCCGAGCCATTTCTCCAGCCCCTGGAAGCTCAATTTCTAATCTGGATCTTGAGATGGGAAGACACACTTTTAATCCAGCTCTAATCTGGGCCACGATTTCTGCTGGATTGTATATAGGGATGTGGAAGAAGGAAGCTTTAGGTATTTGCCTGCTTGCCATCGTCTTGCTAGCAAGTCCATTCCTTCACTGGCGTTAGAGCCTTCTCTGTGGTTCTAGTGTATACTGAAGACCAGCTGAGGCATCCAGCCTTGTAGCCCGAGCATCTACTGATCTACTGAGTTCTTGGCCTTTCTGTTCCTAGCCTGCTATTGTTGAATTAACTGAACACAACCTACAGATAATTTTTATTAATCCCACATATATGTCTGTGTGTATACATATATATTTATATATACATATACACGTACATATATGTATACATATATATGTACATATAGGATTAAATAAAATTATATAATATATATGTGTGTGTATACATCTCAGAGAAACATACACCTTCAGGCATACACATAATATTTTTTTTCCGAGACAGGGTTTCTCTGTGTAGCCCTGGCTGTCCTGGAACTCACTTTGTAGACCAGGCTGGCCTCGAACTCAGAAATCTACCTGCCTCTGCCTCCCAAGTGCTGGGATTAAAAGGCGTGTGCCACCACTGTCCGGCAATATAAATCTTTTAAAAAGACTTTTCTATTTTTGTATTTTATGCATATGGGTGTTTTCTCGGCATGTATGCACATCAGAATAGGGCACTGGATCCCATAGGACTACAGTTAAGAGACTGGTTGTTGGGCTGGTGAGATGGCTCAGTGGGTAAGAGCACCCGACTGCTCTTCCGAAGGTCCAGAGTTCAAATCCCAGCAACCACATGGTGGCTCACAACCATCTGTAATGAGATCTGACTCCCTCTTCTGGAATGTCTGAAGACAGCTACAGTGTACTTACATATAATAAATAAATAAATCTTTAAAAAAAAAAAAAAAAAAAAAGAGACTGGTTGTGAGCCCTATGTGAGTGCGGGCAATTAAACTCAGGACCTTGGCGAGAGCTTCCAGTTCTCAATCGATTGTCACCACTCCAGCCCCTAAAAGAAATAAATCTTTAAAAACAACAACAAAACGTGTCTGGAATTCTGGGTTCCTCTACTTAAGCTCTCACTTTTAGGACAGGTCCCAGATGGTGCCACCCTGCAGGCCCCGCCCATAATCGCGAGAGCCACGCCCACATCCCAGAGCCCTTCCTCTCGACCGCGGAAGTGCCTTTTGTGCAGCGCCGCCTCTCTCCTTCGCTCAACCTCTCACTTCCGCTTCCGGTGTGGGTCGTGAGCGCGCGCGAGCGCAGCAGTGGGAGGCGGCGACTGGCCGGTGAGTGCAGGCATCCGACCCCGACCTCCCGGCTTCCGAGCGGTGGCAGTCGACCTCATCCTTGTCCGAGGCGCTCCGGAGATCACCGTGGGTGTCCGCCGGGCCCCGACGGCGGCCCCGCCTGCTTCCGCCCTGACAGGCCTCAGGCTGCGCCCCTCGCCCCTCCTCAGGCCCGAATCCGGGCTTTGGGGTTCGGCACGGACCCTGGTCCCCAGACGCAGCTCCGTCCCTGTCTTTCACCCATCGCTCCGGCCCAGGGCCGCACTCTCTCTTTTTAGCCTGCCTGGCCGGCTTCACGTCCCTCCTTTAGAGCTCAGCCGCCTGACCATCTTCATCCTCTGTCCACGCCCTTCACCTGGCCTCACCCCCCTCCCCAAGCGTGTCTGGGCTGTGCTGTTGCCTCTCTCCACTAACCTACCTTACAACACTGCTGCACCCCCCTCCCGTACCATGCATGGTTCCTGCAGAGGGATCTTAGGGGTTCTTGTGAGCCCAGCCCTGGCAGCTACGGATCGGTTTCAGACATTCCTTTTATTTCAAAAATTCCATTTTTATTTTTCCAGACAGCATCTCACTATGTAGCCTTGGCTAGCCTGGAACTTAGTACATAAACCAGGCTGGCTCCATACTCAGACATCTGCCTGTCCTGCCTTCCCACTGCTGAGATTCAAGGCATGCACCATCACTCCCAGCCATTTTTTTTTTAATTAAAGTAGGATCTCCATATTTAGGTTACACTGGACAGTGTAACCAAGGCTGGCCTTGAACTCAAGACAGTTCTGCATCAGCCTTCCAAAGGCTATCTACTCTATAGTCTTTCATATGGACTTTAGCGAGCAGAATCTAGGAGGATTTTTTTTCCCAGGAGAAGATCTTACCTAGGTCACAGAGAGCTTTCTCATAGTTCTGGAGCTACTGCCACAGGACTGTTAGGAGTCCTTTTGTGCACTCAGCGTCCTGGTCTGCAGCAGGGTCTCTCTCTCCCCTGAAGCCATGGGACTTGGAATTTAGTCCATCAGGATCAACCCCAACATGTCAGAGGACTGTAACTCTACCCACGTGGTCTTTATAGTCCCTTTGACATGTCTGGTGCCCTCCTCCCTCAGGCAGAAGCCTCAGCACCATGTGGCACGAGGCTCGGAAGCATGAGCGGAAACTTCGAGGCATGATGGTGGACTACAAGAAGAGGGCGGAGCGGCGTCGGGAGTACTATGAGAAGATTGTGAGTGAGCAGACTTGAGTGTGGGGCGGGCGGGCTCCAGAGGGAAGGGCCCTGGGCTTGGAGGTGTGTCAAGGCAAGAGCTCTTTTTCCTCACAATCCTAGTCGTCTTCCCCCACACCCCCTTCCACTGTGGCCATTTTTCTATGGTGTTGGAGATAGAAGTCTGGGCCGTGCAGTGCACCACCTGAGCTGCCCTTACCCCGTCTCTTGTTAGGTAGATGGTCTTTTTAGGTAACCTAGGCAGGCCTCAGACTCATACTCTTCCTGCCTGTGTTTACAGGTGTGTGTTGTTACCATGCTCAGCCATAGTCATTTCTTCAGCATAGTGGTTGGTGTAAACGTGAGGGCTTCTGTTTGCCTCAGTCTGCTGTGTCTGGTGCAGTCCCGGTGCACTGGTGTCAAAGACAAAAGACTCTCTAGCTCTCTGAACATTTCAGGAGTCAGGCCTCTGGAACATTCTCTGCTCCTCCATCAATGTGTTCCCAGTGCCCAGAACAACTCAGCCATTCTTGCAGCTTGACTTGGCATCTAGCAGTAGCGCCATCAAGACTCATCAGTGGTATCTGACCTGTCCCCTCTCTTGTTTGATAACGTCCATTGCTTTAGGAGAAAAGCAAAGGAAAAGATAAACCAAACTCCATGCTTTGACCAAAAAGTCCTTGAGGCCCCTGGATGGCTTTCTTGGACATCTTTGCTGGTCTTTTCCATATCTGCCATCACAGATACAGCTTGGTTTTGGGACTGTCCCCAGCATGAAATGACAATTGCTTACCTGGCTCAGTTCTTTTAGATGACATTCCTGTAGACATCCTATTAACTACAGTGTTGCTACCCAGTCTCTCTGTTCCCTTTGCCTTCATCTTGTCTCTAGAAACCCATTCAGCAGACTCGAGAGGTCTCTGTGAATGTAAACCTGGCCCCGTTTCTCTCTTGCTCAGAATCCCGTGGCTGTGGGAGAAGGCCAGTTTCTTTACTATAGTTTTCAGGGCCATAGATAGTTTGGATATTCCCTATGAGGTGCTGAGAATGAAAGCCAGGAAAGGGCTAGTGTCAGGCAGATGCTCTACCCCTGAGTCAAGTCCCCAGATCTGAGCTGGGCAGTGGTGATGTGGGCCTTTAATCCCAGCACTCAGGAGGCAGAGGCAGGTGGATTTCTGATTTCGAGGCCAGCCTGGTCTACAGAGTGAGTTCCAGGACAGCCAGGGCTATACAGAGAACCTTGTCTAGAAAAAACAAAAAAAAAAAAAAACCCCTGTCTCAAACCCCCGCTACCCCCTCCCAAAAAAAGAGGCCCCAGCCCCTCACTGGGGCATTCTGGGCCAGAGCTCTAACATTGAATCGTACCCTGCTGTTGTGGTAGGTTACAGGCAAGTTTGCTGCTGAGCCGCTTGGCCCTTAGTTTGATCTTTACCTCTCCTCCAGATTTGTGCTATTCCGCTCTCTGCCTGGTTCCTTGTTGAAGTATCCTGGCCTCCTGGCACTCTCTCTGTTGCCTAATGTTTCCTTCTGTGTGCAAAATGACACACTGTGTGGAATTGATTTGGCTGTAACAGGAATGAAATATAAGCAAATGGCTTTCACAAGGCAGGCATTTATCTCATCTCCATCTTTTCTTGAGGTCTGAGAGAGCTCTGGAGGCTCTGGCTCTCGTGTCTCCCTTCCACTCACCCCAGAGAAATGAGAGAAAGGGGACAGGGTCTCTCATGCTCCTTGGTGAGAGACTTTCTGGGTGTTTTCCCATAACCCCCTGTCCTGATGACCTAGAAGTCCCACAGGCCCATTCAGCCTCCAGGGAGCAGGCATGTAGATTTCCTTCCAGGCAGGCTTGGCCAGAGGTGTGAGGGGACCACTGAGTCTGGAAGTAGAGATGGGTGGCCTGCCAGTGGAGAGCAACTGGGTGCAGCTCCCTCACAGGCTGAGTGAGGGCTCGGATGTGTAGACCCTGTCTGCTTGCCTGTTGGGTGATTTGTAGGTTTTCCCTTGAGGTGACTTTACTCTTGGGGGGGGGGCATGACAACATATCAGAGAGAACTCCTTGTGTCACTTGTGTCATGTGGCAGCAGCTTCCTGAATGTGGTCTTCAGAGCCATTTAAGTGGCATTAGCTTCCTAAGCCAGGAAGGAATGTCTGAGCAGGGAGGAGATGGCCACACTGCTTGTGTGTCATGGTTTGCATAACTGAGGCTCAGGAAGGGTTAACTTATAGGGCCAAGATGTGGCTCAATGGCGAGTGCTTGCCTAGCCAGTGCCACCCCATACACACAAAGGAAAGAGAAATAGCACACTCATAGCCCCTGCTATTGCTGGGAGAGTGGAATTTGGATTCGGACCAATGGGTGGATGACACGGAGGGGAGCCTGGAGAGGGGAGATCAGGCTCGCCTCCCTGTTGGCAGGGAGCCTCCTGAGCCTTTGTTCAGGGCATGGATGAAGAACAGTCCTCACTGGGTGACAGGAAGAGCTTGACAACAAGTGTCTGTGGGGCTCTTTGTGATGTGGACCATACAAGCAACCAGTGTCCAGGATGGGAATGTGACCCGCATCCAGATGTGTGGAGCCTAGCTGTGGGAGACGGCCAGGCACTGCTTGTGGCTGCTGGGGTGGGGTAGGGGGAGTAGGGGTGAGGGGAGGAAACCAGGCTGGGCTGTGGCTGCCTGCTCAAGCTGGTCTGTGTGCAGCTACATTTGCAACCCCAGTCTTTCTGGGTGACTTCCTCTCTTCAAGGTTTACGACTTTTCTGTCATTGTTCCTGGTCCTGTCAACGTTTTCCCTTTTGAGATTGGATTTTGCTAAGTCATATAGGCTGACCTAGAATTCACTGTGTAGCCCAGGCTACCCTTCCAACTCAAATTCCTCCTGCCTCGGCCTCCTGGGTGCTGGGATTACAAGTGTGTGCCTCCGTGCCTTTTCTCTGATTTGAATAAAGAATTTCGATCTACAGGACCTGATGTGGCACACTTTTAATTCTTGCATTAAAGGGAGGCAGAGGCAGGCGTGTTTCTGAGTTTGAGGCCTGATCTTTATAGCAAGTTTCGGGTCACACAGGGCTACATAGTGAGACTGTCTCAAAGGAAAAAAGGAAAAGAACTACAATCCCCTGTTGAGGCACAGGTGGGAAATAAGTCTCTCTCCTGGGCCAGGCATTCCCTGTATATAAGGTCATCACTATGGAGGCAGGGCTGTCCTCTGCATTGAACTGTGAGCCTTAGAGGGTGGAGCTTGAGCTGTTGGGACTGGGCATCTTCTAGTACGTGCTGAAGCGTAATAGGAGGCACTGAATGACAGGGAACACGCCCATATGGACTGCTGCCCCATCTGAGCCAAGAGGGAGCACAGCCTGGTGGTAAGAGTGAATTCAGTTGATTTGTTTGCCTCTGATGCTGGGGGTGGAACCTAGAGATTATCCATGCCAGGTAAATGTTCCACTCAGCCTGGATTTAGCATCTCAGGAAGATTCTTAGAGTATGGCTCACAGAGCCAAGAGTTAGAGGAAACTAACTGTGGATAAGTGAATAAAGAAGCTGTGGGAGATCGCTCAGTGCTTAAAGCACTTGCTACAAAAGCACGAGGACCAGTTCACATGGCGGCCTGCCTGGCGTTCAGCCTCGGGAAGGCAGAGGCTGGTTCCGTAGATCAAGCCGGCTAGCGAGATCACCCCATCAGCTAGCTTTGAGTTTGAGTGAGAGGCCATGGTTAAGTGAACAAGGTGGGAGAGTGACATGCGCCTCAGGCCTCCACAAGTGTGCGCACCTACACATGCCCACATTCGTGCAAACATGCACACACGTGAAAGTGGAAAAAGGAAAGTGACTGTATACATACACTGAAAAGCTATTTACATCCAGTGTGGAGCACAAAGCCAGTGACACACTGGGAGCAGAGGCAGCTGGAGCTCTGTGAGTTCCAGGTTATAGTAAGACATGGTGAGACCTTTGCATCCCCCTCCATCCCCAACACACACACACAAAACCCCCAAAATCAGAAAGACAGTATGTCTGGTTTCTGCATGCCAGGTGATGTAAACACGGAGAGTGGCAATTGTTGGCTGGGTGCGGAGAGAGGGGTGTTCTTCATGAGGTAGAGTTTGCACTTTGGAAGATGAGGCCATTGTAAGATGGGAAGCATAGTTCACACAGACAGGTGTGTGTTAGTTGATAGACCGTGCACTCAAGCAGTTAAGGGCTGGGCTGGACATCAGTCGAGTAGAGCACTTGCCTATTATGAGCAGGGCTCTGGGTTTAATCCCCAGCGCAGCAAAGAAGTTAAAATGGAAATAGTTGAGCATAGATCCTATGTTAGGTACTTTTTACCACAGTAACATTTATCCTAAAGTTGGAAAAAATAAGCAAAAGGTAGAAAGGAGTTAGACCTGTCTGCAGTCGGACAGTTTCTGCTCATGCTAGGGTGGTTGTTCAAATGCAGGCCCGTGGTTGCCGCCTTTCCTCCTGTGGGAAATGGGTGTCTTGAGGAGTGCAGAGATTGAGCCGGGGATGTTCTTACAAACAGTGCTGTTTGTGAGAGCCTGGCTGTTAGGGCTCCTTGACTTTCCACAGTGTCACCCCCCCCCCCCCAGGCATGCTCTGGCCTGGAGACACTCTACTTGGGCTCTGTGCCTGTCACTTCTGAGATGCAGATGCCTCCAAGGGCTTTCACACACTTGCCAGACCCCATGTTGCACCTGGCAGTCCCTAGAGTCTTGGCCTCAGACTCCATGGAGGCCCTGTGGCCTGAGGAACTGAAGAAGGCAGGCCGCAGCCCCAGGACTTGATTTCACAGCCACCCAGCTGTACCCTTTCAGCTTTTTCTTTGTGAACTCAGGGTCTTGACAGCCCAGTAACCCACAGAGTCAGATGAGCAGGGTACCAGCTGTGGTCACTTTGGGTCTTTGCACAGGGCCTGCATCCACTCCGTGCTGGGGGGGAGTGGGTGACAGACAATGACATGGAGCTGGGGTGTCTAGAGTGTGAGTACCTTGGCCACTGGGAGGCTGTGGCTTCTAACAGCTGAGTCTTCTGTCAGAGAGGACTCTTGTTTTCTCTTACTTGGTTTACAGGCCTTGAGAGTCCTTTAGGGACCAGGCCCTGGGGACAGACACAGCAGCGAGCAAAACACATCCCTACCCCCTGGGAGGGACATAGTGCTTCATGTTCTTGAGGGAGGCAGGTGGTGATGAAGCTAGCTGAGCTAGGATAGCAGGTGCTGGTCGCTACCCTGAAGGAAACTTGAGGACCCAAGGCACTCACATGGGGTTGCTTGGGAGGCTCTAGGAGATGTGAGGTAATGGAGTAGTCCTAAGAGGGAACAACAGTGTAGAGGCCCATAAGCCTGGGCCAGGAGAGCAGAAGAAAGTCAGGCCGACATCCAGAGGGTACTTGGGGAGAGGAGGGTCATGGCATTGAGGGACAAGGAAAGCACTGCAGAGAGCCAGGGAAAAGATGACCGGGACAGCAGGGCTCAACCAGAGCATGTGCTGAGACTCTGGCAGAACTGTGCTCTGTGGAGCAGCATAGAGCCCCTCCTGTGGCTCTCCCTGGTTCATGTGATATGACCCCAGTAACTGGCAGACCAGTGCAGTTTTGCTGTCCCCGCATAGTTTATACTTTCCATGATGCTTTTGTCGTGATGTGGCTTAAGGGTTTGTAACCTTTCCCTAGCCCCAGGACTCAAGCTTGAGATGATGCACTAGGGAGGCTCCTATGTAGGTGCGCTTTTTTGGGCTGGTTTTGGTTTGTTTTATTATTTGTTTTTTAAATTATTTGTGTCAAAAACAGGAGGTGGTGGTACTCATCTTTAATCCTAGCACTAAAGGGGCAGACGCAGGTGCATCTCATTCAAGGCCAACCTGGTCTACAGAGTGAGTTCCAGGACATCCAGGGCTACACAGAGAAACCCTGTCTTGAAAAGAAAAAAAAAAGCTGGGCACCTTTAATCCCAGCACTTGGGAGGCAGAGGCAGGTGGATTTCTGAGTTCAAGGCCAGCCTGGTGTACAAAGTGAGTTCCAGGACGGCCAGGGCTACACAAAGAAACCCTGTCTCGAAAAGCAAAAAAAAAAAAAAAAAAAAGATGGGCTGGAGAGATGGCTCAGGGGGGTTTAAGAGTAATGACAACTCTTCTAGAGGTCCTGAGTTCAATTCCCAGCCACCACATGGTGGCTTATAACCATCTGTAATATGATCCAATGCCCTCTTTTGCTGTGTTTGAAGACAGCAACAGTGTACTTATATACATAAAATAAAAATAAATCATGCCGGGCAGTGGTGGCGCATGCCTTTAATCCCAGCACTTGGGAGGCAGAGGCAGGTGGATTTCTAAGTTCGAGGACAGCCAGGGCTACAGAGAGAAACCCTGTTTCAAAAAAAAACCTAAATAAATAAATAAATAAATAAATAAATCTAAAACAAAACAAGTATTTTGAAATAAAAGAAAAAAGATAACGTGTGTGTTGTGTACAGGTTTCTTCTATTTAAGTATGTTAGTGCGTGTAGAGGCTACAAGCCGATGTTGGGTATCTCCCATAGATGCTCCTTCTTCATGCTTTTGTCACAGGATTTCTCCCTGACCCTGGCCAGTAACCAGCAGGATCCACCTGTCTCTGCCTGCCCAGTGATGGGGTTATAGGTACACACAGACATGCTCCACTGTTAACACGGCTATGCGCTGGGTTAACAGCTTTTTTGAGTTATAAGTGCTGTACCACAGAGTTTACTCATTAAAAGTTCACTATTCATTGCTGCACTGCAGCTTAGTGGCAGGATGCTGCCCAGCATGCTCAAGGCCCAGGGTTCCATCCTCACTGCACCGTCAGTGTTGCCTGCCCCTCGAGCATGCTCGTGAGTCCTCAGTTCTGGGGAGCTTCTCAGTCTCCCCACTTGATGCAGTGTTTCGGGCTTCTTTCCTCTGGCCCCGTGTGTTCAAGGCTCAGTTGTGTTGTAAGATAGCACGTTGGTCCATTTTATGGCTGAGTAAGGCCCCACTTTATACATAGTCTGCTGGGTTGTTAGCACTTTCTGGCTCCTGTGAGCTGGAGTGAACCTTAGCATGTGTAAGATCTGTACCTAGGAGTTGTGGTATGATGATAATTTTTTGTTGAACTCTTCATTCATTGTAGTTTATTTTGTTTTGTTTTTTTCAGTGCCAGGGGTGGAGCTAGGTAGAGCAAGGACCTCCTGCTAGTCAGGCAGCGGCTCTGTCACTGAGCACAGACAGCCTCAGCCTGGGTTAGCTTGTGTGGGACTGAGTTTCATGGTGCCTTGCCTGTGTGATGTTGCTGCCCCAGAGGCTGCACCAGGTCCAGGGCTCGAACTGTGCTACAAATGGATGACTTGGGATGGGGTTGAAGACGTAGGGGTAACACTTGAGACAGTGTATGTCTGTAGCTCAGGTAGGCTTTTAATTTGTAATCCTCCTGCCTTAGTTCTGAAGTAGCTGGGATAGATAGGCCTGGCTGGCAGGATGCCTCAGCTAGAGCAGAGTTAAGCACCCCTGGCCACACCTGGGAGGACACAGGTCCCTGTCCCTTAGGGTGTGGCCCAGGGACTTGACCCAGAGGCCAAGTGACCACTAGGTCTACTTAAAGTAGGGAGGCATGGTGGGCCTTGGCTTCTTGGTGACCTCTGACCTGTCCATCCCTGCAGAAGAAAGACCCCGCTCAGTTCCTGCAGGTGCATGGCCGAGCCTGCAAGGTTCACCTGGATTCTGCAGTTGCCCTGGCTGCTGAGAGCCCTGTGAACATGTAAGATTGGGGGAGGGGGCAGCATAGTGTCTGAAGGGGCTTGGGGGTACTCTAGAGACTGCAGTAGAAGCTTGGATAAGGACAGTCTTGTATAGTCAGGCCAGGAAGACTGTGCATGTGCGGTTGACTCGCAGAGAAGTTATGTAGGTGCTCACAGTAGAGGAGTTAGGACTGACCGAAGCTCACAGGTAGCAGAGGGCAGGTTGCCAGATGGGCCTGGTTCAGGGTGACTGTGCCTCCTTTAGTGGCCTCATCAGCCTGGTTTACGATCCTTGCTGTTGCTCGGCTCTGAGAAGTGAGGTCCTAGCTTGTGGACTGGCAGATGGGTGACTTATTGAGCCCTGGACCCCAGGTGTAGATTTGGGTGAATGACAGAGGAGCTTGAAGTGGTAGGGACTGGGTGCTTGGACTCTGAGCCCTGCCTCTCTGACTATGTCCTTCCCATCTCAGGATGCCCTGGCAGGGGGACACCAACAACATGATTGACCGCTTTGATGTTCGTGCACATCTAGACCACATCCCTGACTACACCCCCCCACTGCTCACCACCATGTACGTGTCCTGCAAGGTTGGGATGACCCAGCATACCCTTAACCCTGAGTCTTGCCCACTCCCTCCCTTAGGCAGAAGCCTAACCACCACCACCACCACCACCACCCCTTTTTCTGATTCCTGGGGCTTTAGTTCTCACTTCTCTCTCTCTCTCTTTTTTTTTTTTTTTTTTTTTTTTTTGGTTGGTTGGTTTTTCGATCTGTGTTGCCCTGGCTGACCTGGAATTCACTTTGTAGACCAGGCTGGCCACGAACTCAGAAATCCGCCTGCCTCTGCCTCCCCAGTGCTGGGATTAAAGATGTGCGCCACCACGCCCGGCTCTCACCTTCTCTTTAACCCCACTCCTTCCCAAAGCTCCCCGGAACAGGAGTCAGACGAGCGGAAATGTAACTACGAGCGGTACAGAGGCCTGGTGCAGAACGACTTCGCCGGCAGTGAGTGGCGGGTCGGGGTGTGGGGCATGGGGGCCTGAGGCTGGACCACCTAGACAAGGCTCACCCAGGTACTTGTTGCCGGTCGCCCTTGGTTCTGTTCTAGTCTGTGTACCCTCTTTCCCTTTTGGGTCTTCGTTCATGAGACTGGCACAGGGTCTCTGTGGGGTTAGAGACTTGGAGGTCTCTGCCCAAGCCACCTCCCATCCCTTCCTTCTGAATCCTGTCTAGAGCCCTTTTCCTAAGAAAGAGGGAGGAGGGCACCCACTGCATAGGTGACAGTCCTAGGAAGACTTTCCTTGTTGTGAGCAGAGCCCCTGGGCATGCCAAGCCTGGCCTTCCCCAGGAGGGCAGAGGCTCTCAGACAGGCTTCTCTGTCAGGTCATCAGGGTACACCTGCATGTGGCTGGGATGTGGGGGAGCACTTGGATATATAAGGCTCTGGGTACTGGCTAGGGAACTGGCTCAGTACTTTTTCATGGAGCACCTGCTGTGAAAGCCTGACAAGCTGAGTTTGCTCAGGAGAACCCACTCCTGAATTGTGCCCTCACCTCTACACACATGTTTGCTACATGTACACATGACCTGCATGAGCTGATGAAGACTCTGGGTCAGTGCCTAGCATGGAGACAAAACAGATGACGAATCTACTCTGCTCTGTCTTATTTCCTTGTGACCCTGCATGGCTTCCTGCAGGGAGAGGACTCAGTAGTTCTCTCTCTCTCCTGGGTTTTGTGCAGCTGGGGGTGGACCCTGGCCACACACACAGATGCTAGGAAAGTGCTCACCTACTGAGCTGCACCATCAGACCTGGGGATACTGTTCTTACTGTTTATATGTTTGAGACCCAGCCTTACTCTATAGCCTGAGCTGTCCTGAAGCTCATGATCTCCTGCCCCACCCTCTCCAGCGCTGCGGTTGATCCCCAGGCAAGAACCATCTTCCCTGCCTCGCCTAAGCATGGGGGCTCCCTGGTGGGCGCCCTTGGCCAGGGTCATCCACACACACCCCTTTCCTGGCAGGTCTCATTTTCCTCCCTGTGCAGTGTTAAGTGGGTCCATGGGTCTGAAAGCCTTGCTTCAGGCTGACATAGGTGACCCTCCATGTTGGCTTCCTAGTCCCAGACTTATGTATTTCTAAGATGCAGTTTAAAATCAGAGGTTGCCACATCCTCGCAGGCAGTGCAGCCTAGAGATAAGAAGTTTGTCATTTGTCACCATAGTGCTATCATTTTTGCTGTCAGTCCAGGCCATATGGTTCCTTGCAGCTGGTGGCCGGGCTTCCCTTAGTCCTTCGTTCCCTCCTACAGCAGTGTGTCCTGTGCTGCTCTGGGGACGGGACCTCAGGGAGAGCCGCTGCATAATCTCTGCATGAGCAGTCTGAGAGCAAACCTAGGTGGTTGCGAGTGTTCCTGAAGGGAAGTAAGACAGAGCAGGGTAGGTATAGATTCCAGCCCCCGAGATAGGTGCACAGAGGTCCTGGACTACAGGCATTGAAGACAGGCCAGAGAGCTGTGGGAGACGGTGGCAGGGCCCTCTCCTAGGATGTGGAGACTAGGTAGGAGTCAGGTGTTTGTCACAGCAAGGCGGGGCCATGCTTTGTTACCTGGCACAGACCACTGATGCCACAGACAGAAAAGCTGAAGCATTCAAGCTGCTACAGAGGCCCAGCTCTAACCAGAGCTGCTCCAGAGGCTGAGGCAGGGAGAGAGATCTCAAGTCCAGGGCTTCCCTGGGACAGCCCAAACAACTTTACGAAACCCTGTCTCAAAAAGAGGGCTGGGGATATAGTTCCATGGTAGAGGACTTGTTTGGCTTAGGTTTAATCTTCTGCTCCTTACCTGTTCCCCTTACAAAGAAAGGGGAGCTTAGCTGAAGCCTGCAGAGGGAAGGAGAGGACTCACATGAGCCTGGCAGCAGGGCTGAGGGGAGACTATGGCTGCCTTAGTACCCTGGGGAGTTCCTGAAGTGGGTGCTTGGGGTGTAGGGATACAGGGTAATCAGACACTCCGGTAATAGAAGGTAACCCACAGGACCACTGGACGCTAGATGATAGTCAACACTTAGAGGCATACTTATGGTTCTGGAGGCCAGGGAGACTCTGTGACAGTGGTAGGGGCCCCTAGGTCCAAAGTACTCACTCTGTTAGGGATCCCATTTTACAGAAGAGGGAACTGAGACACAGGGGTCAAAAGTTACTTGAGCCAGGTTACAGTTGAGTGGATCACCTGGCTGGTGTTATATACTGTGGTCACTTGGGTCCTAGACAGAAGAATAATTTGAAATAGGTGACTCTACCTTGGCTGTCCATCCCCCCCCCCCTCCCCCCCCGCCATGTCTTCGTGTCCCACTCCATCTACATGTGCCTGGCTGGGCTGACCTGTGCCTCTCCTTGCCAGTCTCTGAGGAACAGTGCTTGTATCAGATCTACATTGATGAGCTGTACGGAGGCCTGCAGAGACCCAGCGAGGATGAGAAGAAGAAGTGAGTCAAGGGTCTGGTCTGATGGGGTGGGGACTAGCCTTTCCATCCCATCAGGTCAGTAAGCACTCAATGGGTGCGGCCTCTGTATATGTGGAGAGGAAGCGGCAGCCACAGTTCTGCCCAAGCTTGTTGCTTCTAACTTGCAGAAGGGGGTGGGGGGGTGAGTCCTGTGGGGAAGGCTGAGGAAAGGCAGCCCCTTGGATTCAGCCTTAAGTCAGGAGCTTCGAGGACCATGAGTGATAGGGAGTCATGCACTTCTGGTGCCAGCACGCAGTGAGCTTGCAGCCCACAGCACTGCAGGCCTGGAGGCATCAGTGTTAAAGCTAGCCTGGCTGGGTGTTGTTGTCAGATCCCTGCTCACATCTGGGAGCAACCACTTACAGGATCTGCTTGTTGATACTCAGCCTTGGCTCCAGGATAAGGGTGCTGGGATGAGGCAAGATATATTGACAGTTGAAGTCCGCAGTGGCCTCTCAATGTGGCCCCTGAAAGCAGAGCTGAGGTACACTTTGTTCAAGATGACTCTGGGATCTGCACTCATGGGACTTAAGGCAGGCAGGCTTGTATCCTGACAGGTGAACAAGGAGGACTTCTTGGAAGAGGAGGCCCTGTACCAGGACAGGAATGGGAAGGACCAGGCCATAGTGGGGTGGGCTAGAGTGGACCAGCTTAGGTGGATATGTGTAACCACTGTGGGGCTCACCTGTGGCCCTGCTCCTGCCGGGTACCCCCTGGCTCATGGCTCTCTTCCCAGGCTGGCAGAGAAGAAGGCTTCCATCGGCTACACCTATGAAGATAGTACTGTGGCCGAGGTAGAGAAGGTGGCTGAGAAGCCAGAGGAGGAAGAGTCACCAGCAGAGGAGGAGAGCAACTCGGATGAAGATGAGGTCATCCCCGACATCGGTGGGGTTCCCTCTCTGCCCTCCCCACCTGCAGTCCCCGGGCATCGGTTCTGTGTCTCGTCCCTCACCCTGTGGGGTACCCGTGCTTACAAGGCCTCCCCCACCCTACCCCAGCTCCAGGGCCTCAGTCTCCTGTTACTTCCAGCCTTCCCTGTCCCTTGTCTTGCCTGTCCCCTATCCCATGTGCTCTCCCTCCCCATTTCTGGGCACTGTTCTAGAAGATTCTTCCACCTAGGAGCTAGCCCTTCCTCTTCTACGTAGGCTGGCCTTGCTTTGCTCTGGGAAAGCAACTTTCCCCATTCCTAGAGCTGCCCCCCATCCTTCAGCTTCTATCGCTCATACCCCATGGTTACCTCCTTCTCCTGTGGATGTGCCTGGCCAGAAGACTGTCACTGCCCCGTCTCTATCCTACTCTTCCTGGTGCACATGCAGACTTAGCCCCAGCCAGAGCCAAAGTTCATGTGTGTCCTTCCTGCCCTTCCTCTGTGTGCCGCTCTCTGCCCACCCCACCTCCATCTATTTCCACCTC
This sequence comes from Mus musculus, assembly GCF_000001635.26. NCBI lineage: Eukaryota > Metazoa > Chordata > Mammalia > Rodentia > Muridae > Mus > Mus musculus. Next base: position 19,590,561 of record NC_000073.6, on the reverse strand, counting down.
CCATCTTGTCTTTCGTGCACTCCATCCACAGACTCGTCCACCCACCCTACTGGTCCCCTGCTGTGCTGTGTGCTGTGCTGGCCAAGCCTCAGCTTGGTCCTCAGAGCTGTGCTAGCACAGCAACATTCTCCCTGAAGGTGCTCTATCTGGCAGACTTGCCCCGACTTGGGGTGCTCCTCCCCCCTCTCCTGGGGCTTGGGTCCCTGACAGCCTTTTTCTTGTGCAGACGTGGAGGTGGATGTGGATGAGCTGAACCAGGAGCAGGTGGCTGATCTCAATAAGCAGGCCACAACCTACGGCATGGCTGATGGAGACTTTGTCAGGTGAGAGTGCTGGCTGGCATGCCAGATTTTGGCTATGCCCTGGCTTCTGTATCACATGCCTGCTACCAGCATCTGTTCTCAGCCTGTGAGCTATGAATTTGTAGCCCCACTTTCTGCAGAAACAGATCTTGTCCTACAGCGTGACCTGGAAGCTACTAGTTCTTTGGGGACAGCACCCTCTAGTGGTCATCCCTATGCATGTTCATATGACAGTGAGCAAGCCTCTGCCACTGCCTGTACTTGGTCATGCCACACCAAGCACTCTCTTTACATCAGTGGCACCGACAGACCAGAAACCATTTTTGTGTGGCACTGGGGATGAATCCCCAGGTCCCTGCCCTGGCCTATTAGAACCCTCTAGCTCAGAGGTTCTTCCTGACCCCGTGACCCTTTAATACAGTTCATCATGTTGTAGTGACCCCAAGCATAACAGTATTTTCACTGCTGCTTCCTAACTAATCTTTGTGGTGCTCTGATGTAATGTAAATGTTTTGGAGATAGAGATTTGCCAAAGGTGACAGGACCACAGGCTGAGGGCCGCTGCTCCAGTGCTTTTGCCCTTAAAGGATTAAAGGTGCTTGTTGCTGCCCCCACTACTCAGCCCAAAGCAGAGAGCCTGGAGCTGTGCTGATGGCTGGCCAGCCCCAGCCATCCTCCTGCCTCTGCCTTTCACAGTTACAGGCATGGAGTAGCCACACACAGTTTTTAAAGTGTTCTTGTGGGGTTCTCCTTTCTGTTTTGTTCTGAGTTTTATGTGTATGGGTGTTGTGCCTATATATAGTTTTGTGCATCATGTGCAGGCCAGCAGAGGGCGCTGGATCCCCTAGAGCTGAAGTTAAAGGCAGTTGTGAGCTATCAGATGTGGGCGATTAGAAATGAACTCAAGTTCTCTGGAAGAACAGTAGGTGTTCTTGACCTCTGAGCCATCTCTCCAGCCCCGAGTGCCAACTGTGAGGGTGCCTCACAACCAGTTCCAGGGCATTCACCAGGCACACATGTGACAGACACATGCACAGGCAGAGCACACAGAAATCAGGTCTAAAACCAGCTCTTTTAGGTGCTCAATAAAATCTATTAAACACAGAAGGGAAATTAAGTGTAATAGCGCATACCTATGATTCTGCAGTCTTGAGGCTGAGGCAAGGTTATGAGTTCAAAGCTAGGCCCAACAGAACAAGACCCCATCAAAGGGAAGAACAGAAAAGGAAAGGGTAGGGTAATGCCTGCCTGCACATCCCGTGGCTACAAGGATTTCACCGTGAGTTAAAGACCAGCTAGCCTACAGCAGAGCCCTGGTTCAGGGAGAAAGGAATCATGGAGTAACATCAGGTCCCTGCTGTCTTTGCTGCCTTTACCAGGGCTCTGCCCACTCTGTGACCTATGCCCTTCATGCCCATCCTAACTTCCTCTGCAGGATGCTACGGAAAGATAAGGAGGAGGCAGAGGCCATCAAACATGCCAAAGCCCTGGAGGAGGAGAAAGCCATGTACTCGGTGAGGTCTGGTAGGGCTCGGGGGTAAAAGTGGATCCAGTGAGGGCACACCTCACCGTCCTGGTGCTTCCTCCCCATCCAGGGCCGTCGTTCCCGGCGACAGCGAAGAGAGTTCCGGGAGAAGCGGCTGAGAGGCCGCAAGATCAGCCCTCCCAGGTAGGATATCTCCTCTGCACAGCCAGGGGCTGGAGAGTGGAGCCCAGCCTTGGCAGTGGGGCGACAGTTACAGAGCTAGGAGTAGCTGGAGGCATGGGAATGCTTCCCGGGCCACCTGCCCCCCACCTCTCAGTCAACCTGCTGGGCCCAACACAGCCCACCTGCACTGGTCAGTGTCATCTCTACAGGGTCTAGATAAGAGGCTCCTTTCTTCTGGCTAGTTTCCTCCATTGTAAAGTGGAGAGAGGCTACTTCCCACAATGAAGTCTTGAGAGGATTGGGAGAGCAGTTGCATATGAGTAGAGAAGAATCTGGGCCTGGGAGCCCTGGGCAAATGTCTGAGGAAGGTTTGGGTGTGACAGTGTAAGGTTAGCAGCAGGCCACAGGCCCCTCCACACAGGGCACTGCCACCAGAGGACGTTACTTACCCTCACAGGGACCGCTCCTCCCCTATGAAGAGTGTGAATCCTCAGACTCAGATACTGCACTGAGTTAGTTGGACATACTGTTGTTTTCTCGCCAGCACTGATGTCACCATGCTGGGTACTGGTCACCATGGCTTCCAGTGTAGCACTGGCAGCACCAGGGCTGTAATAAGGAGACCAATGTGGGATCCCCACAATGACATGGGGTGTACAATCTGCAGCACTGGGGCTCAGAGTGGAATAGTTGACACTAGCCAGCCTGGTCTCAGCTCTCCTGCCCTTCCCTGTTCTCTCCATAGTTATGCCCGCCGAGACAGCCCCACCTATGACCCCTATAAGCGGTAAGTGTCAGTGCTCTGGAAGAAGTCACTCCTGTTTGGGTCACTCCTGTTACAGATGGCATCCTGTGGTCTATGGATAGGGGTTGGGTCTATATCAGTTTTGTTTTTCCAAATTTTTTTTTTAATTTAGAATCTCTTTAGGACATAAAGGGGCATAGAGATTGGGTGTGTTTAACACACGACTCCCAGAATTAGTGAGAAACTCCCCTCACTCTCTGCTAAGGCCAGGGAGTGGGGCCTTTTGTGTTGGCCTGCTTTTCCCTAAAGGGAGTCCCACTAGGCTCAGTGTTTCATGGGCTGGAATTAGCTGAGGACCTCCTCTCCAGGTTAAGCAGGAAGACCTCACTGTGTTTTGCTACCGTTCTAGGGCTGAAACCCAAGGTCTCTTGCATCGGCAAAGCCTTCTTTGCACTACACCGTCTTTCATTTTACTAGCACAGAAAGCCAGCTACTTTTGTTTTGTTTTGTTGTTGTTTATTGAGACATGGACTCTTGGTACTCTCTATGTAGACTAGGCTGGCCTCTACCCCTACTACCCCCTGCCCATTTTCTTTTGTGAAAAATTATATTTATCAGTCTGGGTGGGGTTGGTGCACATGTGCCACAGAGCTGAAGGTAAAAGGACAGCTTAGTTCTCTTTCTACCCTACTGTGTGGATTCTGAGATTGACCTCGGGTTGTCAGGCTTGCAGGCAAGAGCCTTCCCACCTGCAGAACCATCGCACCAGCCAGAAACTTAGTAATTTTTTCTTTTTTCTGGAGACAAGTTCTCTCTATGTAGCTCTTGTCCTCGCTTTTGATGTATACCAGGCTGGCTTTGAACTCACACATCCCACTAGGGCCCTGGTGCAGCTGGGGCTCTGAGTGCTGCCTCCCTTTTGCTCATCCTTCGCTGCAGGTCACCTTCAGAATCTAGTTCCGAGTCCCGCTCCCGCTCTCGCTCCCCGAGCCCAGGCCGCGAGGAAAAAATCACTTTCATCACCAGTTTTGGAGGCAGCGACGAGGAGGCAGCTGCTGCAGCTGCTGCAGCCGCCGCATCCGGGGCTGCCCCAGGGAAGCCCCCTGCGCCTCCCCAAACGGGTGGCCCCGCTCCAGGCCGTAATGCCAGCACCCGGTCGGTAACGCTCACGCCCGCCCTAGCGGACCTCCGGGAGGAGGGACGGGCCCTCTAGGACAGTGTCGCTCACAAACCCTGTTTTCCCCGTGCTCCCACAGCCGCCGCTCCTCTTCGTCCTCCGCCTCCAGGACCTCCAGCTCCCGATCCAGTTCGCGCTCCAGTTCGCGCTCCCGCCGTGGCTATTACCGCTCTGGCCGCCACGCACGCTCCCGCTCCCGCTCCTGGTCCCGCTCACGCTCCCGTTCCCGGCGCTACTCACGCTCCCGCAGCCGCGGACGGCGGCACTCAGACGGCGGTTCCCGCGACGGACACCGCTACTCACGCTCCCCTGCCCGGCGCGGCGGGTACGTGCCCCGCCGAAGGAGCAGGTCTGTGACTTATGTTAAGGAGCAGGAGTGTTAGGGGGGAGGCGGGCTGGGGACAGACCAGGCCAGCCCCTCTTCTCTTGGGAAGCACCTGATTGGAAGCAGGACAGGGTAGGTACCAAAGTATGGGGCGGGGCATGGAGGTATCTCCTTGGCTTTTACCTGGACTTCCCAGACTGCTGGACCTGGGAACCTCTGGGCTGGCCAGGCAACAGTCTTTGAAGAAGAGGCTGAGCGTCCATGTTGCCAGGCGTCTTCCCTGTAGCATGACCACAGGGGAAAGGCAGGGGCGGGGGAATGGGGCTACCACAAATTGAATGCCAGCCTGGGTGTGACTGCTTTCTTGAGAATCCTACCAGTACTCCAAGCGGGGAAACCCTGGGGTTCTCAGGGGACCAATGAGCTTGGGCTGTGGCTATTTTTAGGTTTGGTTGGGGAAAGCAGCGGTAGAGAGTTTGGATAGGGCTAGGCTTAGTGACAGAGCTGGAATGTCTTCATCTGTAGAACAGACACAACTATGGGGGTATCAGTCATTAACTGACTGGGAGCCCTTCCTTATCTTTCTGTTGCTCTAAGGAGGCTGAGCGTCCATGTTGCCAGGCGTCTTCCCTGTAGCATGACCACAGGGGAAAGGCAGGGGCGGGGGAATGGGGCTACCACAAATTGAATGCCAGCCTGGGTGTGACTGCTTTCTTGAGAATCCTACCAGTACTCCAAGCGGGGAAACCCTGGGGCTGTGCAGAGCGGAGCTTGGTATGGGACAGGGAGCAGAGTGAGGCATCTGAATGCCCCGAGCTCCCCCAGGATGTTAGCACCTGAGGGAGAGGGTGTGGGGTGCTGACTGTTCTAGAAGGTGGCCAGGGAGCAGCTGGGGCTTTCTGAGGGAAGTGTGTGGGGAAAGTGCTGGACTCTGCAGGAGGCCTAGCGATTTGGGAATTGGGGTGACTTCCTGTAGGTCCCTGAGGCCTCACAGCTCTCCACCTCTGCTACACCTAGGAGCCGCTCCCGTTCAGGTGACCGCTATAAGCGGGGTGCCCGGGGCCCCAGGCACCATAGCAGCAGTCATAGCCGCAGCAGCTGGTCCCTCAGCCCTTCCCGAAGCCGCAGTGTGACCCGGAGCGGAAGCCGCAGCCAGAGCCGGAGCCGAAGCCGCAGCCAGAGCCACAGCCAGAGCCAGAGTCACTCACCATCGCCCCCAAGGGAGAAGCTGACCAGGCCGGCAGCGTCCCCTGCTGTGGGCGAGAAGCTGAAAAAGTGAGTTAGGAGCCTGGCTGGTTCTGAGGGAGCCCTGATGAAATTCATTTTGAAGGGACTGTGACAGTACCCTGGCTATTGTGAGAGGTGTGTGCACTGCAGTGTAGGGTGAGTGCTGTTGTGGCCTTGCCTTGAGTAGGCTGTCAGAGAGGGATATGGCCCTGTCTGGGCTCTGGGGGTCAGGGACATATCCTGAGGAATCTGGAGCCCATGGCCGATGCCAGTGCCTATGGTAACGGTGGCATTGCCATTTTCTCTCAACCCAGGACCGAGCCTGCCGCTGGTAAAGAGACAGGAGCTGCCAAAGTCAGTAAGAATTTGGAACTCGCCCGTCTAACTCCCGTCAGCAGCAGTGTCCAGAGCTGGGCCCGGTGGGCCTGCAGGGGGCCCAGGGGGAGGGGAGAGCCAGCCCAGAGACTGGGGAAGGGCTACCCAGGCAAACTAAGTCCCATCCCTGCCTCCCATGGGACTCCAGCTGGCCCCCAAGTCCCAGACTCTTGACTGAGGTGGGCTGGGCGAGCTCTGGGCACCCACGCCTATCCCACCCCTTCTCCCCCAGCCCAAGCTGACCCCACAGGAGAGGCTGAAGCTTCGGATGCAGAAGGCTCTGAACCGCCAGTGTAAGTCCTGCCTCCAATCCAGCCAATGCCGTGGGGAGAGTGGGCTGACCTCTCTTGAGCCTGCCTGAGCAGGTCAGGTTGGCATGGGACTGAGCACAGCCCTCAACCTCACACTCTCCCTCCACAGTCAAGGCGGATAAGAAGGCAGCTCAGGAGAAGATGATCCAGCAGGAGCATGAGCGGCAGGTCGGGCTGTGCTCCTCGGATGGGCAGGGCACACAGGTGGAGTGGGGGGCTGGACCACCTCTCACAGCTGTTTCTGCTGCAGGAGCGAGAGGATGAACTGCGAGCCATGGCCCGAAAGATCCGAATGAAGTAAGGCCCCAACCTGTGGTCCACCCAGCAGCCTCCTTTTGGAGTCCTCTGGCTCCTTTCACTGGTCCTGAAATCCATTGCCATTGCTGTCCCCTTCCCCCTGGTGGCCTGTTCACCTTCTGACCTCATGTCTGAGCAGCATCCTAAAACGCCCTGACCTCCCTATGCCTGGCAGCTGTGTCCTTGGCGACTGACGCCTCACAGTGCTGAAGTGAGGCTGCCTGTGGCAGGTCTCAGCCCAGGAGCTTTTCCCCCTTCTCCCCCTTCTCTCCCTTCCACCACTCTGTGTTAGGCAGAGTTAGAGCCTGGGCCTAGGGGTTTAGCTTCAGGTATCCTAGTCTCTGATCAGGTGGCTCTGGGGTGGGGACTCATCCCCTCAGTGCCCACCAAATTAGGCAGCTAGGAGTACTACTGGAAGACCTCAGTTGGCCCAGGGCTCTTTGGCAGAGCCTGGGCTGTTGCATTGTGTATTGGCAAAGAGGGGAGCTAGTCAGGGCTGGGCCTGTTCTGTCAGTTCTTTCTGCTGTAGTGGAGGAACAAACATTTTGCTTTTTTGAGCTCAGTTGTTTTCCTCTGTGGAACAGTGGTGAGGATGGCTCCTATCTCTGTGGTAAGCCATGACAGCCAAATGTGCTGTGGGAGGGCCAGCTCCTGCTTTGTCATTTCTTTTTTGGGGGCGGGGGTTTGGTGTTTTGAGACAGGGTTTCTCTGTGTAGCCCTGGCTGTCCTGGAACTCACTCTGTAGACCAGGCTGGCCTCAAACTCAGAAATCCTCCTGCCTCTGCCTCCCGAGTGCTGGGATTAAAGGCGTGCACCACCACGCCTGGCGTCATTTCTTTACAATATATAATTTGCCCTTTTGTTTTTCTTTTTTGAGATAAGTGTCTGAGTGTAGATCTGGGTAGCCTGTAACTCACTCTGTGGCCCAGATTACCTTTGAATTCATAGCAGTCCTGCTTCATCTCCCCAAGAGCTGTGATTACAGGCATGGAAGACCTATCTGTCTTGGTGTGAGGAGGAGGAGGGGGAGGGGGAGGGAGGGGAAGGGGTGGGGGAGGCAGGACGGTGGTGGCGCACGCCTTTAATCCCAGCAGAGGCAGGTGGATTTCTGAGTTCGAGGCCAGCCTGGTCTACAAAGTGAGTTCCAGGACAGCCAGGGCTGCACAGAGAAACCCTGTCTCGAAAAACCAAGGGGGGGGGGAGAACGAGCCAGCCAGCTAGAATGAGAGGGAGCATGAGCAGCCAGTGCACATGTGTGTGCGGGGAGGCCAGGGGATAACTTGTAGATACCAGGACTTTCCTTCCAGTGTAGGACCTGAGGGTGGAACTTGGGTTGTCATATTTGCAACACGGTGCTTATATTATTGTGTTGTGGCTCGTTCATTATTGAGTGTCAAACATGGCTGTGGTAGAGGAAGAGGACAGGCATAGTGTTCAATGCCTGTACAGTTCCACGGGAGGATCAAGAGTTCAAGACCAATCCTAGCTACATCAACAACCTTCTCAAAGACAGAACCCTGGAAGAGTCTCCAGGGGCTAACCCTGGCTTCGGTTTGTTGGTCAGGTTGGCTTCTGGCACTGTCTGTCTGCATCCTCCCTGTGTGAGCCTCAATTCTTTGGCTCTGCTGTTCTCTGGATATGATCCTGGTCCTTCTCACAGGCCCCCTGGGAGAACAGGGGGCAGACAAGGCTGCCAGGGTTCCCAGTCCTGGCTGTGGGGAGACAATTGGCCAGTCCTCTAAATATGCTAGGTCTGGTGTTCCTGGTCCAGGTAGTGGGGCTGTACAGCCCAGCAGGTGCTCACCCCTCCCTGTTGGTTGCCTCCCCTCTCCCCGTGCAGGGAGCGAGAGCGGAGAGAGAAGGAGAGAGAAGAATGGGAACGCCAATATAGCCGCCAGAGCCGCTCGCCCTCCCCACGCTACAGTGAGTGCTTCTCCACCCTTCCTGTAGTACCAGGGTCAGGAGACCATTAGAAAGCAGCTGGGTATTGTGGGGAGCTTACCTCAGTGGTCCCAGCACTCAGGTAGAGAGAGGCCAGCCTGGATTACATGGAGAAATCCTGATTCAAATAAAAAGTTTAATTGTAACCTGAAAATAGGGCAACTTGGGTAGACGGATCATCAGCAGACTCGGGGGCTGGTCTTGACTACAAAACAAGACCCCTTCCCCTCTCCCCCAAACCCCAGCAAGAGGCCAGCATTGTAGAGTCTGAGGTAGGAGGGTAGCTTAATTTGGTGTTTGGGAGCAGCCTAGATTACACAGATAGACTCCCATCTTATTTTTAAAAGTCCTAGACAGGCCAGGCGTGGTGGCGCACGCCTTTAATCCCAGCACTCAGGAGGCAAAGGCAGGTGGATTTCCGAGTTCGAGGTCAGCCTGATCTAAAGAGTGATTTCCAAGACAGCCAGGGCTATACAGAGAAACCCTGTCTCAAAAAAACAAAAAAACAACAAAAAACAAAAAAAAAGTCCTAGACATCCAGGTGTTGTGGTACATCCCCTAGGAAGGCAGAGACAGGAGGACCTCAGAGTTTGAGGCCAGTCTTGTCTACATAGCCAGTTTCAGGTTTGCCAGGGCTACATAGTTAAGACCCTGGTCTCAAAACAAAAAACACTAAGACACTGTTTGAAGCACACACTGTGCATGCATCCATCTCTTTAGTGCTAAGAATGTAGGGGGAGGGGCTTGATCCTGGCACTGAGATGGCCCATCAGAGGCTGGCATCACACTATCCTTCTTTTCTTTTCAGGTCGAGAGTACAGTTCCTCCCGAAGGTGAGGATGCTGGCCCAACCACCATGGGTGACCCTGCAAGTTTTCTAGAAGCCCCACATGTCCCTCCCTTTGGCACCCCTTCCTTCACTTGGTGGGGTTGTACTTGTTCCCTAGGGAAGGCACACCTCCCTCTGCACTCCAGTCTCCAGGCATGTTGGTGCCTGTGTGCATGTGAGGGAGACTCCCAGTATCCCACCCTCATAGCCTTCCATTTCTTTGCAGGCGCTCAAGGTCCAGGTCCCGAAGCCCCCATTACAGACATTAGGCAGAAAACGGAGTTGGGGCTGTTATGCTGCTGGGTTTCTGTAGTGAAATAAAAGCTAACATTATTTAATGGACTTCACCACATGCTGTCCCCTTATTTAGAACTTCCAGGCGAGACGCAGCTGGAGACCGCTGCAGGTGCTGTAGCCTGCAGGGTGTGGTGAGGCCTGCAGGGGCAGGAGGAAGGGGCCAATCCAGTCAAGGGCCCAGACTGTGGCATGTGTGGACAGGGCCAGTGGATGACGGGCTAGGACTGGACTGCGCCCAGGAGCCTCTGGTGACAGGTCCAGGCCTCTCCCTGCCCCTGGCCTCACCCACACCAAGAACCGGGAGCACGGCTTTCTGTGCCAGTCCTCCAGTGCCCAGGGCACTCAACCCCCCACTCCAAACCGGTCTGTCCAGCTGGCCACACTATAGTGGGGGAACCTCCCACCTCAGACACCCCAAGAAAGTCCAGGCATAAGAATAAAAAGGAGATGGTTTATTCACACAGAGAAAAGACTAAAGTGCCTGCCCATTTCCACTTGCTTTAGTGACACCTGTACAGAGAATATGGCTCAGGCCATCTCTGGGTGCTTCTGCCGCAGGTGCTTGTCCAGTGTGGCCTGCAAGCCAAAGGGCACAAGGCAGTGCGGGCACTTGACAGTTTTACCAGTCCCCAGACCATGGGTGCGACGGTGGCGGTTGAGCTTGCTACTCTGGGCACAAGCATAGGGACACTGGTCACAGGTATAGGGCCGCTCACCAGTGTGTGAACGTCGGTGCACGGTCAGGTTGCTGCTGTTGGTGAAGGACTTCCCGCAGAACTCACACTTGCCCCCAGGCCCATGACTCTTCCTAGGTGCTGTCTTCTCGATCTTTACAGGGTCAGTCCTCTCTACTTTGGCAGGGGCTCCCCAGCCAACAAAACCTGGACCCCCTTGAGCTCCGCTGCCAGGGGCCCCAGGTTCCTGGACTCCTGCTGTGGCTGCAGCTCCAGCCTTCTCCACAGTCTGGCTTGGGAGTGTGCTGGCTGGAGCAGCTGCGTAGGCAGCTGGTTCAGGAGGGGCTGCTGGGGAGACTCCCCTGCTACTGGCAGAAGTGGAGGGGCTCCCGGGTGCCAGCTGCCGATGGGTCTTCTTGTGTCTGTTGAGCTTGCTGCTCTGAGCGCAGGCATAGGAACACTGGTCACAGGAGTAGGGTCGCTCACCAGTGTGGGAACGCATGTGGACCTTGAGGTTGCTGAAAGAGCTGAGGGTCTTCTTGCACACATCACAGGTGGGGCTCCGCCGGGCAGCACTGCTCACTGGAGGGGGCTTGCTTTCAACTGGCGCCACCACTGCCACTGCTGACATGGCTGCTGCCACCTCAGCCAGGCCCAGCAGCGGAGCCTCTGGGGTATCTAGGTGTTGTGTCTGGTAGATGCATAGCCCATGGTCCCACTGGGCGTGGCACAGCAACTTCCAAGGACTAGTGTACTGTCTGCCACACTGGAGGCAGCTCAGAGCCTTCAGCTCTTTGGATTCTGGAAGGGGAAGAAAGGACCGGGAATCACTGCTAGGCCAACAGTACCACCCCAATGGGACTCTGCATGACAGATGCTGCCCTCAGGGAACCTCCTGAAGTGTAAACAGGTTTTGCTGTTCGTGGGGGGGAGGGGGGGAGCACTAAGGCATTGGGGAAGCAGATCTTAGTATGAAAGCTCAGAGCTGGGGCCTGGCACAGAAACACCACTTACTGGGGAAGATAGGCTGGTGTCTGGATTCCAAATTTGATGTTTTTCTAGACTCATGGTGTCTAGAAGTGTCTATAGGACACACTTCCCAGACCTACTTGACTTTAGATAGCCCAACCCCAGACAGTCCTGGATGAGGTAGCCTTTATGATAATAGGCCAAAGCCAAGCAGAGGCTTGTCAAACTGTAGTGAAATAAAAGCTAACATTATTTAATGGACTTCACCACATTGCTGTCCCCTTCCCCTAATTTAGAACTTCCAGGTGAGATGCAGCTGTGTAATCTTGGACTAGATCTATCCTCTCTGCCTGTTTCTCAGTTGCTAGAGTATGAGAATCTGAGGGGCCCCTTCCAGGGTTGTGACCTCAAATAGGAGACAGCTGAGAGCTTTGGTCCCTATAAGCCCTCAAATTCCAGCTGCCTCAGATATCAAAATACACAAAGCTAAACCAGAGGTGGTGGCACACGCCTTTAATCCCAGCACTCGGGTGGCAGAGACAGGCAGATCTTTGTGACTTGGAGGCCAGCTTGGTCTACATAGAGTTCTAGGCCACTCAGGGCCCTATAGAAACCCAGTCTCAAGAAACAAAGTACCCACAGCTATCCAGGCCTATAATAACAGTAATACCAGCTGCCTAGGCTAGTATGAGACCCCGCCTAAAATGTTAAACTTAGCAGTGACCCACATCAAGTGCCCCTATTGCTATTCAGGTGAACCCATCTTAGCCCCTCCCTTAACCAAAGCTGATTGGATTACAGACCCTCCCTGGCCCAGGCCCAAATAAAATTACATTTCCCAAGTTCCACCTGGGCACCACACTGGGAGCTGGAAATTCAAGTTCGGATCAAATTTTAAAATCTCACAGCCAACAAGAGCTCACTCGATGGACCAACCATCACGCAGTTTTAATTCCTCTCCATATAGGACAGTATGCAGCACCCAGACCAGGGGCTTCCCAGGGGCTGGGAGATCCGGAAGGGGAACAAGCCTGATGCCCCTTCCTTGGTTCTGAACTGTCTGAACCTCAATAAGAAGGATCAAAACACAATAGGTGCAGTACCCTCCATTCGGCTCCCCAGGCCACTGTCCCATCCTCCACCAGGTCCCTACTGCCAACCCCGGTCCAGCCACCTGGTCAGTTATTTCTGTCCACGGGAAAGGAGAAGTGAAACTAAATTAGGGGTGTATGGCAAAACCCCGGGCCAGTCTTCTGGGGCTGGCCACACCTTGTGGGTGGCCTTCCTCTCGCTGCCCAGCCCCCGCCCCATCTCTAGTCCCTGCCCTAGGACAGGCAAGACCAAGCCACGCCTAGGTTCTACCCTAAGGGGATCAAGGAGAAAAGGGAAGTAATGATTGGTGCCCCATCTGTCCACCTTAGCTCCTCCGCAGGGCAGGAAGCCCAACCCTGGATCAGGAGTGAACTGCACCCTGAATTACTTACCTGAGATGGGGTCGGAGACTTGGAGAAGCTGACAGCCTTGTTTTTTGTGATCCATGAAAGCGATGATGGCCCCTAATGGAAAGATCTTCCCGCAACGGCCGCAGGTCAACAGATCTGGGTGCTTGTCGGTCCATGGCTGGCGGTCTGCAGGGAGGAAGCGGGTGGTGAATGGTGGGGTGGAGCCCGGCTCCGGGTGAGGGCTCCAAGCTGGAGAGGGGGAAACCCGGAGATCAGAGGGGAGGGCTGGGGAGGCCAGGCTGGTCCCGGGGCCATCCCCAGGGGAGAAGCACCGAAGGTCCCGATACTAGCAGGGGCGAGGGCTAGGGACTCACCGGAAGACTTAGAACTCAGAGGCATCCGCGGGGCACACGTGCTGGGCGCGCCGAGTGGGCGCGAGGCAGTTTGGAGTTGACGCTTCACATCCGATATGGGCATGTCCCTCGCGATCCAGGGCCCCTGCGCCAGGGACCTCAAGTCGAGGTCCGGCTTTACATCCATGACAAGATCGGGCATCTCAATGTCGGTGTCGGTATCGGGATCTACGCGGCGAGGCACGCGGCCGGCCTTGCGGCGGGACATGGGGAGAGGGCGCAGATCCAGGTAATCCGCGCGGTGGCCAGGCGCTCAGGTGAGTGAGTGGCTCTGGGCGACCCGCGCCGAACTTTTTACACGTGCTGGTCCTACCTTGTCTCCGCCCACTGGGGCGGGGTCTTTACGGGGCCAGTCTCGGAGGTCAAACTCGACCTTCCCCGCCCAGCCCGCTGCCCAGGGACCTGTATGCAAATTGTGCCCTCCTCCACAGGCCTTGATTTCACCCGGGAGGGTGCAAAAAAGCTCTTCTCAATATCCCTCTCCTCGCCCCCACCCCACCCCCCGGCCCTGGTGATACCTTAGCATCGGGATCCCGCGCCTCACGCCCCAAGCGAGAAGTGGTGGACATCTCACTGAGGGGACGTATACTAAGAAAATTTCACTTTAAACCATTTTCTTTCTTTTTTGTCTTTTAAGCCCGAACTAGCTATGTAACGGATGATGGCTTTGAACTTTCTGATCTTCCACCTCTCCTGCGGTGGTTTTACAGGGTGCATCACTACACCTGCATTATGTGGCACTGGGCATGGGACTCAGAACCTCTTGCACTCTAAGCAAGCACTCTCCACCGACTGGTCTACATCCCAAACCAACCCATTTCTCCAGTATCTAGCACGCCATAACCCTTAAAATGTGGGTATGGAGGGCGGCAGTAAGAGGGAGTGGTCACTACATAAAATGTCCATAAAGTGCACGCCGTTAATCCCAGTTCTCAGGAGGCAGAGGCAGGCGGCTTTTCTCTGAATTTGAGGTCAGCCTGGTCTACAGAGTGAGTTCCAGGACTATACAGAGAAACCCTGTCTTGGAAAAGCCCCCCCAAAACAAACAACCCCCCCAAAAAAACCAAAACCAAACAAAAAAAATTTTTAAAGCCTTTTTTTTTGGGGAGGGGGGCGAGGTGGTGGTAGTACACACTGTAATCCCAGTACTCCATGTTGGAATCAGAGGCAGGAGGATTACCCAAGAGTTCCTGAGATCAGCCTGGTCTATATAATGAGTCCCAGGACAACCAGGATATTATCTGGGGAGATCTTGTCTCAATAAGTAAATAAATATGAAGACCTGAGGTTTTTGAGGGAACGGAGAAAAGCCAGGAAGGAGCCTATGCATCCTGAAATTACAAGACAGGGACTTGGGGTAGGGTCACATCCAGAGGGTCCTTTGGCTACTTGAGGTTAGTTGGTTTTACTGGTACCAGGGGCCTGGGAAGGTTTGAAGCATAACAGAAGTATTGTCTTCCTAATCCTAGGCTATGAGTTGAAACCAAAGGGCCAGCTGTCCTCTCTGCCCCCCCCCCAACTTCCTCAGATATGAATTCTCTCGGGTACACAGTTTGAAGTGGCATTGTCACCCTGCCCCACCCTCAATCCTTTCTGAGTTCTCTTTTCTTCCTGGCACCCACCACATCACAGTAGGAGTGTTTGCTGAATGTCCTCCCCCACCCACCCACCCCAAGCTCTGGTACATTTAGGGCCCTTGTGTGTCCGGCCCCAGGTGTCTTCAGGCAGCCCAGTGAATTCCAAGGCCAGCTCTGAAGTTCCTCATATTGTTATTCAGGCACAGACTCAATTGTCCTCCGGAGGGCCCAGGGCCTCCCTGGCCAGCATATCTAAAGTAGCCACACCCTGCTGAAGGCCTTGCAAATTACTCCCTATGACCTCCATATGTTCCCAATTCCCTCGAAACCTTGAGAGCCTTAGTAGAGGCTGGACCCAGAGCACCTTTGTTTTTAAGACAGAGTTTCTCTGGATAACCCTGGCTGTCCTGGAACTTGTTCTGTGGAACAGGCTGGCCTTAAAGTAAAGAGATCTGCCTGCCTCTGCCTCTGCTGGAATTAAAGACATGTGCCCCAAGCCTGATCCAAAGGTGGTTTTTAAAATGTACTTTTTAAAATCAGTAAACCAATTCACTTATTAATCTACTTAAATTTTTTTTGCATTTATTTAGTGTGTGTGTTCGCATATGCTACAGCATACAAGTAGAGGTCAGAGGACAATAATCGGGAGGAATGTCTCTCCTTCTTCCATGTGGGTCTAGGGAACTGAACTTATGTCCTTAGGTTTAGCAGAAAGCTCCTTAACCCACTGAGCCCACCAGTCCCTCCTCCTTTCTTTCATTTTTTCCCTTTTCCTCTCTCTCTCTCCTCTCTCTCCCCCTCTCTGTCCTGGGACCATGTAGACCACCCACACTGGCATGGAACTCATGAGTTCCATCTGCCTCTGCCTCCCAAGTGCTGGGATTAAAGGTGTACACCATCTTGCCTGGTATTTTTCTTCCCTTCCTTCCCTCATTTCTGTCTCCTAGGCTGGCTCCAGTGGTCCTCCCTCTGCACATAGTTGGTTTAATCACTGAATTTTAAGCCTTTCTTATCTTACTATCATTATACCCATTGCCCTTCTTGTGTCCTCTTTTGGGGATGTGGAGGACCAGAACATAGAGCCTTGCACATCTGAGCCAAGTGTTCTATTACTGAGCTATATGTCCAGCCCCATCCTTTATCCATTGTCTTTGGCAACAGGGCTATACCTTGTAGCACAGGCTAGCCTTATAGCATAGGCTAGCCTTCGATCTGAGAGCCTCTTGCTCCAGCTTCACCAAGTATTAGGTATAATTTTAGCCATTTTACTTGTGCATTTTGTTATGCTAGGCAAGCTAAACTGAGTCATGTCCCCAGCCCCTCTAAAGGATCTTGGCTTATTTATTTGCTAACATGTAGGTTATTTTGTTCCCTCAACTTGAAAAGAGAATGTAGGGTTTTTTTTTAAGATTTATTAATTATTATTATAATATGTAGCTGTCTTCAGATGCTGCCAGAAGAGGACACCTGTAGGTTTTAAGAGAGTATCCCATTCTGGGACAGAGCCCCATACTCTTTCAGTGAGATAGGACTAAGTCTGGTTAGACCACTTGGCCTTTTTGGTAGCCAAGACAGGCAGGCACCAGGACCCATACTTTCATGATTCAATCAACACCTATTCTGAAGCAGGACACTCTTTTCCACGGATATTTGCAGAGCACCTGTGTGCCAGGCAGTAAGGGGAAGCTGCATTCTTCTTTCTGCCTAAGTGAACTCTGTGGGAATGCAATCCATTTTTTGTACCCGGGCTGAGATCACATGCCCCTATGCAGGGCCTCAGTTTTTCCCTTTTTTTTTTTTTTTTTTTTTGGTGGGGGGTGTTCGAGACAGGGTTTCTCTGCGTAGCCCTGGCTGCCCTGGAACTCACTTGGTAGATTAGGCTGGCCTCGAACTCAGAAATCCGCCTGCCTCTGCCTCCCGAGTGCTGGGATTAAAGGCGTGCGCCACCACGCCCGGCTTAGTTTTTCCATTTTTAAACAAAGGTTGCAAAGTGGGCTGGGTACATCCCAGCGGCAGCATTCCGTAAGCCCCTTTCCTGGTACCTAGAGGCGGAGACGGGGAGGGGTGGAATACAGGTGTGCCTCCAAAGCGGCTAATAGGAAACCTCTTATGCTTTTTCTGCTTCTTTTTTCCCCTCCTCCTCCTTCTGCGTCCCTCCCTCGTCCCCCACCCCTTTCTCTCTCTTATTCTATCTCTAATTGATCCCGATCTTCCTGCCTCCGGCTGCCAAGATCTGAGATTACAGGTGTGAGCCACTACTCTTTCTTCTTTCCTTCCCCCACTCCGCCCTGCCCCGCTCCCATGCCCCTTTTCACAGGTTGTCAGGCCTCGCTTGAACTTTGACTATTCTCTTGTCTCACCTCCCGAGGGCGCCGGGGATTCCAAGCCTGGGAGCCACCATGCCCAACTTTCTGAACCTCTGTCTCGTGCTCCCCAAAGTGGGCATCTTAAATGTCCCTAACCCACAGGATGGCAGAGACCAGCCCTGGTCGCGTGCCCTGGAGAGGCCGATGAACATGTGGGGAAAGTGGAGGCGCGGGGCGGGGGCGGAACTCAGGAGCTCCGGACTCTGTGCCCATCCGGACCTCTGCTGAGGTTGCGCGGGCGGAAACTAGGCAGTCGGGGCTCGGCGCCTGCCCGGCCCTGGGCGGCGGCGGTGGCGGCGGCGCGGGTGTAGGAGCAGCGCCTGCAGGGACAGGCCTTGGTGAGTTCTCCGTGGTCGTGGGACATCTTCCCCGTCAGCCGCTCCGGGTGGCATTGGAGCTTTGGGGAAGGGACGGCCTGGAGAGAGACTGTACTCTGACGCAGGGAGGGGCGGGCGGGGTGGGAGGTGGCTGCCCCGGAGCGGATGGACATTCTTAGAATTTGAAAAGCAGGACGCTAGGAGGCCAGGAGGAATTAAAAGGAAACTGACCCGCCCGCCCACGGGTGCCGCGGAGGGAACAGATCCTGCCCTCGGGCTGCTTACGCTCAGGTGTGGCCCCATTTAGCGAATTTGCATAGGAGGTGGGAGGACTGCGGACTGTTACTTTACAATGCGAATGGAGAAATTGGCCCTATCTGCTAGCCTGGAAGCCCAGCAAGTTTCGCATCCTGGTAACTCAAGGTAGACCTAATGGTCTCCAAACTGACCCATTCCTCTTTAACTTTCTTCTTGTTGTCTGGGTTTTGTTTTGTTTTGTTTTCCCCTGAGATTATCAGGCAGAACAGTAGCCCCAGGCTGGCCTTGAACTGGCCCTGGGTAACTTTGAACTTTACATCCCGCCTTCACCTTCCAAGGGCCGAGATTAGAGGCCTGTACGAACTGCTACCAGCAGTTTATGTTAAACTGGTGAAGGATGTCCATTTCCTACTTTCGGTACAAGCACTCTACCGATTGAGCTACATCTCCAGCCTCTCCCACCCCTATAAACCCCACACCTCTCCCTATGTAGTTCAGGCTGCTGTAGAACTCTCTCTGTAGCTAAGACTGAAAGGAAAAGTACCTGCCCAGAACCTCCAGGACAAGTGCTCAGCACAAAGGAGATTCATTTGCCCCAGAAGGACAGAGAACAGGGAATTAGAGACAAAGACAGGAAATAGAGAATGAGGGAGATGGGGAAGGGAACAAGGGAGAAGGAGGAGGAGTATCCCAGAGGAACAAAGGACTGCCAATGGATAAAGAGGAGACAGACTTGACCCATAGAAAAATGGCAATTTATAAAGACACAAGGAGAAACCCTGTGTTAGGGTGAGGTGTTTAATTTTAAATAAGTGTGTTAATTAGGTGGGCCAAAGGGGGCTTTTGGTTGCTGGACTTCAATACTGTGATAATTCTACCTTGGTATTCAGCCTCAGGAGGAAGTATCCAAATAAGGGAGTAGACCTTGGTGGCTAGCTTTAGGAATGTAATCAAACACTTTTTCTCAAGGCGGAGGGAATAGGGCGCAAGGCCTGCCAGAGCCACTTTCACCACACCAGAACTGGCTAGCTTCCCTTCAAAGTCTGGCCTGCAGTCTCCATTTCCCCATGCCTCACTCCACTCTCCCTGAGGCACCAACGGTTGCCCTGTGACCAAAAGTATCCTTACCTGCTTCAGGCTAACAGACTGCTTAGCCAGGTATTGGGATGTATGGGTTTAGACTGTAATCTCTGGGTCAGAAACTGAGGTCAGGATGACCGGGAAGAGGGTAATTTTAGCTGTCCTTGCCATCTAGGACACTAGGACATATTCTTCCTGACTTTTCTCAAATCCTTGTTGTTGTTTTTTCAGCAGGGTTTCTCTGTATGTAGCCTTGGCTGTCCTAGAACTCACT
Organism: Mus musculus; assembly: GCF_000001635.26. NCBI lineage: Eukaryota > Metazoa > Chordata > Mammalia > Rodentia > Muridae > Mus > Mus musculus. The sequence continues at coordinate 19,571,717 of NC_000073.6, read as the reverse complement.
CTGTAGACTAGGCTGGCTTTAAACGCAAGAGACCCCACCTGTCTCTGTCTCCCAAGCACTGGGCTTAAGGGCATGCATCACCAAACCCAGCATATATCAGTTTTTGTTTTCTTAAATCTTCCCATCTTGTCTCCAGACAGTCCAGGGCCCAATTGTGTTAGCAGGAAAGACCAGGAGAAAACACCTGCTCCAATGCTCACAGTTAGCTGCCTTTTTCTGACACCTGCCAGCCTGGACCCAGCAAAGTGAGATCTAGCCTCAGGTCCATTCCAGCAAATGGGGCTTCTAGGTATGATTAAATCTTCTTTAATTAGAGCCTCATGGCTCAGGCTAGCCTAAAATGTGAAACTCTTGAGCCTCAGCCGACCAGGGTTCTAGGTGTGAACTGCCACACCCCATTCTATATATATATTTTTTTTTCTCTATTGGAGCAAACAAGGCTCCTCACTGGTCCATGTGATTCTGTTTGGGGATCTAAGGAGGTTTTCTGACTACTGGCTTTGTTCCCATCTGCCCTTCCTTAAGTAATAGCCCTTGCTATTAGGATCCTTTTCCTTCCTTCCTTCCTTCCTTCCTTTCTTTCTTTCTTTCTTTCTTTCTTATTTATTTATTTATTTATTTTATTATGTATAATACAGCATGTATACCTGCAGGCCAGAAGAGGGCATCAGATCCCATTACAGATGGTTGTGAGCCACCATGTGGTTGCTGGGAATTGAACTCAGGGACCTCTGGAGCAGTCAGTGCTCTTAACCTCTGAGCCATATCTCCAGCTTAAAATGCTTTTCTTAAAATGCTCAAGTATTAACCTGAGTTGGAAGGCAGACTTGGGGCATGTGGCCCCTGACTGAGTTGGAGTGACAGTGGGCAGATAAATTTATTATTATTTTCGAGACAGGGTTTCTCTGTATAGCCCTGGCTGTCCTGGAACTCAGTCTGTAGACCAGGCTGGCCTCGAACTCACAGGGATATGCCTGCCTCTGCCTCCCCAATGCTGAGGTTAAAGGTGTGTGTGCCACCATTGCCAGTGGAGGATCAAACATTTTAGGCCACCTGGTGTCACGTGAGACACTGTCTCATAAATAAGTAAATAAATAAATAAGGCTTCAGGATGTAGAGTGCTTGCCTAGAATCTACCTGTGAGGGGCTAAGGGTGTGGTCCTAGCTGCTAGCAGCTCTAAGATTGTCTTTTCACTACACTCACACACACACACACACACACACACACACACACAGCCTTTAGTCCCCATAGGCTTAGGCTTCCCCATCTGTTGCAGGGCCTTGGAGCCTGCCTTGAAGACTTCTTATTCGACCTGTACAGCTTGTTGAGTGCTCTGCATGCCCCACACAGCACTAATCCTCTCACAGGGGCCAGCATATGCAGGGGATGCAGGGACCTCTGACTCCCGGTCCCTCCCTCATTCCCACAAGTCTATGCTCTGGACAGCAAGCACGGGGTTCCTGGGGATGGATAGCTCATGAGCAGTGTGTGGGCACCAACATCTCTCAGAGTGGAGACAACTCAAGTCCTGGGTGATGAGGCTCCATGTTAGCTGATCAGCCTCCTCACTCTAACCTATTGCCATGCCTGGAAGTCTACCCAGACAGGCCTCAAGCTCCAGTCTTCATGCCTAAACCTCCCTGTAGGTGTGTTCTCTGCCATGGCTCAGTTTATTTCATCCAGGACTGCACTGTGGTGTGACTGACCTGGAACTGTTCCCAAGCCCTTCTGGAAACCACTGTCCTATGTTACTGCTCCCTCTTCCAAGACTTCGACTCTCCTCTCGCCTCTTTCTCTCCAGACCTGTCTGGATAACTGCTCCTGTATTCCCTAGGGGCTGTAATGTCAAGGTCGTCCAGCAGGTCTGCTGTGCAGGTGCCTGTGTTTGGGATGGCAGAGCAAGGATAAAGACAAAGCTAGATGAGGTGGAACTTCCATGGAATTTCAGAGCTTTCTTGGAATTCCAGCATTCCACTGAGGTAGGAGGATCACCAGGGAGAAGCCAGCCTAGGCTTCAAGTCAATGTGCTAGAATCATGTATACCTCAAATCACATTCTTACCTGGGCTGGTCCTCCTCATCTCCCCTCCCCCAGCCGTTTGTTGTGTAGTCCTGGCTGCTCTGCAGGCCAGGCAGGCCTGGGCCTCGAATTTTAGTTACATTTATTTATTTGTGCGGTATGAAGGAAGATAGCTTTCAGGAGTTGGTTCTGTCCTTCCCCATAGGGTCTCAACTACCTAACTCAGCGGCCAGCACTCTTTCCCTCTGAGTCATCTCCTTCCCCTCATGTAGCTCAGGCTGGCCTCAAGCTGTCTATGTGGCCAAGAATGACCTTGAACTTTCTGATCCTCCTGCCTGTGCTCACAGGTGTGTACCGTCACACCCAGTTTTATGAAGTGCTGGTGTTCAAACCCAGGGCCTCCTACATGCTAGGAGAGCATCTACCAGATGTAGGTGAGCTGCATTCCAATCCCATTGCTGAACCTTCACTTTTCTTTTGCAACATTTCAAATGTGAATGGATGTTTTGCATTCATGTGTACCATGTGAGTGCCTGGCGCCCAAGGAGTCCAGAAGAGGGCATTGGATCCCCTGAAGCTAGAATTACATGTAGTAATTACATGTAGATGGTTGTGAGCCATCTTGTAGGTCGTGGAAATCAAACCTGCTTTCCCAAGTGCCCTTAATAGCTGAGCCATATCTCTACCCTCTCACTGCTGACCATGCACACAGACCCAGCATTAAGCCTAAGGGGCAAGTCCCAGGCCAGCCCTGTCTACAGCAGAGGTACTGGTGTCTGCACAGTGGTGAAAGCCTGCATTTCCTGAGGGAAGCTTGTTTTCCCTGGGCTGGGGGAGCATCCCATCAGGAGCACACACTGCTATAAAGGACAGACAGGATAAGGTGTTGGTGCAGGTCCACAGCCTGAAGCAGAAGGATCGCCTGAACCCAGGAGTTCCAGCCCAGCCCCCAGCCAAGCAATGTGACAAGACCTCATGGGGGTGTGGGCTTTGACAGTATAGAATTCCCTCCGCATTGTTTCTTTGTTTTTGTTTTTTTTTTTTTTCAAGACAGGAACTCACTCTATAGACCAGGGTGACCTCACACTCTAGATGCCTGTCTCTGCATCTAGAAAACTAGGATTAAAATCATGTAGTACTATATCCGGCTGTGGTCAAGTGCTGGCCGGGCACGTATGAAATCTTGGATTTGATTTCCAGGACCATATAAACAGCCTGGTATCCCAGTACTGGGGAGGTAGCAGAAGGAGGGTCAGAAATTCAAGACTAGCCTGAGCTATACAGTGAGCTTAAGGTCAGAGTGGGCTATCCGAGACCCCTTCTCAAAAATAGTGGTTTGAAAATGGGAACAGAGCTGGGCGTGGTGGCACACGCCTTTAACCCCAGCACTTGGGAGGCAGAGGCAGGCAGATTTCTGGGTTTGAGGCCAGCCTGGTCTACAAAGTGAGTTCCAGGACAGCCAGGGCTACACAGAGAAACCATGTCTCAAAAAAAGAAAAAAAGAAAGAAAGAAAGACAGAAAGAAAATGGGAACAGAAATGATAATGAATCAGTGAAGTGAGGGAGAAAGTGAGCTTGGCGTCCCCCATGTCTCCAGGGAAGGGCAGTGAGTGCAAAGGTCCTGTGGCAGGGCTGTATTTGCTCTACCTCAGGAATACTAGCTACTCTAAAGGTAGAAAGGGGAGGGGAGATGAGGCCAGAGGGTGACAAGGTCATATAACTACCACTGTGAGGACTCCATTTGAGGGAAGACCCCAGGGAACGGTCCTAAACAGAGGTCACTCTGGGATTTAGTTGTGTTTATGATTTTTTTTTTTTTTTTTTTTTTTTGAGACAGGGTTTCTCTGGATAGCCTTGGCTGTCCTGGAACTCACTCTGTAGACCAGGCTGGCCTTGAACTCAAAAATACGCCTGCCTCTGCCTCCCAAGTGCTGCGATTAAAGGTGTGTGCCACCACTGCCCGGCTGTTTGTTTGTTTTTAATGTGTGTGTGTGGGGGGTGCACGTCACTGTGTGCATCTGGGGGTCAGAGGACAAGTTTTGGACTCTGTTCTCTCCTTGGACTCTGTGGGTTCTAAGGATTGAAGTCAGGTGGCCAGGCTTGGCAGCAAGTTCCGAGACCTGCTGAGGTCTTCACTGATCCAGGATTTAGATATAACAGTATCCAGTGTACAGCCTGTCGGGGAAACACTGGGCTGGAGTAGCATACCTGATGTCCTCCGGCTTTTATGCCCAGGAATGAGCATGGCAGCTCACACACGTACATTCATATACACAAACAAAACAAGCCAAGCTTGACAGTTTACACCTTTAATCCCCACTGTAGGGAAGCAGCAGCAGGCATATTGTGGTCAGCCTCATCTAAATAGTGAGTTCCAGGGCTATACAGTAAGATTCTGTTTCAGAGAAAGGGAGAAGGTGGGGAGAAAGAAAAAATGATTCACCATAGGAAGGATGGATTTAGGAGCCCAGTGGGGAGATCACTGAGACAGTTCAGGCATGGCATGGTGGTGGCTGAACACAGGAAGGGACAAAAAGGGATGCTGATGCCTACCTAGACCTGGTTGGCCTTGAAGTCAATCCTCTTGCCTTGGCATCCTAGTGTGGGGATTACGAGACTGCGTCACCACACTTGACCATTAGGAGGGAACGTAAAACAATGCAGATGGCCTGAGATCACAGGATTTAGGAAGGCTAAGGTAGACAGGATGGTAGCTTCTGAGACAGTGTAGGCTATATAGTGATTTCCCATGCTCTTCTCTATCCCTACCCCCCAAAAAGGTTAGGGAGCAAGATGGCTCTGTGAGTAAAGTCTCAAGGTTCTCAAAACCAAGCTGACAGCCTTCATATGGTCCTATCCCCGGTAATATAGTAAGAAGAGAGAACTGGGCCCTGCAAGCTGTCCTCTGACTTTTGACTCTACATGTGTACCATGACACTGACATATACAAATAAATGCATTTGAAAACAAAAAGGCCAGCCGGGCACGGTGGCGCACGCCTTTAATCCCAGCACTCGGGAGGCAGAGGCAGGCGAATTTCTGAGTTCGAGGCCAGCCTGGTCTACAAAGTGAGCTCCAGGACAGCCAGGGCTATACAGAGAAACCCTGTCTCAAAAAACCAAAAAAAAAAAAAAAAAAAAAAGAAAACAAAAAGGCCAAGGTACTGCAAACTTTTTTTTTTTTTAAGATTTATTTATTTTATGTATATGAGTACATGGTAACTGTCCAGACACACCAGAAGAGGGCATCGGATCCCATTACAGATGGTTGTGAGCCACCATGTGTTTGCTGGGAATTGAACTCAGGACCTCTGAAAGAACAGTCAAGTGCTCTTAACCGCTGAGCCATCGCTCCAGCCCAATACTGCAAACTCTTAAAATTTCCTGACAGGGTCTCCTTAAGCAAAGGCTGTTTTCACTCAGTAGTTGCAATGTATAACGGGCATTGGATCATTCTGGATCTAGCTGTCAGGATGCTGACTGAGTGAGACTAGGCTGTATTTGAGAGGGACTGGGAATATTCTGACAGTTACCCCAGAACCATAGTAAAGCTATGACCAAAGTAGACACAAAGTGGGCTGGGGATGCAGTTAGTGTGCCTACCATGCAGGAGGCCCTGGCTTCCATCCCTACAGAAGGTGGCAAAGCAAACCTGTCCTCATGGTACCTGGTAGGAGGTAGGCAGGTCAGAAATTCCAGGTCCTCAGCTACACAGAGTTCAAGGTCCATCTGAGCTAAGGATTCTCTCTTAGAAAACAACAGAAGGCAAAAAGCCCCACATGGTATCGCAGACCTGTACAGCATTTAGAAGGCAGGGTGCTTGTATGTTCTGGGTCAGGCTGAGCTGACCAAAACCATGTAACAACAGACGGACAACATTCCCTACCTGAGGTGGAGCTGGGGGGATTGACATTGACGCACATTCTGGACAGGACAGCTATAGTCTAAGAGGCGAAAGCAAAGGATGGGCTTATTCTCTCCCTAAGCTGTGTGGCTTTAACTCTTTCACCTTCTTCCCAAAGCCAGAGCCATGCAGAGCCCACTGACCATTCCTGTGCCGGTGCCAGTGCTGCGCCTCCCTCGGGGCCCCGATGGCTTCAGCAGAGGCTTTGCCTCTGATGGACGTAGGACCATCCTGAGACCAGAAGTCGGAGAAGGTCATATTCAAGATCCCCCAGAGTCACAGGAACAGCGGGCCCGAGCCACTCTGCGAGAGCGCTACCTCCGCAGCCTCCTAGCCATGGTGGGGCACCCTGTGAGTTTCACGCTGCACGAAGGTGTGCATGTGACCGCCCAGTTTGGAGCCACAGACCTGGATGTGGCCAACTTCTACGTTTCCCAACTGCAGACTCCCATAGGTGTACAGGCCGAGGCCTTGCTTCGATGTAGTGACATAATTTCCTATTCTTTCAAGCTGTAAAACTGTCTGCCATTTTCCTGTGGGCATTGCCACAGTAGCCCAGGCCTCTGACTATTCCTGGGACATAGAGTTCTCAGCGCCTTCCTGGACTTCCAAAGCAATCTCCAACAAACTCTGGCTTTGAACTCAGAGGAACTCCAAACCAGATACTGCCTGGTGCAGGATGCAGATAACCCTGGCTCTGAAGAGGTGGGAAGATCATAAACTCAAGGCCAGGCTGTGCGGCAGTGGGGGACGGCAACCTCAGACATTCTAGATCTCTCTTGTTGGAAGGAGTGTTCTGCTTCACACACTGAGCGTCACAGAAATAAATTCCTGAGGCTTGGCCTTGCAGGCTGCTGTGTGTGTGTGTGTGTGTGTGTGTGTGTGTGTATGTATGTGTGTGTGTGTGTGTGTGTGCGCGCGCGCGCAAAGAGCACTAAAGAGCTTTCGAAGTTGAGCCTCTCAAGCTGTTTCTCCATCATCATCATCCCCCCCCACCCCCACCCCGCCAAAGAAATCATCATCTAGAGAAATCTGGCTCTGGCTTTCCTTTTCATTTATTATTTTATATATATGGGTGGTTTGCTTACATGGGTGACCATACCACATGCATGCAGTGATGGCTGAGGCCAGAAGAGGGCACCAGGTCCAATGAAACTAGTAAGAGATAGTTGTGAGCCGCCATGTGGGTGCTGGGAATTGTTTGTGGGTGCACTGCAAGATCAGCCAGTGCACTTAATGGGCTGAGCCATCTTCTCACCACACCCCAACCTTTTTTAAAAGACAGGATCCGGCTGTGTAGCCCAGGCAGGCTTGGAATTCACAATCCTCCTGCCTCAGCCACCCGAGTGCTGGATTACTTACAGGTCAGGCCACCATACTCAGCTTTTCTGCTTCTCTCTTTAGTTGTATCCCATGGAGAGTGGTGCCATGCTTAACATTTCTTTGTTTTAAAATTTTTAAATGGAGGTGTTTATGTCTGTGTGCCATGGGAGTGTGGGTGCACACGGAGACCAGAAAAAGATAGGCAGTCAGCAAAGCTAGGGTTACAGGTGCTTGTGAACTATGGGTGCTGAGAGCAGAATTCAGGCCCTCTGGAACGGAGTTGCTGAGCTGTCTTCCCACCCTCTGCTGTAGTCTTTAAAAGTTAGTAGTGTAGCTATCTCAGGCTAAAACTTGTGGGGCTTATCTAAGCAATGAAGCTGAGGCGTCCAGATAAAAGTATAGGGCTTGCACTGCTCCTGGCATCCTCCCCAAATGGCTGACATTCATCTCTGCATAAGAAATTGACCCGAGGTGGGCAAGGATGGCTTTTTACTAGAAAAGGCCTAGACAGGGCCTTGGCTTACACTAGGTTTCAAGGTTCCCTCTTGGTGATGTGGTCCACTGCAGTCACCTGCAGGTTTGTCTTCCCACGGAGGGGACTGGGAGTGGTGGTGGTGGTCACACTTGTGTGCCAGTGCCGTGCCAGTGCCCGGGAGCAAATGCTGCAGGTTGGTGGTTAGCGTTGAAGTTTTACCCTTCCTCAGTTTGCTCTAGCCGTCTAGTGAGGGAGTCTGTGTCCCCTGTTTCAGCCCCTTGTCACTAGAAATCTTTCAGTACATGATATCTGGAAGCAGTTCCTAGCTAAGCACAGTGACCCAAGTCTGTAATCCCAGCATTTGGTGTGGGGAAGGGGGTGTAGAGGCAGGAGGAGCCAGAGATAAAGCCTGTCTTTCCTACATGGCAAGTCAGCGGGCAGCCTGGATTACATGAGAACCAGTAAAACCAAACAAAACCCAACCCTCCCCCCCCAAACAAAGCCCACTTAATGCCTTTTGGAGTTCAGAATGTAACTGAAGGTTTGCATTAATTATAGGGGCTTTTGGTACTTCTCAGTCTCCAAAGTGTGCTAACCCCCAACTGTGAAGAGGAAAGCAGCTACCCTTAGCAGTGGTCTCAGTTATCAGTTCACACTGGAGCCTCCCTCCAGTTCCAGCCTAGCTCTCTACTTGGCAATGCTGTGCTCGACCCTCCTCAAATCCCGTTCTGTGGTTTCAGTCCCTGTGCCAGTGGGCTTTAATGAGCTGAGAAGGAAAAGCGAAAGTGCCCAGATGAATCCTGAGCTTTGGAATCGACCCCTTGGAGGTGTGGCTTAGGCTCGCTCAGGTTTGGTCAGCTGGTTCATCCCGAGCCTTTGGAATTCCTGCTCCCAGTTTTTGTTTTGTTTTGTTTTTATAGCAGGTTCATGAATACCTAGCAGACTCGTCTAATATTGTAATTTACATTTGATACAATTTTGACGAAAATTGTGCTAAAGTGTGCTCTTCTGTCGCTTCTGTCACTTGTACGTACTCATCCGATATTCAGCTTGGCTCTCAGCTCTCAGCACCTCCATCACTTTATCCTGCTCCCAGTACTTGGCTTAGCCCCACCAGGGTCTCCTGCTGTAGCACCTGCTTGTCTGAGGCTCCCTTTGTAATCCAGCCTAGCCTCGAATTCGCAACCTCCTCCTTCAGCCTCTCCAAGGCTCGGTTCACAAGGCGAGTCACTACCATGTCCAGCAAGTGGTTTTTTAATTAATATCTGATCCGTATTTTATATTTTAAGTTACTCATTTCTTGTAGACGCGTAGAAATCAGAGGACAATTTTGTGGAGGCGATTCTTCTATTTTTACGAACTCAGACGGCTTTAGCCGCTGACAGCCCTCTCGCAGGCCGCGGTTATAGGATTTGTATTGAATCCTTTCCCGAATTACTTGGGCTTGTGACGAATGTGCGGGAGCCTGACTGTTGACAGCTTGGCTTGTGGGGGGCGGGAGGGGGCGGCTAGAACTCGCGCATGCGCGGCGCTCCGGGAGACAGCGTTCATAGGCCCCGCCTCTGTGTTCTGCAGTTTGGCTCTGCAGATTCGCCGGTCACGTTTCTTTTTTCCGCGGAGCTTACTGTTCTTTGTTCCGGTCTTCCTGTCGTCCTCGACACGGTTTTTTTTCAGAGCAAAAGCTTGAGTCGGTGCTATGCTTTTCTCGGTACGCAGCGGGCCCTTCGGCTTGTAGCGAAAGTGTGGCTGCGGAAGAGCAGGTACTCGCGGAGCTCGGCGGAGGCGCGTTGGGGCTCCCGGCGACTGCGACGACGACGACGACGACGACGACGAACGGAGCGGACGGAGGCGGCGCTTGAGGCAGCGGCGAAGCCCATGCCCCGGAACGGCGGGAGGACCCGGAGAGACGAGTCCGGGGCCCGGGGCATGTCCCCGGGGCCCCCGTGAGGAGGAGGAGGCGGCGGCGATGGAGATCCCGCCGCAGGAGGCTCCGCCCGGGCCGGGCGCGGACGCCGACGCGGACGCGGAGGCCGAGACCGAGGAGGCCTCCGCCGAAGCTGAGTCTCCTACCGGGACCTCGCCCCCGGCCGATGGCCGCCTTAAGGCTGCTGCCAAGCGTGTCACGTTCCCATCTGACGAGGACATCGTGTCTGGAGCGGTGGAGCCCAAAGACCCCTGGAGACACGGTAGCTTTGGCGAGGGTTGCGGGGGAGAGCCTAGAGGCGGGTGGGACCGCCATAGGGCCGACCCCCACGGAGGTGGCCCGCGGCAAATGGTACTTATTGGTGATTTCAACGGTGCCTAGGTTAGAGCTGGAGGCAGAGAGGGGTTGGCGGGAGAGCTGGAAAGGTCCACAGGACTGGGTTTTCAAAGCCTAACCTTGTTTGGGAGTTTGGGAGGCTGGCAGCCAGCCTTTGAGTTCATGGTACACTCAGGGATAGATGAAGAGAGCCTGGTTATAGTATTGGGGGAAAGGTAAGTGCCTGAGTCCACGGGATGGTGAGAGCGAAGCAGCTGGTCTGTAAACCAGGAGGCAAAGCGTAGCCGGCTATGGCCATTGCTCTTTTGGCTGAAACGAGGACGGAAATAAACCCAGACTGTACAGAAGTTTGTAAACCCTCCGACTGGGAAAGGAGGGTCAGAGGCAGCAGGTAGTAAAGCAGAGGACGAGGTGGCCAGTTTGCCTGTGTGCGAGGAATTCCGCAGTAAGGTTCGGCAGCAGAACGCGGAGCCCGCTTTTACCAGGGTTTACCTGGGGAAGGACTCGGCAGTATTCCCTACTCAACAGAAGGTGACTTACATGTTGGGAGATGGGAAGATCTAAGATCTAGGCCTGTTGGTGGGGAGGTGGAACTGGACGGGCACTTGGAGGAGTGCATTGGCTTTGATGGCTTTGAAAGGGAAAAGGTTGCTGGGGAGATGGACACAGGCTAATCCCATTTCTGAGCTGAATTGTGTTTTGCTTGGGTGGAGCCTGTGAAGTGAGGTCACCCACTGGCCGTGTTCTATGGAAGCTAACCTGCTTGTCCAGGAACAGACAGACACGACTGCCAGGCTGTGGGCAGCAGAGTGGGCAGCTGGTAGCTTTGATGTATGTGGGCACGGGTGGGGGTGTGGTGGGGGGGACTTGGTTGCAGGAAATGATACACTGGGAGCCCGCCATAAATGCCAGTTTGACTAGTAATTATCAAAGAGACCGAGGTTAATTTAGACTTGGCTTGGGGAGCCTGCCAGGGCTGGGTGGTTTGTTTTGGGTTCTGAACTTCTTGGAACTGGTGCTGAGGACAGGAAGAGTCCACTGGGCCCTGGCGGCAGCCTGTTGTCCACTGTGGCAAGATCGCAGCAGGAAGGGGTGGGGGGAGCAGAGCGGCCATTCAGAAGTGGTTAAGAAACCTGGTGTGGCTGTCTGCAGCTGTGAGCCCAGCGCTTAGAGGCTAAGGCTGGATCATAGAGTAGACATTCTAGGGGGGGCTTGAACTGCATGGGGAAGCCCTGTTTCACTATAGAAAGAAAGAAAAGAGGGAAAAGAAAGGCTAGCTGGGTCAAATTCTGACTTTCCCACTTGCTGTCTTTTGCAACCACTGAGAATTTGCCTGGCTCCCCTGAGCCTCAGAGCCACCCTCCCCCAGAGTGACTGACAGGAGCAGTGGTCCAGGGTCTGCCAGAGACTGAGTGACATCACACATGAACTGTGCCTGGTGAGAGTGAGCGCTCCTAAACCCATGATGATTATGAAGGCAGCATTGAAGCCTGGAAAGAGCTTGCTTTTTCGATGGGGCCAAAGTCAGAACCTTCCAGGGTGAGGGTCAGATGGTGAGGCCTGGAGGTCAGGGCACCTGGAGAGTTGGTCACAGTTTCTGGCCCACAGTTTTTCTGAAAAGGCAGAGCCTTTTATTAATTTTTGAATTAAGTTTAAGGTGTTTTGTTTTTTGTTTTTGTTCTTTTAACACGATTGTCTTATGTAGCACAGATTGTGTATAGTTAAGGGTGACTTTGAACTTCTGACCTTCCTGCTTTCCTTTCCTGAATGATAGGGTTATAGGTATGTCCTAACACTCATTTTATGCAGGGTGGGGGATAGAGTCCAGGGCTCCCTTACTGCTAGGCAAACACTCTACCATGGTGCCACACTTGTGTAGTCTCAGCTGTCTTCTGATGCTTGACAGTCCTCCTGCATCAAAGTTCTAGGATGACACACATGACCCCCCATACCTGCAAGGTTTGCTGTTGAGAAAGCTGGTTTCTCCCCTCATGCCTCCGGTTTCTCTGTCTGCAAATGGAGGTGCTAATTTCTGAGTTGTAAGCTTTAAACAAGAGGCTCTTGTAAATTCCTGTCCTGGAAAGCAGCTAATTGGATTGCTGCTGTTAAGGGTGACAGGTAGAGTTAATGGTGACTCCTAGGCCAGGGAGACGGTCATTCTTCTAGCCTTCCAGAGTGACAGCCGAGACTACTTGCTGTTCACCTTTTGGTGGAGGGAGTAGAGAGCCAGCCATGACTTCTTGCTGGGAATGAGCTTAGGGAAGGGACTGTGAAGGTGGCCAGCGTGGACAGAGAGATTTGCAAAACCATCAGCATCTAGGGGTAGGTGCCCAGGAGGACAGCAGGGTTGTCAGTGGCCTGGGAGCTGTTGGGGATGGGAAGCTAGATGGGCCCAGAAGATTGTCGAGAGCCCAGTTGAGAGATGGGTCTCTGAGGATGGTTCAGCTTGAATCAGGGGTGGCAGGTGGTGTGTCACAGTTGGTCTGTGGACCCTCTATAGCATAGGGGTATATAATTTAAGCCATGGTCCTGTGGAAGAGCAGCGACCCCAAACAGTGCCCCTAGTGGCAGTCTTTGGAGGGTCTGAATTGTTTGAGATCCATTCTTCTCAGGGAGACTGATGGAAGGCTGACTGGGCCTGCAGGTGTTGGGAAGTAAAGGAAACCTGGGGTAGGGGAGCAGCTCTGAAGGACTGGGTCTACCAGTACTGGCTCCCACTCAGCCTCACTCAGGGTAGCAGTGCTGGCTGGGGTATTTGGTGTTTTAGGTGCCTATTTGAGGGCCAGAGCCCCCTCAGGCCTTGCAGGAGCCTGGTGTTGGAGGCCCCTTGAAGTGAGCTGATCTAAGGATCCATCCATTTCCTTGTAAAACCAGGGCCATTGGTGTTCTGTTTTCTATTTCCTCTTTGGTGCCCTCAGCAGGAATGGGAGCTGACTTACTCAGCCCCACCTGGAGTTTTGTAGCAGTGTGACCAGCCTGAGATGGAAGTTGGGGGGGAGGTGTCCTGGCTGTGTGTCTATAAAGCAGGGCCAGAGAGGCTAGGATGCCATATCTGGGGAGCTGGAGGCAGCTGTGCGGGCGGAAAGTGAGATTGGGGAATAGGGCGGTGGTGGAAGTCGTGAGTGGAAGAGGCACATTGGGCATGTGGGTACTGGGAGAGGGAGCTGGCCAGTGCTCCCCTGATAGAGGCAGCCCTTGGACCCTAGTTCTTTCCAGGAAGCAGGAACCTTTTTAGACCAGACCTCAAGAACATGCTCAGCTAGCCTCTCCAGGCACTGCTGGATTCTGGGCTTTGCAAGGCAGGCTTGTGAGAGAGACTTGTGATCTAAGCACATGACACCAATGATCCTGCCTGCCCTCCCTGCTGTTCCCCACCCTGCAGCCTGCCAGTGGCATGTGGCCAGTTCTCACTCAGAGTCCTGGGCTGCCCACCAGGAGATTTCTTGTGAAGTTCCAACATGTGACCATTCCTAGCCACCTGGAGTCAGGGAAGAGGTGATGAGGGCAGTGGCCATGAGGGGGACAGCCATACTGTTTCATACTGTTTGTTCTCCCTAGCTCTGCTCTGTACTCTGGGAACTGGTTTGACAGGTAAAAGCACATCTCTTGGGTCTAGGAGGGCTGTGACAAGAGCTGGGCAGTAGACGGGGCATGGCCTCTGTCTGGGCAGTGCAGCTGTGGGATGGTGGGGTGCAGTGTGGAGTGCAGCACAGGAGCCACAGTGCATCTGCTGCTGCCCCTTCATCCCGCATCTGCGTGCAGCGTGTCCCCTTGTACACTTCCCCCAGCACTTGCCATCGACACCCCCCCCCCTTTCCCTCAGGCTTGCTCCTCAAGATGAGTGAGTGCCTTACTTTGGGCACAGGTCTAAACCTCCAGGCCCAGCCTTGCCTGAGGGCAAATTGCCCAGCCTCTCTGAGTACATTGAGCTGAAGATGTGAGGGGCACCAACATGACAGGTTTGCAAGGTGCCAGGCTTCAGACTGGGGACATTGCTGTCCTGTCCACAGTGCACTGAAGACTTTGGGCCAGTTGCTGCTTCCATCCCACACTTTATGCTTGCCGCTCTCTGGCCCATGGACCTGGGTGGTGCCTAGTCTCTTTAACCTTTAGTTCTTGATGTGTGTTTCTGTGCTAGCCCCACTTGAGAGGGGAAACAGTCACTGCTCTGACTCCAGTCTGGTTCTGAGTACAAATGTGGGAAGGGATGAGGTTGTTTTAGGTCTGATACCCTGTGGTGGCATTTGGAGGAAGTTCTGGGGCAGTTGATCCAGTTTGTGCCAGGACAGGGCGCTTCCTCCAAGGTGCCTGGCAGGTGTTGGCAATACCCAAAGGCACTCAGAGCTGGCTCTGGGCACAGTCCCTGAGCTGATAGTGCCTCTAGGGCATTGCTCCAAAAGGATTAAGATCTGGGAGCCATAGGCCTGGACTGGACCAACTGCAGGCCTCAGGGGCTTGGTTTTGCACAGCCCTTCCTGGCTGTCTCTCCTGTGCTCAGGCCCTTCTGAGCAGACTGCAGGCTACAGGGTGACCTTGGCTGGCCTCCATGTGCTCAGTGAGGGGAATGCTGACATGCTGATACAGGTGACCCCAAGAACTCAGGTGATGGCAGCTAACTTCTGCAGTAGAGCATAGGGCCGGGCTGCTGACCTTAGTGCTCACATGTCCCTGCTCTCTATGACCACGTACCCGTAGGGGCTAACCTTACCTGAGTCCCATGGCCACCCCTCTGGACAGTCATCACTCCGGCTGTGAGGACTAAGGGTAGAAGTGAAGTGACTCCCCTGCCTTTGTCACACTGCCAGGGAGGAGTGGGCTGGGACTGAGAACCAGGTGGCCTGCTCCTAGAGCCTATACTTGTAGTCCTGGTACTGTCTGCAGGACGAAAGGCAAGCTGTGTCACTCTAGGTAGCATGTGTAGTCTTGCAGGGCAGTAACAGGAATAAGAAACAGTAAAGGCCTTGGCCTTGGACACTCACAAGGAAACTAACTCCTAGGTGGCTTCAAAGTCCCAAGAGGGCTGGGCTACCCTTCTACCTTTTGCTAGCTGCTTCTCCGCACCCTCTGTCCTTAGGACACACTTTTGTAGTGCAGCTGTGTAGTCTTGCTGAACAGGTAACTCAGTGGCATTTAAATGCTAGTTGAAGAGAGAGAAGATGGCAGGAGATCCCAGAGTGACCAGTAAGCACCTAGGCTCAGTGCTGAGGTCTATGGTGAGAAGTTGAGGGTAGGCACGGGGTCTGGTAAGTCCTAGGAGCTAGCCTGGTGTGGCTCAGCTTCAGGTATGTGGAGACTAGTGCCAGAATCAGCTAGAATGTAGTGTACAGAACAGAATTAAAAGGCCAGGGAGGCCACAGGTAAGGCTGAGCAAGACTGCAGAAACACTGGAGAAAATGGAGCTGGGGGCTGGGGAGGTGTGTGTGTGTGTGTGTGTGTGTGTGTGTGTGTTTGATGTATATGTAGCTAGACAATTTTGGATTTTTGTTTGTTTGGTTTTTGTTTTTGGAGACAGAGTTTCTCTGTGTAGCCCTGGCGGTCTTGGAACTCATTGTGTAGATCAGGATGGCCTCGAACTCAAAGATCCACCTACCTGCGTCTGCGTCTGCGTCTGCGTCTGCGTCTTGAGTGCTGGAATTACAGGCATGCATCACCACCGCCCAGCGAAGAGATTTTGCTGTAGCTTTGCCTAGCAATCCTATATAGAAAAGACAGGCCTCAAAGTTGGAGATCCCTTCTGCTTCTCTCTGTTTAGTGCTGAGACTAAAGGCGTGCAGTACTGTGATAGTTCTGCTTCATCCTCCAGGGCTGTGTGTAGAGGCCACCATGCCTGGTAGTTTGTAGTTTTTATTGAACCCAGGTCTCCTGCATGCTATGGTAGTGCTTCTTTTACAAGCTGCCTCCTCAAGTCAGCCGTCATTGCCTTTGATCTGAGCCATTGCTAGTTATTGTTATACCTGTGAGATGCCTGGTGCCCACTCACTCCACCCCACCCCAGGCTCTCAGAGGCCTTCCCACCTCTTCTGTTAGCTCACTCTTTTTTTTTTTTTTTGGTTTTGGTTTTTCGAGGCAGGGTTTCTCTGTGTAGCTCTGGCTGTCCTGGAACTCACTTTGTAGACCAGGCTGGTCTCGAACTGAGAAATCCGCCTGCCTCTGCCTCCCCAGTGCTGGGATTAAAGGCGTGCGCCACCACGCCCGGCTCTGTTAGCTCACTCTTGATCTCCAGTGTAGCCCACCCAAGCCTCCTGTGAGGGCCTTTTTTTTTTTTTAACTTTTGGAGACTACCATGTGACCTCTTTTTTTTTTTTTTTCTTTCAAGACAGGGTTTCTCTGTGTAGCCCTGGCTGTCCTGGAACGCACTCTGTAGACCAGGCTGGTCTCGAACTCAGAAATCTGCCTCTGCCTCCCGAGTGCTGGAATTAAAGGTGTGCGCCACCACGCCCGGCTCCATGTGACCTCTTGTAACTCCACAGTCCATTCAAGTCTCTTAGAATCCTGTGCAACATTGATATCTTGTCACTTGTTAAATCCAGAAAGTTTCTTATTCTAGAACAGTTCTGGTTAAAGGGTCCCTGGTAGGAAAATGTAGAGGTTGAGGTGGTCTTCCTTCTGCATCTGGGAAATATCAGTTGCACTTGAGGTAGCATGGGACCCAGTGATCATCACTCTGCACTGAGGTTGTGTGGCTTGTTAGCTTCTTTGCCTCACTAGGCAGTTTATTTGTGGGCTGATTCTCAGAGTGATGTGGCCTCCTGCTTCCCTCCTCTTGCTGTGAAGAAAGCAGATGACTTGTGGCCAGGAGCAGTTTTCCTGAGGGTGACATCAGTACCTCCACTTGGGATGTGCGACCTTGGATAGGTACTCCTGTGCCTCTGCTCCCCTTGTTGGCAGAATGCCTTGGAGTTTTTAGTCAGATTGTTTTGATTTGTGGAGGGGAAAAGCAGGAATCTGGTAAAGAGAAGCATGCAGCAAGGCACAGCCTACCAGTGCTGTTGGGAGCCCTTCTGTGGCCCATGGTGCCTTAGGATGCCACTCTAGGTCCAGGCCTGTCCCCTCTGAGGGCTGCATCTGCATAGGCAGCTGGTGTCTCTGGTTGGTGGAGAGCCCCCAGTTCTAGGAAGGAGCTCCAAGGCTGGGTGCCAGAGTCCTTAGATGCACAGGGCTCAGCAGTGTCCCTGTGCTGGGAAAGCTCCTTGAAGGCCAGGTTCCTTGGAGATGATAGCCCTTCATAGTACCCAGCCTCCATCTTTGGCAGGGCTGGACAGTGATGATGGTGCACAGTCAGCCTCACATCTTGCCTCCACTCCCTTCCCCTCCCTTCTCCTTCCTTTCCATCCAGGCAGCTGCAAGAATAAGCTGCCTGAAAGCTTGGGGGTGGCATTTGGGAAGTGTCTGCTGCCACTGCTCTCTGTGCTCATGTGACTGGCCCAGCACCCTCTCCCTTCCCAGCAGGAGCCTGCAGGCTGGTGATTCCAGCGGGGATTGCTTCCCTTGGTTTGGATGGGTAGCCCCACTTGCAAGCTGCAGCTTGAGACACAAGGTTCACACTTATGGCCATCTCTCACACACCCCTCCCTTCCTTTCAGTCTCAGGGGCTGCCTTTGTAGCCTTGTAGTTACAGAACCCTGTCTGTGCAGAGTGCCACTGGGACTGATTCCCCAGAGAGCAGAAGAGAGGAGCTCGGGAAGGAGGTGCTGCCAGAAGTTGAAGGCAAGCCTCCACAGCAGAGGTTGGCTTTTCTGGCTTCTCCGTGGAAGCATGGTGATGGTAGAGAAGGTAGTAGTGATGGTGGTATTGACTGGGGAGCAAGGAAGACACTCAGAGTTCTCTTGTACTTAATCTTTACTAGGTCTTGACTGTGTTATTGACTTCAGTCATCTTCGCAGTAGCAGGAAGCAGGGTGTGGACCCAACTGGGGTGCCAGAGCCACCCAGGTCTCAGAGCTTGCACTGGCTGTCCAGGAGGATTTTCCCCTTTGCCCTCGCCTGGGGTGTCTTCAGGACGAAGCCCACACCGGTGCCCCGCTGCCTGCCCCACGCACTCAGACTGAGGTGCTCCTGCTGATCCCTGCCGTCTTGGTCCTGACCATTCTTCCATTTGGTTCAGAGGACTCCACCTCCCCTGAATCCCCAAACAGAATGCTGCCCTCCTCCCTAGCTGCCATAGTCCCTCCTCACATGGTTATGCGGCCATCTCCCCACTAGACCTGAAGCTGCAGGGGCACACCGTCCTGTTCATTTGGCTTCTGGGAGGAGGCACAGGCTTCAGCCCTTGGGAAAACTGAAGGGCTTGTGACAGAGTGTGTCAGTGGGGACCTTGGGGCACTTAAGATCAGAACAGTGTTGGGGGTGAGATGATTAGCCTTCCCTCCGTCCCTCCCTCCTTGTCTCTCTCTTTCTTCCCCTCTCCCATTTATGTATGTGTTTTTCAGACTGGGTATCACTGAACCCCAGGCCTGCTTCATCTGCGCTGGGATTGTAGGTGTATGACCACTCTTGGCCCTTCCATGTATATATATATATGTTTGTTTGTTAAGGTAAAGTCTCATGCGGTCCTGGGTGGCCTCAAACTTTTAAGTAACTTGAGGATGATCCTGAACTCCCAACCCTCTTGTCTCTACCCTCGAGTGATGGATTACAGGCCTTTACCATCATACTTGGTCCTTGTATTATTTTTGAGACACTCTATCTAGCCCAAGCTGGCCGGAGACTCAAGAGCTTTAGCCTCCTGAGTTCTGGGATTCAACGTGTAGATCTGGAGCTGGGATTTGTTCACGTCTTTGTCCCCTCAGTCTTTTGGACCCTGCCATCCTGAGAGTAGCATAAGAGCCGACTGCTTCCTGTCTTTATCACAGCAGTCTTGAAGGTCTTGAAAAGCAGCCTGTGGCCTCCCTTTGCTTCACAGCGTCAGTCTTCCACCTGCCACCAAAGCCCAGAGCTCTACTATGACCCATCTCTGCCTGCCTTCCTAGCTGCCACTCAACTTGTCTGGCCCTGTAGCACCAGCTTCCTTGTAATGCAGGAGGGCCTCACGTGTCATCTGTCTAGATTGATAGCCCTGTGGACACAGCTGGCTCTAACCAACAAATGTTCTCTCTCAGTCTCCAGGGCTCCTGTGGGACTCTGTAGATCTGCTGGTGCTCCCTCCTGTTTGAGACTGTGTCAGAGGCCAGAGGGCATTTTCTCTGGCACTACTGTTTCTTCAAAGTCCATGCCATGTGGCACTGTCCATGGCTTCACCAGAACTTGATAGGGTGGCAGGGGAAGGAAGTGGTGGATGGTGTTGGTGTCAGTGGCCCCAGGAACAGCAGGATGGCTCAAAAAAAGCTTGTAGATGGATGCCCCACCTTCCTATGATATCCCACCACGCTGCTAAAAAATGCAATTCAGAACTGAAGTGCCAGGACACAGGACATTTGCTCTTAATTTGCCCTTTGTCAGAGGCCAGGGTTCTGGTCCACTGCAGCAAGGTAGTATTCAAGGTCCTTTGCCAGTGTGTGTGGTTCCCAGTTCTTCCCCTGCAGGGAGGTTTCTGGAAACTGAACTGTCATCCTACCTGTAGGACAGAGGTACAACCTCCCCTTCCCCCAGCCCCCCAGCAATACTCAACAGGGCAGAACTCCAGCCGCCTCACCCCCAACTGTCCTGTAACCCCTTTCTCAGTCTCATTCCTCCTGGACCTGACCATCCACCTATGAGGCTCCATATGCTGACTCCCCTGCCTAAATGGGGCCAGAGCTGAGGTCAGAGACTGCTCCTCCACCAGGGACTTGAGTTTTCAGCTCCCCAGGAGTGGACTTGCGAGCAATCAGGCAGCCATAAAACTTATGAGGAACAGCCACCCAGCTTCCCGGTACCGACACCTATGAAAGACAGCAACACTTGTTGCTCTCTGTCCTCATTGTGCTCTGCCCTGGAGCATGAAATAGAATCTCACTGTGTTACGTCATGTTTACTTATTAAGAGTCTCTGGTAGACAAGGTTGGCTTCACTAAATGGCTCTTCCTGCCTGTGCCTCTAGAGTGCTGCGATTACAAGTATATGCTGTGGCTCCTGGACTTACTGTGGTTTTGATTTGTGTTTTCTAATGGCACATGGCCTTTATGTGCTGTTTTTAGACACTTGATCATCATCTTAGAGAAATGGCCTTTCACATCTTTGACTGTTTATAAATTGTGTTGTTGTCTTGCTAAGTTGTCTGAGTTCTCTCCCTCTCCCCCGACTCCCTCCCTCACACTAGCACAAGCACCAGCAATAGAATATTCAGGGTGCCGGGCTCTTGTAGGTGGTTGTTATTTCTTCCCAGGGTCTCTGGGTGGTACCCAGGCACAGAGAGAGGCAGATGAAACTGCTAGGCTATGACAGGAAAGTTCAGAACTGCACCTTTTCATGTCATCTTCCCATTTTTATTTTTAATTTTTCCTCTCTTGAGACAGGGTCTCACTATGCAGCCTAGACTGTAGATTAGATTGGCCTCAAAGTCAGAGAGATCTGCATGCCTCTTTCTTAGGTGTGCTGGAATTAAAAGCATGTGCCACTAGGCCAGCCTTGTCTTTCCATTTTTTTAAAAAGTATGGCCAAAGGGCCAAGCATGATAGCTTATGCCTGTAATGCCAGCATTTGGGAGGAGAGACAAGGATCAAGGGTAGCCTGGTTATATGAGAGATGACTCAAAACTCAGGACTCAACCAGGTATGATGGCTCATGCCTGTCATCCCCGCACTCATGAGGATTGCCACCATTTAAGAACAGCCTGGTTTACAGATCTTGAACCCTTCAAAAAATAGAACAAAAAAAAAGTACACTTTAAAATGCATCTTGGGCCGGGCAGTGGTGGCACAAGCCTGTAATCCCAGCACTCAGCACTCGGGGGGGGGGGGGGGCACAGAGGCAGGCGGATTTCTGAGTTCCAGGACAGCCAGGGCTACACAGAGAAACCCTGCCTCAGGGAAATAAATAAATAAATGAATGAATGAATGAAATGCATCATGGACTGTGGGGACTGCCGCCCGCCTTGCCCTGCTGCCCCTGCTGTTTCTGACTTGCCAGTCCTCTCTGCTAAGCTGGTTTCTTTCAGTTTTCAACCACAGAGATGACCAGCGCTGAAATAACCAATCCTTAAATCTTCCTCTTGCCCCTGAGTAGCTTTTGAGCAAGTTCATAGATGACTTTACCAGGTCATAGGTTGGGAACATTTGAAACATCAGGTTCAGTTTGTGTTTCTGGACAGAGACCATGAGGGACAAGACTCCATGATGTTCACCAAAGCAGTAAAGTAGTGCTGTGTTTATGCTGCTGCTTATATTTGGATGTCTTCTGGGTATGTGTGTGGTTTTGATTTGTTTTGTTTTTTGGAGTAGAGTCTCACTCTGTAGTCCTGCTGGCCTTGAATTCTCTAGTCCTTCTGCCTCAGCCTCTTGACCAGTTGACACCAGCATCCCTTGTGAAGTTTAAGAACCAAAGGACACAGATAGCCATTCATTCTCAAAAAACTAACAAACAAATGGACTGGGTTTCTAGCTTAGTGATGAGTGCTTGCCTGGCACATAGACGGCCTCAGGCTCAGTCCCAGCTGCTTTAAGAAAGTGACAGAAAACGGATGGCACAGATGTAGAGTTGAGCGAGTAGTCACTGAAGATCCCTTAAAAAGAGGAATATTTAGGGACCAGAGAGATGGCCGAGCAGTTGAGGCAACTGGCTGCTTTCCCATGGGATCTGGGTTTGATTTTAGCTCCCATATCATTCAGCTTACAACTGCCTATAACTGCAGTTCCATGGAGATCTGGCACATTCTTCTGACCTTCTGCACAGATGTGAGACATAGAAACTCATAACTCTATATTTTATTTTTTGTTGTTGTTATTTTTTTTCGTTGTTGGTTTTGCTGTTTTTATTTTGTTTGTTTTTGTGACAGTTTTTCTGTATAGCCCTGGCTATCTTGGAACTTTCCCTGTAGATCAGGCTGCCTCCTAGTTGCTGGGATTATGGCATGTGCCACCACCACACAGCAAAATTTTGTTTAAGAGTTTCAGCACGAACTGAAGAGGTGACTCAATGGTTAAGGGCACTGCTCTTCCAGAGGTCCTGCGTGCAGTTCCCAGCAACACGTCAGACTACTTTAGCTTTGAAGTGGTTTAAATGCCCCGTGAGGGCTGAAGTCTGAAGCTTCTGCTCTCTTAAGGCACCTGGAGTCACGTGGGACCCACGTACTAAACAAACACAGGGACACAAGATTCTTAAACAGAAGTCTTTAAAGCCAGGTGTGGTGGCTCACGCCTTTAATACCAGCACTCGGGAAGCAGAGGCAGGCGGATTTCTCAGTTCGAGGCCAGCCTGGTCTACAAAGTGAGTTCCAGGTCAGCCAGGGCTATACAGAGAAAAGATGTCTAAAGGGCCCTCCATTTTTCCTTCCTTTTTGATGATGAGGTAATGCATTGCTCCTGAGGCGCATTGGGTAGGCTCAGGGGCTGCCAAGGCAACCCAGGATCATGAAAGCTGTACAGTGGAGTAAGGCCTGTTGCCACTGTAAAGGTAGTTCTGAAATGCAGGTTTTAGCTGGGAAGGAGTAAGGTCATCCATGGGTCATACACAAGGCCTCAGTTCATTGCTGCTTTAACATTCATATTTCAAATACCACTAGGTAAAGAAATGTCAGCTCTGCACAGGCAGGTGTGAATTGTTTTCTTTCTGATGTTTAAAGTGTTACTGGTACACTTTGTGTCTGTGTATGATGTGGGGAAACAGGTCATGGTACACGTGGAAAGATTGGAGGACAGCTTTGTGTAGTACATACTTTGATTCCACTTTATGTGGGTCCTGGGGATCGAACACCAAATTGTCAGGCTTGTCCGGAAGCACCTTTACCCTTCCAGCCAACCTCCTGGCATGTGCCACCATGTGTTGTGCCGAATTCTTGACTCTCAGCTGGCAAGTGATGCCACTCAGGCTCCGGCCTGAGGGCCTCCTGTCTCCTCCAGTGCTTCTCACTTTCCTGTCTTTCAGTGCCACCTCAAGTGCACCTGACTTTTATTCAGAAAGACTTAGAAGAAAGATCTGCTCTCTGGTGGCCTGTCCTTCCTTAACCCCAAACCCTGTTAGGTGCTTTCGCAGGCTACCTTGAGGCCCATCACTGATTGATGGGTTGTCATATGGATACCAATGGCAACATCACCCTATAGGGTACTGTAGGTTCCCTGGTGAGGTATGTTATTAAGAGGAAAAAGTGGGTTTCAGTGTCCTGTTCTCACTGGAGTTGAATCTGGTTCAGAGAACATGCGAGCTTCAAGCTCCATCATTCCCTAAAGATCTGAACCCATGTGCCTGTGCTGGCCTCTGCAGAGGGAGCAGGTAAGGCACTGATGTCAGCAGTCCACTGCACACTCCCTACTCTGGTCAGGGCTGCTACCTAGAGAAGTGAAAGGCCCCAGGCCACAGAGTCTCAAGGACTGGTCAACTATGGTTTTGAAGAGGGGATGACACATTGCTTTGCACCCCTTTACAAAAGGTGGACAAGGCCAGCAACAGTGCATGGAATTTTGTAGGAGCAGTTAGGGCAGCATGGGGCCACCGTGGGCTTGTAGATAGTGACAGAGATTGGAGATCAGTGTCAGACTGCAATCTCAGGTGCTGGCTGCCTTTTTTTTGAGACAGGGTCTTGTATTAGCCTAAAACTCGACAGGTAGGCTAGGTTGGGTGGCCAGTGAACCCTACACAGGTCTGCTTGTCTCTACTTCCCCAGCACTGGGATTACAAAGGCATGCTACCATACCCAGCATTTTGGGTTTCCCTATGTTAAGTTGGGGTGTGTGTTCCATGTATGCATGCATGTGTACTATGAGGTGTGCCTGGTGCCTAAGGAGACCAGAAGATGGTATTGAATCCAGAAGACTCAGTCCAGTCTGCCCTGCCTCTGAACAGCTGAGCTTTTCAAGGCCTGAGTACAGAGCTTTACCTCCTGGGGCAGTGCAGCTGTTTTGCTCATTGGCAAACTGAGAGATGGTTCCTCAGTCCTACTCAGTGCCAGGTTTGAGTGGACAAGCTGCCTGCTTGGGCTGCAGCCTTTTCCTTACCCGTGCACCCCTAGCCGGCTGGCTCCCTTAGGGTATCTTTTGTCTTGCCACACCTCCCTTGGTGCTCACTGCCTTGCCTATCCCCAGGTCTTCCATTGTGTACCCTCAGCTATCCAGCCCTGGGTAAATATTTAAGGGTAAATAGTGGGTGTGCAAGCAGTGTTCCTAGATGCAGCTGGGTCCCTCTCTCTGCAGTAAGAGTTGTGTTTGCTCTGCTCTTCCACTACCTGGTCACCAAGGTGTCTGGCCTTGGACTGTGATGATGATTGCTGCTGTTTACAAAGCACTTTAATTTTACTGAGTTGGCTCACTTACTGCTTCTAGAAGTCTCTCTGTGTGTGTCCTTGGTGGTTTTCTGTATATGGAGACCCAAACATTAGATAAGATGCAGGGCCTACAGCAGTTTGGATCTTCTGGCCATCAGGGATATGAGGCAAATGAGAGTGGTCAGTACCTTGCTATTGGACCACACTTCACTCTTTGTGTCTCTAGAACCTTCCCTCTGCTGCTGTGTTTCAGGTGACACAAGTCTGGCCATCCTGAGTAGTCAAGGTCCCTGGCACAGGCAGCTTCTATAGAAGGAATCAAGGTCTGACTCCCAACTGGGTGTCCTCATTGGGTCACTGTTTCCTCTTTGTGAAGATCCATTCATGTCCCAAGGCAGAATGTCATCAGTGTCTTCAGGTGCACGCATCCTGCTGGGGCCGTAGAGGAAAGCCTGCGTGCACCCCAGCAGAAAGCTTTAGTCAGTGATAATCGTGGTGAGCTTAGTCTCTCCTCAGCACCAGGCTAGATGTATTCTCATAGTTGTTCAAGCATTCACCCAGTCAGATTCAGTTCTGTGCCCTGTAACCGGAAAGGGAGCTGTGGGAGACAGGAGAGCAGCAGCAGCTCCACAGTTGCCTGAGAGTTGTCTGAGTGCATGCCACATGCAATGGGCTGTGTGTGGAGGCCAGAAGAAAGAGAGCACTGGGGCCACAGAGCTGGAGATACTGAGAAAGCTGCAGCTGCACTTAACCACTGCAGCATCGCGCTCTAGCTCCTTTTTTATTTGAAATAACTAAAAACTGAAACAGGGCACACAGGATGGCTCAGAGGGAAAGTCATTTGCTGCCAAGCCTGTTTGTTGGTTTCTCCTGACCTACATGGTAGAAGGAGAAAAGCAATTCTGTGGTCCTGTGGTTGACCTCTAACCTCTGCGTGTGTACAGGAAGTAAATGAAAAAGAAAATACTAAACTTTGTATACTAATGAGATAAGTATGCTGTTAAACACAGTACAACTACTGCTACACATACTCTGCACCTGCTTCAGGATGATGGTTGGAAAATGTTAGCATATTATCATATTAAACTTCTCTGTTTCTGTATGAGCAGAAGGCCTGTGTGTACATTGAAAGCATTCCAGCTCACACATGTGATCTGAACTGAGGCATTTCCGGCATCCAGCATGGGTATTTATTTACATGGTGTGACGGCATGAGTTGTGAATGCCTCGTGTGCTTGTGTGTTCAGGGCTGAGGCTGCAGTAAAGGTGCAGGAGACAGCTCCAGCATGTGCTGCTATACACTCATGCCTTATGAGTTTGGTTATTGCAAGTTCAGAAACTTTACTGTTTTTGTGACCCCACCCACATACTCAGCTTTGCTCTAGGACCAGAGTGAGCCACAGTCAAACCCTTACAGGCTAGAGATGTGTGCCCAGGCTGTAAAACCTCCAAGAGGAGGTGCTGTGGGAGCTGAAGCCTGAGTGACAGGTGAGTGAGGGTACAGGACACAGGGTAAAAAGGAAGCCAGGTGCACAAATAGAGGAAATGAAGCCCCTCCTCAGCCCGAGCCACCCCTCATTTTGGGGTATTAGTCCCTGTGCAGGGGACTCGTTACCACCGCAGGTCATATGCCAGCATCATCTCAGAACATGGTAGTAACAAGAAGAGGTAGTAGTAGGCTGGCCTGTCTGGGTCTCATCTCCCGAAGCACCAGGTGCAAGTGATCGCAGCTGGTGGTCTCCGGCTCAGGCAGGGGTGGAGAGCGTGCGTGCGTGCGTGCGTGCGTGCGTGCGTGCGTGCGTGCGTGCGTGCGTGCGTGCGTGTGTGCGTGTGTGTGTGAGTGATCGCAGCTGGTGGTCTCCGGCTCAGTGTGTGTGTGTGTGTGTGTGTGTGTGTGTGTGTGTGTGATCGCAGCTGGTGGTCTCCGGCTCAGGCAGGGGTGGAGAGCGTGTGTGTGTGTGTGTGTGTGTGTGTGTGTGTGTGTGTGTGTGTGTGATCGCAGCTGGTGGTCTCCGGCTCAGGCAGGGGTGGAGAGCGTGTGTGTGTGTGTGTGTGTGTGTGTGTGTGTGTGTGTGTGGTCTCCGGCTCAGGCAGGGGTGGAGAGCTTGTGTGTGTGTGTGTGTGTGTGTGTGTGTGGTGTGTGTGAGTGTGTGTGTGTGTGTGTGAGTGAGTGAGTGAAGTCAGGGCTCCCGATTGTCATGGCTGGGTGTGTGTGTGTGTGTGTGTGAGTGAGTGAGTGAAGTCAGGGCTCCCGATTGTCATGGCTGGGTCCTCACTCTCATTCTACACCTTGCATTTCACCTTAACCTGTCTCAGACGTTGCTACATTCCCCATGGTACCGGAGCTCCCATCCTATGAGCGAGCTGCAGGCCTCACTGGTGCCAGTTGCGTGCTCGCGAGCCTTCAGCGTGAGCGTCACAGGTGTTCTGGATGAGATGGTGCCTGTGCACCTTGGACTGGCTTTGCCAAATGAAAAGGGTTCTGCTTGTTTTCCCAGTCTCCTCAATAGCATGTGCACCCCCCACCCCCAGCTTTTAGTTGTTAACACCCTTTGCAGGGTGTTATACATGATCAGCCTACTCCAGTGTAACTATTTGTCTTATGAGACTAAGTAGCCAGGTGTGGAGGTAGAGGATTGGGAGCTCAAGGCCAGTCTTAGGGGCACCATGTTCATTCATGGCCACCTAGTTTAAAAAATAATAATGGATAGTCAGTGCTGAAGAGACCCTCCCCAGAGAGGAGTCGTATCCTGCCACAGCAGCCCTCCACACTGCTCCCCCCACTGACCCTCCACTCCCAACCCCCAGTGTCCTCAGGGTTCCAGGAGTGGACCTTGTCTCAGCATGTGTGGGAAAGGAGCTCTCTTCTGGTGGGGCTACAAATACCTCTCATTTCCAGAGCCGCTGACAGCCCTAGTCTGACTTCCTGGGCTCACAAGAAAGGCAAGTTCAGTTTCTGCCATGTTATTTGAGACCTGGACTTAGCTGGGTGTGACATTGTACTGTTTGGGACTCCAGCTCAGAAATCAGACATTTCTTTGCTCTGTTCTTTCACCTTGAGATGGGTGTGGAGGCCTGGAAACTCTAACGCCCACTGCAGACCCACTGTGGGAGAGTATACAGGTGTGCTCTGGATGGCTATCTGAAGACAGGCATCAGGCAGAGTGCATCCTAGCCTGAAGGCTTGCTAAGGAACCTGGACCTCTGACTGAGCATGGTACCCACTGCACCCCACAGCCTTTCCTCCCCCAGAACCCTACCATGCTCCTCCCCTTTCTGTATCACACAATCTCACTTTCAAGCTCTCTGCCATAAACCTGACCTCTTGAGGGCAGCAGCTCCCAGCTGGGCAGAGTTTAGTTTATTCTTCCCAATTTTAATGTGAAGTTGTTAATTACACCAGATGAGAATAAGACCACTACCACAATTTTCGAGCCAAATTTTGAAGTGAGCTTTATTAAATACTGGCCAGTATGGTGGACACTGGCCCAGGTCCATACCTGGGGTTCCCAGAAAATGGCACCAAATTATGCTAATCAGGCTTATACAGGCAAAGCCCACCAGGCTATGTACTTCCCGTCTTCATCCAGCTGGGGGCGCACACACAGCCTCAGGTGCTTCCTGCCTATGTGTGATCAGGTGCATCCGGTACAGTTGGGGTAGCCAAGTTTTTTTACAGGAGTGAAAACACATGGCTTGTTATCTTATATGAACAACAATTCCCAACATTCCAGGAAGTTATCTGTCTTTAGGCACGCGGGGATCACAGGTTAGAGGTGTTTTTGTTTTATAGATTTCTTAAGCACAGTAATTTAAACTTAAAACACATCATAACTTAAAACTGAGTCATCACAAAGTCCTCCTTACTCTGGAACCTAGGCTGGCCTTGAATCAAGTTAATCCTTCTGCCTTAGCATTCTGCATGCCAGTATTAAAGGTGTGAGCCAGCCTCCATGGTGTTTCTAAGTGAGTAAATGTCTGAATACCACACAGGCCTCAGTGCCGAGAAGGTGGACAAGCATGGTGGTGGTCGCCTTTAGTCTCAGGATTTATGAGGCTTAAGTAGGAGGGTCACCTGTGTGTTTCAGGATAGCTATGGCCATATGAATGAAAGTGAGGATGTGACCAATCCTATAGATAGATATGACGTAGAAAAGCAACAAAGGCATCTAGAAGAGTCCAGACTAACCACAGCAAGCAGAATAGACCAGGGACATGGAGAGGGGAGGAAGAGAAGAGAGAGGAGGGAAGGCAAAGAGGGGACCAGGAGCCAAGATAGTGTGTGGCCAAAATGACTGAATTATATAGGAATCTGAAACTGGAGGAAGGCAAGGCTAGTTCCTGGGCTGGAAAGGTTCAGGTAACAAGAGCCGTGGGTATGGAGAGAAACGTGTCACAGGTTTCTTTGGGACCTGACACTATATAGTGAGTGAACAGTCTTTTCCATGATCCACTTCAGCTTGTCCAGCTCGCCCTCCTAGAAGGTAGCTCCCTGTGTGTCCTTCCAGAGCTCAACATCTGAACATAAAACTGTTGGCCTCGTGTTCTTCCTCCTCTGAGGCAGAAGTGAGATCCTCACTTGAGGAAAATGTTTGAGGGGTTGATCCAAATTGGCAAAGGAAGCTCTTGAGACAGCCTGGCATGGGTGTATCAATGTGTGTTGTTCACCTGTTGCAGTCGTAGTTGTCTTGCACCAGCAGCAGGTCCTGTGGAGCCTGGACTCTGCCATCAGCACGTCCTGGCCTTGGTGCAGTGGGCCTGAAGGACTTGCATGTTCCATCTGTGCCCCGAATTCTGCCTAGAGCCTTTGCTCTAGAAAATAGCCTCCTGGAGCCGCCGGCCTTTGTGGTGCACCTGGGGGTGGGAGTCTACCATGCCTGCTTCCCAGCCATACCTCTGGCCCCTTGGTAGCCACCAAAACCTTGGGTCACATGAGATGGCATCCATCCACCTCAGAGCATGCTTCACTGGATGCTTCTGGTTGCCAGTCCCAACAGCCTGCCACGGGGGATGAACAA